>NW_024080956.1:2001690-2013792 GCF_003009895.1 Hyaena hyaena
AGGAGGGTGCCCGTTTCTCCACATCCTCGCCAGCATCTAGAGTTCTCTGATTTGCTCATTTTAGCCACTCTGACTGGCGTGAGGTGGTATCTCAGTGTGGTTTTGATTTGTATTTCCCTGATGAGGAGGGATGCTGAGCATCGTTTCATGTGTCTGTTGGCCATCTGGATGTCCTCTTTGGAGAAGTGTCTGTTCATGTCTTCTGCCCATTTCTTCACTGGGTTGTTTGAAGAGTCCCAAGTAGTTTTAAGGAGATGCACATCAGGAAAGGAGCTGAGATCCCTGACTGGCAACTGTGGTTCAGCTAATAGCCATATGAACAAATCATCATTCCCCTGAGGCCCGGTCCAGCCACACCAAATAATGCTTTGGAAAGTAAAGAGGAGTCACCCCACCCCAGCTGTGGTAGTACTGTAGATCTGGGATCAAAGTAAATAACTGTCATTGTTTCAAAGCCACTAACTCTTGAGGTGGTTGTCTACACAACAATAGATAATCAGAACAGTAATGTTTACAAATTTCTGTTTTTTAAAATGTTTTATTTTATTTCTGAGAGAGACAGAGACAGTGTGAGCAGGGAAGGGTCAGAGAGAGAGGGAGACACAGAATCTGAAGCAGGCTCCAGGCTCTGAGCTAGTTTTCAGCACAGAGCCCGACACAGGACTCAAACCCATCAACCATGAGATCATGACCTGAGCCAAAGTCGGATGCTTAACCGACTGGGCCACCCAGATGCCCCTACAACTTCTGATATTACTTGATGTATGTATGCTCAGTACAATTCAGTGATATACAGCATTTCTTTATTAACTTAGATATTTTCTCAGTCTCTATTTGTGACTGAAGTCTAGTTAAAAATAGCTGAAATTATTTTGAACAAAATTTTCTATATATAATTTATGTATTTCTAGTGTTTGCTATAAGGATGCTGGACACGTGCAAGAATATGTGAGTTTTCACTCTGAGAAGAGGACAATTTGGATAGAGGTAAGATTTTTGTAGGAAGCAGTAGTTGAGATATGATACTTAACATCCATTTTAGGTAAATAGAATTACATGTGATACCCAAAAGAATAAACAAGTTATATACCTTTTTTGTTAATTTTGCCTCATGCTTAATATGTGCTATTATAGTAATGGTTGGAACCGAACTTGGGAGGAATATGAACTTTTCTGAAATCTTATTAATTTCATACAAGTTGCACACTGATGAAATATTTCAAGGTAAATAAACGTTCCTAACGGTCTGGAGGCCAGACTATTTGCTACTACTATAAATTACTCTAGGCCTACTTACATGGTTTCAATTAAGAGGAGAAACAGAAATGATAGAGATGGAGATAGAGATCGAGACAGAGACCAAATAGACTGTGCCTGTGGCAGAACTAAATATCTAATTGGAGAGAAGGTTTTATTGAGACAGTGATCCTGAATGATAGAGTTTTTGTGTGCATCATTTATAAAATTCACATGCATATTCTGGCACATCTCTCTGTCTCGGCCTATTATCTACACATAGGACTGTGCTGAATCCTTCCAGATTGTCATGTTGGCTTTTAGCCTGAAGAATTATAAAAGTGGTTTTCTACTGAGACACATATATAGATCTGAAACCAAAGAATATTCTGAACAGAAATTCCTCAGTAAGAATAAGGAAAGCCCTGAGTTATAGTAAAGAGTTAATTTTATTTTAAACCTACCTTTTTTTAGAACTTAATATTAAAGCTGACAGTTGCCCGTGGTTTTAATTGAACACTAATGTATATACAGTTGAGGTATAGAGGTACAGATTCTCCCCTGCTTTCATATTTGTACACTCCTTGAAATAAAACTGAGCACTGGAATTTCACTCAGAACACATTTTCCTCAATAGAATTTTGGAGGACATTTGGGGCTTCTGAATCTGCAAGAGCAGGGCATTTTTTTTTTTAATATTTTTTATTTATTTCTAGGAGAGAGAGAGAGAGAGCGTGAGCAGGGGAGGGTCAGAGAGAGGGAGTCACAGACTCTGAAATAGGCTCCAGGCTCTGAGCTGGCAGTCAGCACAGAGCCCGATGCGGGGTCGAACCCACGAACCGTGAGATCATGACCTAAGCGAAAGTCGGATGCTTAACCGACTAAGCCACCCAGGCGCCCCGAGCAGGGCATTTTTTTAAAGAACATACTTTTTAAGGAGTTTGAAAATGATGTCAGTTTCCTCTATTTTCCACATTCTTTACATTTAAATATACTTGTATTTTTTCCTTATTGTTTCCAGCCCTCTCTATCTTTCTTCATTAAGTTGTAGACCTAGGTAGTACTCTGATTCTGTTTTCTGTTTGTCACTTGCTTCTTAAGCTTATTTTTAAAAAAATTTAAAAAAGCAAAACTAAAAACATGAGAAAATAAATGAAAGCACTGTTTTCAGTTTACAGCTGGGATTTTGCACAGCATGTAATGCTACCCGCATCTGTGCAGAAAGTCCACCATATGGGCAGGAGGGGAATCATTTAATTTAGTTCATATGCATGAAGTAAGTGAAAGTTGACTATATTGTAGATCTTGCCAAAGTTAAGCAACAGCAGAGCTAGGAACAGAATCTGAAGATTTTCATAATCAATCTTGTGTTCCTTTTGGTAAACTACTCCATCTTTTAAGGCTATTCATTTGTACATGACAAGTGATATATCCTTACACTGAAACTGTATTTTTTTAAATGTACTTTTGTTGCATATTATATTGTATGAAGGGTAGATTTTATTTACATTTTTTAACCTTTGAATATATGCCTTGAAATCTCTATTGAAAAATGTCTTAAATGCATAATTTAGAGGAAATTGAAATGTATATAATACTGGCAAATGGCAACGATTTCTGGAAAAAAATATCAATCTGTATTGTATGAATAAAGACACAATTGTAATCTAACCCGAGTAATGTAACTTAGCTGAAGTTAAGGCTGTAGAAATTGAAGAAAGTTTATGAGAGTTGATATTGACATATGGGACTTGCAGGGACATTTGTCATTCAGAGATAAAGGGCAGAGAGGACAGAATGTAAGAAAGAACATCTCCCAGAAACCATGTACCTAAAGAAGATATTTACTGTTATTATATTCAACAAAGTCACCCAAAAAATTCCATTTACTTTATAATATCATTCTTCCTACAAATTATTTCAAGGGGGTTTGAGCTTAAGCATTCAGTTTCCTCATCTATATTATGGAGATAATTTCTACTAGGTGACATCACAGTTAATATTAAAATGAAGGCATAAGCATATGTTCTATAACTTCTTGGAGAAGGAACTTTTAGGGAAGGTGGATTCTCTTTCTTTTCTTTCTTTCTTTCTTTCTTTCTTTCTTTCTTTCTTTCTTTCTTTCTTTCTTTCTTTCTTTCTTTCTTTCTTTCTTTCCTTCCTTCCTTCCTTCCTTCCTTCCTTCCTTCCTTCCTTCCTTCCTTCATCTTATTTATTGCTATGGAAATAAAAATGTCCATGGGAACATCATCCCAACTATGAACTCCAAGTCATTATGTCAAAATAGAATTACGGGTCTCACATCTATTAAAAAAAAAACAAACAAACAAGGAAAGAAGAGTACTTTTTATGTGCAAAATAAATCCCCATTTAGATGTTGCACATGGTCGTACTGACTTGTTATGAAAGCTCTCCCAACTAGGTGGCACTAAAGTAGCTATAAGGATTAATCCACATTTTTCATTCTCATGTTGTTGTAATTACTAATGTAATTTAAATGAATAATTTAATAATGCAAAATGTTTGCAAATAATCATTTATTTTATTCTGTTGAAATTAAAATAAATGGTTAGGTTTAAAAAGGTGAGAATTCTAAAATTTACTGAATGTTTAGATGTTTTATTTTCTTATAGCTTTTTTTCAGCTCTTATCTTTGAGAAAGAGAGAGAACATGAACCGGGAAGGAACAGAAAGAGAGGGAGAAAGAAAGAATCCCAAGCAGGCTCCGAACTGTCAGTGCAGAGCCCAGGGCAGGGCCCCATACAGAGCTCAATTCAGGGCTCAAATTCGCAAAGTGTGAGATCATGATCTGAGCTGAAACCCAGAGTTAGATGTTTAACCAACTGAGCCACCCAGGCACTGTGTCAGATGTTTTAAAAAAAAAAAAAACCCCTTGCCTTCTTAGTTATTTCCTATTGGTCTTTAATTTCTAATTTAGCCTTTTAAGCAATACATGTGCAATTTATTAAAGAAAGATAGTATAGCCTTAGAATTGTTTAAAAACTTCAATGAGTGATTGTAGGTACTAGCTAGCTAGATAACATATGAGTCTGCCTCATGATTCTCCTTGTTAACTAACTTGTTGATTAACAAACTCATTACCAACCCCAATTACGGAAGTAAAGAACATAAGAAAGCTTCTCCTATATATTATATAATGCGTTCCTGTATTATAAGTATTTAAAAGGTATTTTGTGATCCACAAAGTCACGAAAGTTTTTGAATAGTATAAGACAAAGATAGTTTTTTGAAGATTTTACTTAGTGTCAACTATGACTGATACAGAAATTTTCAACACAACATCCCTGTCAGTTGATCATCAAATCCTTACTTCACAGAATATTTAGATCACATCTGAGGGATATGTTGCAAATTTTTGGTTAAGTTGAGTTTATATTGAGAGGTAAAGTCTTATTGCATTATTATGCATTTCATGATACTCTAACAAATAATTCAATACAAAGATGGGCTAAGAGGATAACATGAAAGTATTTCAAAAAGTAGCTAATTTAAATCTAGGTATTTTATTTAATTTTTTGATTTTTAACATTTATTTATTTATCTTGAGTGACAGAGAAAGAGTTTGGGCAGAGGAAGGGCAGAGAGAGGGAGAGAGAAAATTCCAAGCTCAGACTCAAGAACTGTGAGATCATGACTTGAACCTAAATCAAGAGTTGGATGCTTAACCAACTGAGCCACCCATGTGCCCCTAGATATTTTCTTTTCAATAAAATTGCCTATTAACATTGTACTTTTGCTTTTCCCTAAGCCAGTATGTATTTAATAATTTAAGCCAGTATATATAATTTAATTTTTATCTATTTCAAAGATTGAAAAGGGAAGTTAAATAAAATCATTAGTAAGGTTCCTAATAATAGTACTAAAGTACTCAAGGGTACAGATGAAATGTACTAAAGATATTACTTTATTAAGAATTTTAAACCCATTGTCTCATTAGTTCACACAAATTCCTATGAATTCAATCTTATTATGACAACTTTAGAGATGCATCATTACTGACAGAAGATACAAAGAATGCACAATGAGAAGATAAAGAAATTTTGAAGACAATTAGACAACTAAAGTCTAACTTTGTGGTGGCTGGCTTGTTAATCATTTTGTGGGGAGGACTTAACGATAAGCAAAGCTTGTGAGATGGTGCATTGAGAGAGGCGCTTTTTGTTTTACAAGTTTTGATTACAAAATCTATGCTTGAAGTGCATGGAAGAAGTCCAGGTGATGTTACAAATGTCATAGTTTCAATAAATTGCCTAAGATTCTGAGAGCCAGAATAAATTCTATGTGGGAGTTACTAGCTAGAATCCAAAATTCTATTGCAAAAATGATCTTGGTAGCTACAATCATCTTCTAGTGATCTTGAGTAAATTTATCATGAGGCAGCTTATTTATTCAGTTTTTTAAATGAGAAGAGAAATAATTGCCATGGAATAGTGACTATGCTAGACATCGTATTAGGACTTCATGTCTATAAACACCACTTATTCCTTAAAAACCACTTTGTGGGATAAAGATTACTAAATGCATAGGGAACACAAAATCCCTGAAGTTCAGAAAGACTTCATGAGATCAGAATTTATGCACAAAAATGTAATGACCCTTTGCTCTTACTGCTTTAAATAGTTTAACCATTCTTAACCATTATTTTGTGGCTGGAGTATGGAATGGGAGTAATCCTCTCTCTTCTTCCTCTCCATCTTTTTAAGGAACTTTTATCTATCTATCTATCTATCTATCTATCTATCTATCTATCTATCTATCTATATCTACCTATTTTTTGAAAGAGAGGCACATGCATGCATGTGGTAGCTGGAGAGAGGCAGAGCGAGAGGGAGGCTCCATGCTCACCCTGGAGTCCAACGTGGAGCTTGATCTCAAGACCGTAAGATCATGACCTAAGCCAATGGATGTTTAACCAACTGAATCACCCAGGTGCCCTATCCATCTTTTTAAAGAACTTTTAAAGGACTTTTTAAAGAAACTCAGATAAGAACAATTCAAAAGCTTCATGTTGATTATGGGATATACATAACTCATTCATAACCAACCAAAAGATAACCATTATCTTTTTTTTGTTCTATAATATGTGGCAAACCCTTGAAAACTGCTGGGCACATACAGGCCAAGTAGTTATTGCTTTGAAGTTCCCATAGTCTGGCACGGAGAAACAGATATAAAAACAATGAAACACTAGGCATCTTAGGTGTCCTGCAAGAAATAGGCACACGTATACTGGATGGACAAAGAAAAAGAACTGTCAATTTATTCAGGAAGCTTAAAGGTGTCATCATAATGTGGGTGACCTTTCATGTATATCTTAAAAGAAGAAGCCTTATGAGAATTTTCAATAGTTTTGAATTAAGAGAAATAATATTATCTGTTGAGTTTCAAAATGATCTCTATTCTGTTCCAATGACCTAAATTTAATTAGAAGAAAAAAGTCAATCTATACACTAAAAGTCCTTCAATAAAAATTTCAAAATTATTTACAAGTGAAGTTGAGGAATTTGGAGAGAAGCTTCATTTTCAGAAGTACAGCAGACTTTAATAAGTCATAACTTCTGTACAATTTATTTCAATCATTATTGAGTGCCAACATTTTTTTTAGTTGCTGGGACATTCCAGTGCATGGAACGCAGGCTACCAGAACAGAAGAGGGAGAATACTAAATGTTTCAAGTTGGGGAAAAAATTACTCTGATTGCTTAAGTAATGGACCATTTTACTAAAGAGGAAACTGGAGCTCAATGAGATAAGAGACTTGCACAAAGCCAACTGAAATGATAGATTTGAGACTGACTTCTGGTCTTCTCTTTCCAGTCTCGATGTTTCTATCTCTGAAGAGGGACAGACATTTTCTCAGGTTTTTATAAATCACTGCAGCTTGGATTGTTAGTTTTCCAAGATTAACCTTTTTCTGAAAATAATGCATATCACTAATGGTTAGATGTTTCGCTCTCTCTCCCTTTTCCTTTTAGGTAACACACTGTGATCTACTAACCCTGATTTTGCAAGTTGGATCTTTCAGAGGCAGATTTTGAGATGGAGTTTGGGGTGCAGAGTATTTAATAAGAATCAACACCTGTGAACAGAAGGATGCTGACTGAGGATTTGGCAGGGGAAAGAATGAAATCGCATTTACAGCTTGACTAAGCCTGGCTGGGTCCCATGGGAAGCTCTGAGGTGAATACTGCTTGTCAGAATGCCCACATTGAGCTGAAATTGCCAATCCCTTATACCCCCTACTTGAAAAGTCACTGACTGCAGGCTGCTCACGAAAAATGTGGCCTTGGAAAGTTAGCTATCTCAAGCAGAGATGAGGTCCTGAAAGGGGCTGACAGCTGGAGTCTATCTCTTGAGTGACTTCCCAGAACTGGCAGCAAGTCTTTTCTTAAAGGGGTATCTGGGTCCCACATCTCTGTGTCTACCACATCTTGTATCCTGGCAATGACCTTGAATTTCCTCTATTTCTTTAGGAACTTTTTAATTTTCAATGTCTGACTTTCTACTAGAATTATTTCTTCTATCATATTTTGCAACCACCCAGTTTTTCTAATGACTAGGTGAAAAATTGAGAGGAGCTGGTTTTCCTCAAACCTTTCTCCAGTCAACTGCTCAGAAATGTGTTCACGGTGCCTACACGTAATGAGGGCTCCTGCTCAGGAAGGTCAACACGACCTAGAGATGGCAGGTCCCTGGAACAGCGTCTTTGCCTTTTGTAAGTTCACCATCCCAATGTGACCTACTTGCACTTCTCCTAGAACATCTCTAAAAATTCTTTTTGTCGGTTAACTGTATGAATCCGGGTTCTTAGTCACACAGGTTCTTAGAGGAATTGTGCCTTCCAGCTCCCCTGATGGTACCCAATAAGATCCTTTTTAACCTCAGTTGAACTCCCATGTATTAGTGCTTGCTCAGCCACAATTTAGCCAAGACTAAAAATTCAACAAACCCAGAGACCTTTGACCCCTCTTTCAAAAATCTCTTAGTTTATTACACATTTTTTGCCCTACAACTTTTCCCAGCTGAGTTCAGTATCACAGCCAAATGCTACTTCATCAAATACATACGCTACACCATCCTTTACCTCATTTATCTGGGAGGGGGAATGAGGAAAGCCAATGAATAAGCAAGTACTTGATATATCAGGAAGTATATGCCTTTTGCAAATTACTTAACCGCTTTACATTTTTTGCTGTTGTTCATTTGAAAAGGGGGGCAGGTTATAATGCCTCCCATAGACTACTGATGCCAAGGTTAAATATGATACTATATTTAAAGTTCTTGATATATGTAAGCTCTCAAACACTTTGATTTGCCCTTGCTTAGCATTCAATTTTATTTTATTTTATTTTCCTCTAATTCAAGCATTCTCACTGACACATCTTCTTATACACAATCATACTGTAATTTTAAATGGTACTATTAATCTTACTCAGTAAAACACTGGTTGAAATAAAGGAGAAAACAAATGAAAATATTCTTTTTTATACTACTCCTTTTAAATTTGGCCCTTTCATGCACACCATTGCCATTTATCTTTAGAACATACTCCCTAGAGAAGAGCCATCATAAGTTTTCTTTCTTTTTTTTATTTTTACCACTCCAAAGTAGATTTTTCTCCATGTGTTTCAACCCTTATACAGAACACAGTATATTCGCTTATGATTTTGACATTTATCATTGATTGGACTTTACTAGCATACAATAGGGATGACTATTACAGTGAAAATTTCAAGTTCTAGATACAAACTTCTGCTTACTTTTAAAAATTAACTTACAATCTTTAAACAACATGGATGCGCAGAAAGATAACATTGTAATAATTCAATCTTATTTGGAGGCAGAAAAGATTACTTCCCATCTTTAAAAAGACTGATCTCTTCAGCTTTTATCTGCATTTTATTCAGATAAACAGTGGTTAGGCAAAGAATATCCATAAGACAAAGGGCTTGCCAATGTTTCTTTGAATTACATCCCTCTCCAACCCACCTAGGGAGGGAACAAATGAAAAAATAGCTACTTCACTGCCATTTCTGTTGCTTTCAAGCTACTTGATAAAGTTGAAAGTAGTAACTTTGAATTAAATTATGGAGACACACACACACATACACACAATCTCACATCAATACATGCAGACACAAAAATAGTGCTTGTAAAGTTTTAATATAGTTTGGAGTGTGTTACATTTCATATATTGTTTAACTTTTCCCTGGTTCATTTCAAAGCTTTCATGAAGTAGGAAAAGCAAAACTAAAACTCCTTCATTGCTCTTATTTATATTGGATTAAGTATGTTCTTAGTTTGGTTTTATTTATATCAAGCTAATCTTTTAGTAGTTGCCTAAAAAGATTTGTTTTGAAAAATTCTAGTTGGAGTTATGTCTGATCGTATTGGTTTCATTTTGGTCAAAATCCAATTATGGTCACAGAAATATGCATGCACTTTAGAGTAAAACTTGTATGGGGGGTAAAAAAAAAATTCCAAAGTGCTTATTATTACTTTCATGCTTAGGTGTGAATCATCTAAATTTATAGTTGAAAGTGTTTTAAAGATAACTTGGCAGAATTATTTTAGTATATTGATTATTTACTTTTAAAAATAAACATACAACTTAGATGATAGTGCTGTCTTTTCTCTTTTCAAGTAACTGTGATAAAAAAAAAAAAAAAAGACTGAAGTCCTTCCCAACCTTACAAAGAACTTGCCCATCAAAAGGATCTTTTTGGGTGAAAGCTCTAAGAAGGAAACTATTACACAAGATGAACTTACAGATGTTCACAACAAAAAAGCTTCAAACAATCATTTCAGAGCAGTCATGAGTAAGCCTTCACATAAAAGTAGTGTGTTAGAAAAGCTAGTTATTGCTTCATCCAACAGGTTTTTTAAAAATAAATAAAAAGTTTTGTAGGAAAATATACATAACATAAAGTTTGTCATTTTAACCATTTTAAGTGTACAGGTCAGTGGCATTAAGTATATTCACATTTATGTGTTACCACCACTACCATCTACCTCCAGTACTTTCTTCATCTTGTCAAACTGAAATCGTACTCTACCTGATAAACACTAGCTTTCCACTCCCACTTCTCCCAGATGACAACCATCATTCAACTTCTGTCTCTATGAATTGGATAACTCTAAGCTGTTTTTTATTGTTGTTGTTGTTTTGTTTTGAGAGAGAGAGTATGCACAGGGGTGAGGGGCAGAGAGAGAATCTTAAGCTGGGTCCATCTTCAGGACAGAGCCCAATGCTGGGCTCAATCCCATGACAGGAAGATCATGACCTGAGCTGAAATCAAGAGTCAGACACTCAACCAACTGAGTGACCCAGATGCCTCGACAACACTAAGTTCTTCATATGAGTGGACTCACACAGTATTTGTCCTTTTGTGACTCACTTATTTCACTTAACATAATGTCTTCATGATGCATTCATGTTTTAGCATGTCAAAATTTCCTTCCTTCTAAAGGCTGAATAATATTCTATGTTATACACACACATCGTATTTTGTTTGTCCATTGTTCAGTTGATGGAAAATGAGATTGCTTCTACCTTTTGACTATTGTGAATAATGCTGCTACAAACATGAGAATTTCACAGATGATGTGGCAATTAAGCAAGGTTGAAGAAACTTCCTCTGCAGGTTCCTGAACTGAGAATTCTGGAGGCATGTCCCTGAAGGTCTGGAGAGGGGGCATCAGTCCTTCCCTAAAGCCTGGGCACTCCAGGTTTCTGGATTTTGAAACACTGAGGAATATATATCCTCCTACGACAGCAATATCTATCTAAAGTCAGGGGACATGCCATTATCTTTCTCTTTTCTTTTATTACTCTCTTAATCATTGTAGATTCTTACCTGCTTCTCAGCTGTCTCTCTATGGAAGGCTGGCCCAATTTGCTGGAAATTAGCATTCTTTCCTTCTACTTTAGCTTTGTTTTCTGGATAATCTATATATTTTTTTTCATGACATAATCCAGCAGCCATTCTCTTGTGATGGTGTACTGGGTAAGTGTACACATTCTGCTACTTCCTAGTTATGTGTACTTTCTATGCCCAGATTTCCTGAGTTTGTTGCAATGTGAATGACTTAATATGTAAATACACATAGAGCATAGAATATGACACTTGAAACTGATACTCTGTTCTTTATATTTTAGTCAAATGATGTCTCTCCATCAGGAATACTGCTCACTTATCTAATCTTCCAACTTCTGCTTGGCTAATTATTTGAACTCTTCCCTCCCCTGCTTTCTTTGTTTCTTCTGTATATGTGTTTGCCCAACTCCCCTACCTTTTGGAACCCAAGTGCAAAACCCTGGATTGATCAAAATCTTTGATTTATTACACACTAACTTCATTGGTACAGATATGGACATTTCTTACTAGTTTAGCATCTAGAAATATTTACTTTAATGATTGGATGAATATCTATTAAACACATTGCCAATGAAGTGGACTAGTTAATGCCAATGACTCCTGTCTATCTGTGTGCTCCCTCTATTATATCACTCCTAGAAGTAATCCCAACTTTGAACGTGGGGTTTATCATAGCCCATTCTACTTTGTAAACAATATATATGTGTCCAAAATGTAATATTTTGTGTATATTTGGGTTTTTTTTTGTTTTTTTTTTTTTTGTGTAGTTTCCTTTAGTATCTCAGGAGTTTTTTCTTTTTCTTTTTTTTATTTTTTTACAAATAGTTTATTGTCAAATTAGTTTCCACATAACACTCAGTGCTCATCCCCAAAGTGCCCTCCTCTATGCCCATCCCCCCTCCCTCCCACATCCATCAGTCCTCAGTTTTTGTCAGCATTCAAGAGTCTCTCATGGTTTGCCTCTCTCC
>NW_024080957.1:0-452194 GCF_003009895.1 Hyaena hyaena
GTGTCGGGCTCTGTGCTGACAGCCAGCTCAGAGCCTGGAGCCTGTTTCAGATTCTGTATCTCCCTCTCTCTCTGACCCTCCCCTGATCATGCTGTCTCTCTCTCAGAAATAAATAAAATATTAAAAAAAAAATGAAGGAAGTGGTTGAAACCACTGGGATGAGATGGATTAATCAATAAAGGGCATTGAGACAGCTGGCTGGTAAAAAGCCGAACTCTTCCCTGACTTCTTCCTCCCTCCCCCCACCCGCCTCCTCCCACCAAGTTTCCTATATGAAGATAAATCTAGAGGTAGAAAATGAAAAGATGAAAGTAGTGGAATATAAGAAGGGGGAAATATTTTGTTCAGTCTTGGTGTGGGAAAGAACTTTCTAAGCATAATAGCAAAGATAAAAACCAAGATGGAAAATGTGAATACTATTGAATATATAAAAACTACGCACTTCTGTATATTAAATCATTACCAAAAATGAAATTAAAAGATAAATTAAAGATATATACACTATATGTGAGAAGCATTAAGATTCCTAATATATAAAATACTCTTGTATATTATTTAGAAAAAGAAAAACCTCCAAACAGAGAAAAGGACATGCAGAGGGCACTCACCAAAGAAAACACGCAGATAACCTAAACATATGAAAGGGTGTCCAGTCTCAACTTCACCCAAAATCAAAGAATTCAAATAAAGCAGCCATGCTTTGCCCATCAGATCAGCAGAGATGAAAATAAGATCTCAGGGATGGTGTGGGTGAAGGGACACTCTGATGCCTTTTTGGGGAAAGTCTAATTTGTACTCACCTTTAAAGGGTTTGGCAGTCTGTATCAACATTCAATTGTGTACACTCTTTGACACAGCAACACAACTCCTGGGAAAAAACCTTAAGGGAAATCACTAGACAGCAATTCATATAAATGTATCTGTTGCTTCGGTAGTTTATAATAACAAGAAACTGGGAATTACCAGTACTCTATTTGTTAAATATATTACAGTACATATATATGTGGTAATATCGTACTATTATATGTGGTTTATTTATTTATTTTGAGAGAGAGAGAGAGAAAGCTGCGGAGGGGCAGAGAGAGTGGGAGACACAGAATCTGAAGCAGACTCCAGGCTCTGAGCGGTCAGCACAGAGCCAGATGCAGGGCTGGAACTCATGACCTGAGCCAAAGTCGGATGCTTAACCAACTGAGCCACCCAGGCGCTCCATGACTTTTAAAATGCACTTGTTGTATTTGTCTGAATAATTGCAGAGCACACTTCGGTGACATGGTGCTTATTACCACAGTGACAGGCAGAGAGGTGTTCCCATTTTATATTACGACACTAGGACCTTTTCTGTGGTATTAGCGGGAGCCTGAGGACTGTGGTGGGAGCCATGTCACCTCAGCAGAGTTCTTTTTTTCTACCATCAGGTTTCCCCTTTTACAGAAAGGGGAATTTCAGAAAGGACTCACTTTTTTGATATTGAAGACTGAAAATGTATGAGATTCTAGATGACAATATCATAAAATTGCACTTCTTTTTACTTAGCTACATGAACATTTCATATAATAAATTATGGAAAAATAATTTTAAAAATTTAAATATAATTGACATGTAACATTGTATTAGTTTAAGGTGTACAACATAGTGATTCAATATTTGTATACATTGCAAAATGATTGCCACAATATGTCTGATCAACATCTGTTACCATATGTAGTAACAAAATATTTTCCCCCTAAAAACTTTTAAGATCTATTCTCTTAACAACTTTCAAATATGCAATACAGTATTAATAGTTATAGTCACCATGCTGTATATCTCCATGATTTATTTATTTTATAACTGGAAGTTTGTATCCTTTGACCCCCTTCACCTATTTTGCTCCTCTCCACCCCCCCCGCCCCCGCCACACACATATCTCCTGCCTTGCAACCATCGATCTATTTTCTTTATCTATGAGCTTGGTTTGTTTTCTTTTTGATTCCACATATACGTGAGATCAAACAGTATTTGTCTTTCTCTGACTTATTTCACTTAGCATAATTCTTTTAAGTTCCATCCATATTGTTGCAAATGGCAAGATTTCATTATTTATGGTTGAATAATTTTCCATTGTGTGTGTACACACACACATACACGCCACATTTTCTGTATTCATTTATACATCAGTGGTCACTTAGGTCGTATCCATATCTTGGCTATTGTAAATAATGCTGCAATGAACATGGGGTGCATATATCTCTTTGAGTTCGTGTTTTTGTTTTCTTTGGATAAATACCAGAAGTAAAATTGCTGAATCATATGGTAGTTCTATTTTTATTTTTTTGAGGAACCTATGACTTGTTTTCCATAGTGGCTGCACCAGTTTACGTTCTCACCAACAATCACAAGGGTTTCCTTTTCTCCACATCTTCACCAACTCTTGTTACTTCTTATCTTTTCAATGATAGCCATTCTGACATGTGTGAGGTGGTATCTCAATGTGGGTTTGATTACATTTCCCTGATTTTTGAACATCTTTTCAAGTGTCTGTTGGCCATATGTAGTCTTCTTTGGAAAAATACCTATTCAGATCCCCTGCCCATTTTTTAATTAGATTCTTTGTTTGTTTGTTCTTTGATGATATTTCTTTTGTTGTATAGAAGCTCTTTACTTTGATGTAGACCCACTTGTCTATTTTTGCTTTTGTTGCCTTTGCCTTTGGTGTCAGATTCAAAAAATCATTGCCAGGCCAATGTCAAGTTGCTTACCACTTCTTATTTTTCCTTCTAGGATTTATATGACTCAGGACTAACATTTAAGTATTTTGAGGTGCACGTAGTGGGCTAGTTTCATTCTTTTGCCTGTGCCTGCCCAGTTTTCCCAACACATTTAAAGAGACTATCTTTTCCACATTGTATATTCTTGGTTTCTTTGTTGTAAATTAATTGACCATATACATTGTAGGTTTAATTCTGGGCCCTCTGTTCTGTTCCATTGATCTTTCTGCCTATTTTATACCAATATTATCCTGTTTTAAATACTATAGCTCCATAGTATGATTTGAAATCAGGGAGTGTGAAACTTCTAAGATTGCTTTGGCTATTCAGGCTCAAAAAATAGGTTTTGATTGTTAGTTTCAATTAGGACAAAACTTAAGTACAAGTTGCCAGACACTTCATGGTTTTCTTTATTTTGTAATTTCTTTTACAATGAGAATATCAATCAACTTGTAATCAGAAAAAAAATTTTAAAGCTCTGTGGAAAAAAGATAACTCATATTTTAAAAATGAATTGGACAGAGATGATCACATATTCAGATTATTCTTAAAAGACATGCTTAAATTAAAAAGATATAAGGTATATTTTAGTTTGATTAGTTGTGCTGGCCCTGATTTTTACGAAGGATATATTACTTTCTGTTTCAAATGTTAAATAACTGTATCATTATGACAGCCAGGGGACTTTCCAATTATAGTTTTATAGACATATTATTACAACTGACTTTAAAAGAAAAGAAAGGAATACAAAGAGCTTAAGTGTATATGTTATTCAATTAGGGTAGAAGCCTGGGGCAGGGGTGGGATTTTTCTCCAGGAGGTTGCTTAGCTGTTTATAGTCAGGTCTCTTGCCAACTTTCTGCTTAAAAGGATGTTCCTGGGGCGCCTGGGTGGCTTAGTCGGTTAAGCGTTCGACTTTCGCTTAGGTCATGATCTCGCAGTTCATGGGTTCGAGCCCCGCGTCGGGCTCTGTGCTGACTGCCAGCTCAGAGCCTGGAGCCTGTTTCAGTCTGTGACTCCTTCTCTCTCTGACCTTCCCCTGCTCACGCTGTATCTCTCTCTCTCCTAGAAATAAATAAAACATTTAAAAAAATTAAAAAAAAAAAAGGATGTTCCTGGCAGTTAGTATAGGGCAGTATGGTACTTGCCATGTACTTTCTAAGGTCATCCTGAAGTAATACAGGCTACCTTTTCCTTCCCTAGTCTCCCTATCTGAGCCCCTCCCTGGCTTTCCTACTCACACATGCACATATTTGCTTTCTGATACAACTCCCTCACAACCAAACCTGCCATGTCCCTGCTTGGTGTATTTTATTTGTTGGCACATGATCTATGTCAGTTACACCAAAATGCAACTATGATGGAGGGAGAAGAGCCCTGGGCTAACTTCAGAGGCAGAAGCCTCTTAATGTACTCCAGCCTCACTTCCCTGTCTGTAAAATGGCCACCATAACAAACTTCTTATAAGGTTATGGCTAGGGAGATGAAATGGTATATGTGTATCTGTTAGGATTAGATTTGGCTGCATTTGACAAAAATAGCAAAATAGTGAAATAGTACTTTTAATACATGGAAGTTTATTTTACTAGGAAATAGAAGTTCCGGTTGTTTTCTGTGTAGGAGTCTAGAGCCAGGCTGCCCAGGACTAGCATGATACTTTATGGTTGTAGGAGCCCGTCTTTATCTCCTTTTGTGCTGGCATTCTTGCCAGGTGGTTTCTATCTCATAGCCCAGAACGAGCACTTGAGTTCCACCCATCATATCTAAATTCCAGCTAGGAGGAAGGAGGAAGGTGGAAGAAGGGTGTACCCACTCTCTTGAAGGATACTTCCACTAAGGATTGCTCACATATTGTACAGAACCGCACCAGGGGGCTGTGTACTCAGTTAAAAGGCAGCATTTATTATGAAAGAAAAATGTGGGGGCAAACCAGCAATCTTTGCCACAGTTCATGAAGGACCTTTGTGACCTAGGAAATGCTTCAAGTACAAAAATTATTTATGTAATATTGCCATCCATTCACCAAGTGTTTAGTAAGTACTTACTGGAAGTGTGGCGCTAGAACTGGTGCCCCATATACTTCCTCATGTATCTCTTAGTCAATTTATTTATCTCCAAAAAAGGAGTCGAGGGATTCACATAGCTGTGATGCTTCCCCGCTTCGCTGTGCATGTGGGCATAGAACATCACTAAGATACTAATCCCTTTCTTTAGAAGGACGGAGGGGAAGGGTGACATTGAGCATGTCATCATGAGCTCTAGCTCATCAGTACAGACTGCATGTTTTTCCCTCCCACTCACAGAGGTCCTGTCTTTTGTCATCAGTGCTTCACATTGATTTACATCTCGCATCCTCACTTACTTTAGATATATGCCTTTCTCCCTATTTAAGGCACATGTGCAGGATTGGCTCTTCATCTTCTGCCCTCAAATAGGGAACACTGTGTTTGAATAGACATGCATTTTACTTGGGAAGCAAAGATAGATCAATAGATTGATCAATCAGTCAACCGGTAGGGGGGTGGGTGGGTGGATGGATGGATGGATGGATGGATGGATAAATACAGATAAGCAAGCAAACATGCATAATCTAATCATTAGGTAGCATTGTCTGTTACTGGCTGTTTCTCAAGGCGGGGGTCCTGAATATTTGCAGGACCCTTAAGAAAATAGGATCTACAGTCACAGATTTTGTTGTTTTGTTTTGTTTTTGTTTTTTGTTTTTTTTTCTTACATTTATTTACTTTTGAGAGACAGAGTGAGACAGAGTGTAAGCGGGAGACGGGAAGAGAGAGAAGGAGACAGAGAATCCGAAGAACACTCCAGGCTCTGAGCAAGAGCTTCAGCACAGAGCCCGATGCGGGGCTCGAACCCACGAACTGTGAGATCATGACCTAAGCCGAAGTCGGACACTTAACCAACTGAGCCACCCAGGCGCCCCTAAGATACTCCATTTGGAAGGAATTCAGAGATATCTAAAATCCTTCATCCTCATCTTTCAGGAATTGATGGTAGTGCACTTTTCTAAAAAATCTTGTTTTACTATAAAAATGTTCAAACAGAAAACAACTGCAGGCTCATCCTGAGATGGAACAAACGTTAACACTTTGCCATGTTTAAAAAAAAACACACACACAAAATGAAATTTTATAGATGTTGAGCTTTTCTCCTCTATAAATACATGGTTCTTGGGTCATTTATGTCTGAATAAATACCACCTTATCTGGGACACTGTCCCCAGTCATCCATGTAGGACCTCCCCTCTAACCTCCTCTTGCTAGCAGTTTTCATCAGTTGACACTTATGGTGTATTTATTTGTTTGTCCTCGGTCCGTCCCCTTCCACTAGCCTGTCGGCTCTGTGAGAGCTGGATGTGGCTTTGTTCCTGCAGAATCTCCCACTCCTCCAGCTAGGCTTCCACAAGCTAGGAGCCGGTGAACAGAGCTGAAGCCTCTTTTCAGCTTCCTCACCCATCACCTCTGTCCCTGCTTCTCTTCCCGGGGGAACCACTCTCCTGAAGTTGTATATATCTTCCCCATCCTTGTCTTTATATAATCTAATTTTATTTATGCCTTTATATCTGTGTGTGCACTGTGTATACAGACTCTAGAACAATAGATGATGTTGTGTATCTTTAGAAATATGGCAGTGGGGGGCCAAAAAAACTAGAGGGCTGCTTGGGTGGCTCAGTTGGTTAAGCATCTGACTCTTGATTTCTGCTCAGGTCATGATTTTGCGGTTGTGAGATGGAGCCCCACATGAGGCTCCGAGCTAGATGTGGAGCCTGCTTAAGAGTCTCTCTCTTCCTCTTCCTCTCCCCCCTCCACCCACACATGTACACGCACACTCTCTCTCTAAAAAAAAATTACATATGCAAACTGTATATATCCTCTGTAACTTACTTCTTCAAACATTATGTGTTTAGATTTACCTATGTGAATACACAAACGTTTATTTCATATTTCATATTCCTGAATATTCCTTCTAAAATTTTATCCCAGTGAGCCTATTTTTGGCTAGAGCCTTTTTTTTTTTTTTAATGTTTTATTTGTTTCTAGGAGAGAGAGAGAGAGAGACAGCGCGAGCAGGGGAGGGTCAGAGAGAGAGGGAGTCACAGGCTGAAACAGGCTCCAGGCTCTGAGCTGGCAGTCAGCACAGAGCCCGACGCGGGGCTCAAACCCACGAACCGCGAGATCATGACCTAAGCGAAAGTCGGTCGCCTAACCGACTAAGCCACCCAGGCGCTCCGGGTAGAGCCTTTTAATATCAGCTATACGTTACCTTTCTTTGGTCAGAAACTCTCTGAGTTTAACTTGTGGTAACAGTTGTACCAGGTCTAGAAATGGGTTAGAAAACAGTTAATGTGGTTTCACATTGGTGAAACTAATGGTGGCTCAGTTGGTTGAGCGTTCAGCTCTTGATTTCAGCTCAGGTCGTGATCCCAGGCTTGTGGGATCAAGCCCTGAATTGGGCTCCATGCTGAGTGTAAAGCCTGCTTAAGATTCTCTCTCTTGGGGCACCTGCATGGCTCAGTGAGTTGAGCATCGGACTTAATCTCAACTCAGATCATGATCTCAGTCAGGGTTCTTGAGTTCAAGCCTGGCATTGGGCTCTGGGCTGGCAGCGCAGGGCCTGCTTGGGATTCTGTCTCTCCCTCTTTCTCTGCCTCTCCCCAACTCTCTCCAAAATAAAATAAATAAATAAAAAGTTAATGTGGTAAATTTTATTATGTGTATTTTACCACAATTAAAATATTTTAAAACTTAGCAAATTGTATACTTGGAAAAAAATAATTTAGAAGGGGAACCAAGTAAGCTTGTTCAATAAGAATTATCCTCTTTGTAAAAATAAAATCATTATAAATGATATTTTTAGACAGTGATTTTTACTCAGCACTACTGACCACATTTATTTAAAAATTCTCTTCTTTAAGGAATTGTGATTTTGTTCTTGGTATTGTAGAAAATAGATTTCCCTCAAAGAAGACATACAGATGGCCAACAGGTACATGAAAAGATGGTTAACATCACTAATCATCAAGAAAATGCAAATCAAAAACACAGTGAGATATAACTACCTCACACCTGTCAGAATGGTTAAAATTTTTATACAAGAAATAACAAATATTAGTGAGGATGTGGAGAAAAGGGCACCCTCAGGTACCGTTGTAGGAATGCAAACTGGTGCAGCCACTCTGGAAAAGACTGTGGAGACTCCTCAGAAAGTTAAATAGAACCACCCGTTGATCCAGCAATCCAACTTTTGGGTATATTTCTAAAAGAAATGGAATCATTATCTCAAAGAAGTGTCTGCATTCAGGGGTGCCTGGGTGGCTCAGTCGGTAAGTGTCCGCCATCAGTTCAGGTCATGATCTCACGGCTCATGAATTTGAACTCTGCGCTGGGCTCGGCACTGACAGCTCACAGCCTGGATCCTGCTTCCTATTTTGTGTCTCCCTCTCTCTCTGCCCCTCCCCTGCCTGCACTCTGTCTCTCTCTCAAAAATAAACATTAAGTAAAGTAAAAAAAAAGAAATATCTGCATTCCTGTGGTCATAGCATCATTATTAACAGGAGCCTAGGTGTGGAAACAAACTAGGTATCTGTGGATGGATGAATGGATAAAGAAAACATGATGCACACACACATCCTGGAATATTGTTCAGCTAAATATTATTCAGTTAAAAAAGAGGAAAGCCCTGTTATTTGCAACAACATGGATAAGCCTGCAGGATATCATTCTAAATGAAAAAAAAAATAGACAAACTCTGCATGGTATCACTTCTATGTGGAATCTAAAAATGAATGAATGAATGAATGAATGAATGAAGGGTAAGTATGTGAAGTGATAGATGTGTTCAGTCCACACGGGGAATCTTTTTTACAATGTACGCATCTATCAAATCATCATGTTATACACTTTGAATATCTTAACAATTTGTCGATTATGCCTCAATAAAACTGGGAGAGAAAAAGAAAATGGAATTCCTCCAGAGATAAATCACATATTTCAATCTATAGTTCCCCCATATTAGCAAAGCTTTAATGGCGTTTCCTTCAAGGAAGGAAAAACTAGAGAACAGATATGTTGAGGTGCTTTACAGTAGTATTTAGAATTCTTGATTTTTGACAACATTCTAAATGTCAGAGAAGTCTGTTTTTGCTATAATATGACAATTTGACTTCAGACATAGGTACAGAATAACTCTAGTGCTTGGGTTTTCTTTA
This sequence comes from Hyaena hyaena, assembly GCF_003009895.1. Classification (NCBI taxonomy): domain Eukaryota; kingdom Metazoa; phylum Chordata; class Mammalia; order Carnivora; family Hyaenidae; genus Hyaena; species Hyaena hyaena. The sequence goes on from NW_024080957.1 coordinate 8,977, forward strand.
GTACACATTTAAATATCCTTCTCAGCTTCCTATTGAAAGAATACTTGTCAGAGAACAAGGTTTTATTTAAAAAGCATTTTGTAGATTTTGTAGGTATAATTGAAAAAGTTAAGGAAGATTTTACCATCTGTAAGTTTGAATAATGACGCAGTAGTCCTTGGCTAAATATGAAATTGTTCTAGAAAGATCACATGATTGACCCTATTTTGCATTTTGCTCATAAAAATCCACGGGGCTATGAATGAATATCTTGTTTCTAGAGATGTAGTCAGACTTCAGTGAGCTATTTAGCAATTTCAAAACAGGTCTTGTTATGCATTTCCTAAATTTGATTGGTAATTTCCTTAGGCCCTATTAAATTTGAGTATTTAAACAAAATATTCAACATACATATGACAGTTAAAGAACTATCTGAGCATGGTGTTTTCACTTCCATTCAATCAGCAGACATTTATCGAGCATCATCTACCACATTTCTGGCATTGTGCCAGGGGCTGGGAATTTAAGATGAATAGGGTAGGGTTCTTGTCCTCCTGGGTTATATAATCAGGGGGTTGAGACACATATTTAATCACGTTGTCAAAGGAAATGGTCTGTCACTGCACACTCCCTGTGTGGCCAGGACTCTTAGTGCAGCAGTTTCCCCGCCTCAGCAACAGTGTCAGGGAGGGCATGGGTGGGTGTTGGGGTGGGGCTGGTGAGAGAACTTTAAAAAAAATATTTTTTAATGTGTATTTAGTTTTGAGAGACACATACACAGAGTGGGAGTAGAGGAGGGGCAGAGAGAGAGGGACACACAGAATCTGAAGCAGGCTCCAGGCTCTGAGCTGTCAGCACAGAGCCCAATGCAGGGCTCAAACCCACGAACTGTGAGATCATGACCTAAGCTGGAGTCAGACACTTAAATGACTGAGCCACCCAGGTGTGCTGGTGGAAGAACTTTTAAGTCCATCTACCATCTTTGTTAACTTCCTTCTCCAAGCTGCTCTACTACTATTACTGGTAATGATGATAATTTATTATTTGGGCGAATGATGTTTTCTCAGTCTTATATAAAGCATAAATAAAAAGATGTTTAGAAACTTAATATTTTTTCAAAAAAATTTTTAATGTTTACTTATTTTGAGAGAGAGAGAAAGAGACAGAACGCAAGTGGGGAGGAGCAGACAGAGAGGGAGACACAGAACCCAAAGCAGGCTCCAGGCTTTGAGCTGTTAGCAGACAGAGCCTGATGCAGGGCTCGAACCTACGAATTGTGAAATCACGACCTGAGCCGAAGTCAGACACACAACCAACAGAGCCACCCAGGCTCCCCTAGAAACTTTTAATCTTATTGAATTAAAAAAATAGACTTTAGGGGCGCCTGGGTGGCTTAGTCGGTTAAGCGTCCGACTTTCGCTTAGGTCATGATCTCGCGGTTTGTGGGTTCGAGCCCCGCGTCGGGCTCTGTGCTGACTGCCAGCTCAGAGCCTGGAGCCTCCTTCAGTCTGTGACTCCCTCTCTCTCTGACCCTCCCCTGCTCACGCTGTCTCTCTCTCTCTCCTAGAAATAAATAAAACATTAAAAAAAAAAATCTAACTCTAAAAAAATAGACTTTAGTTTTTAGAGCAGATTTAGGTTCATAGCAAAATTGAGAGGAAGGTACCCTTATATCCCCTGCCTCTGCACGTGCATAGCCTCTCTCATTCTCAACATACCTCAACAGAAGGGTACATTTTCACATCTACACCGAAGCCCATAGTTTACATGAAGATTTACTCTTGGTGTTGTACTCTGTATGGGTTTTGACAAATGTACAAGGACATGTAACCACCATTATAGTACCACACAGAATCGTTTCACCGTGGTGCTCTGCCTGTTCATCCCTCCCATTTTACTGAATTTTACTGTAACCTAAGCAGGAAGAGTTTGCCAGAAGTGCAGAAGCCACTCCGATTGCCACCGCAAAGCCCTCCAAGCACATTCTGGAATGAGTGCTGACTGTGTTAGCTCCTTTGGCCACCCAGGCCTCTACCTCACAGCTGCACAAAGGCCCAAAGTTTATGTCAGGATCTGTGGCACCAAATCCTGCAGTTTTAAAACCAAGGAATGTGGTAGATGTGCTCATGGCCCACTTGTTGGTCACCATCCTCCCTCCTTCCTCCCAGGTTGACCACATTCATCTTTCCAGAAAGGTTGGAAGTCCCCAGATGGGACCGCCCCTGAACTGCTGAGGGTTAGGGGGTTTCTATGCTCCAGATGTTTGGTTACAATACAAACTGACCTATTTGCTTTTAGAGAAGGCAATGTTTTCTGTGTTCAACTCCGCTTGTAAAATTTCATTAAGAAGCTAATCATTAGCCCTGATTAAGTAAACACTGGATGTTTGGCGTGAATATTTTAACTTCCTATTTCCAAGCTGGCTCGGCCTTCTCAAGGTTACTGATTGTCAGCTGGGACCAATAATTCTTCAGTCACCTGTGCAGCCCCTCTGTCATTGGAGAATGCCCTCCCCATCCCCATTCAACTAGGGGAGAAAACTGAGGCTCTCCCAGAGCCCCAGACAGGAAGCTGGTCCTCTACTGCTCATCAGAGGACTTTTCTCTCACAGCCTAAAAAGTGAATCTCATTGCTGCCTGCTTGGGTACAGAGCAAGAGACTAAACTCTGCCTTTTTTTCTAATTCAACTCGAAACTGCCACCATTTTCCATCCTTCCGCACTTGCCTTTATAAACATTTTTGGCTTTAACAAAGATCGAATTTCTTCTTACTGACATTAAAGATATGTGTATGAATATGTACTTAATATTAAGCATTATTTTCAAACCTGAGTAAGAGCAAAAGAGATAAAGCTGCACAAAGCTGAAAACAGTTGCTGCTGGTGACTCAGACATTATTAATATTGTTGTAGGCACGGTGGACTGGAATGATGGTAGAAAGATTTGGCGGGGGGAAGAAAACATTAGATACCATTTCCCAAAGTGTGTTTCTCAGAGTCTCAAACAAATCTGACACATATTTAGAAGGGGAAGAAAGAGGCTTTGTGGCTAAATAAAATTGGGAAGTACTCCTGCAAAATTCCTTGTGTCTTAGTGATTTACAGTGCATATTGCTGAATTAAAGGCTGTGAGAATTTCTGCCGCGAGGAAATGTGTTGAACTTTCTTGAACATAGTGTTGTCCAAAGTCATTTGGCTTCAAATTCCTGCTTTTTTTTTTTACTCTCTTTATTTTAACTTATCACCTGGAACGGACCCAGGTAGAACATGCTTATTACACTTTGTTGTAGAATGAGAGTCTCTAGAATAGTCTAGGGCAGTGGTTCTTGAACTTGAGTATATGCATTGGAATCCCAGAAAGCTTATTAAAATATAGGTTGCTGGGCCTTACCCCCAGAGGTTCTGATTTGAGAGGTCCAGGGTGGGCTGGAAATACGCATTTCTCATAAGTTCCCGGGTGATGCTGATCTGTTCGGGACCACACTTTGAGAACCACTAGTCTGTGGTCAAACTGGAAAGAAAACAAAAGTTCCAGGGGGTAGTGGTGGTACTACAGGTGTGCCTGTATATAGTGTGCAAGTTAATATACTCATCTCGAGTGTACTCATGGCCTGCTATATTCCAGGCACTGTGCTAGGTGCTGGGGATGCATACATGCCTGGTGGACACAGGCCTAGACTTTGCCTTTAGGAGCTTGTAGTGTAGTGGGAAGGCAGGTAGTAAACAGGCATAGGAAATGAGTCAGTTGGTCAATATAAATTGGGAAGGCCTCGGCGAAGGAAGCCAACAGTGTGCTCTGATGCTGAACAAAAGGTGGTCTGGAAAGATCTCGGAGGTGGCAGTGACTTTTAAGCTGAGACAGGCCATGAAAAACTGAGGCCCTGAGTAGATGAGGTTTTTTTAAGTCTATTTATTTTGAGAGAGAGAGAGAGTGCACATACATGCAAATGGGGGAAGGGAGGGAGAGAGAGAGAGAGAGAGAGAGAGAATCTCAAGGAGGCTCTGCACTAACATTGCAGAGCCTGATGTGGGGCTCGAACCACGAGATCATGACTGGTACCCAAGTTGGACACTTGACCAACTGAGCCACTCAGGCTCCCCAAGCTTAAAGTTTTAGTCGGGATAAAGACAGGAGTAAAGGCCCTGATGGGGTGAGGGAGAATGGCAAATTCTAGGAACAGAAAGGCGGCCAGTGTGGCTGGAAGCCAGTTAGCAAGAGAGAAAGTGGAAGAAAAAGAGGATGGAGAGGAGACCAGGAAAGGCGAGGTCATCAGAGCTCAGTGAAGGAGTCTGAGTTTCATTCTAAGGGCAAAAGGCTCTAGTGATGATTTCAAGTTGTGTGGTGTGAAGGAAAGACTGTGAGGGGAACGGCAGACGCTGTGAGAGAGCAGCGGGAAGACTGGAGGCTGGAGTCTGGGTAGAAATGATACACCTGTCGGGGAGCTGCAGCTGCGTACCTATGAACTCTAGGGGGCGCCACTCACATGGATTGCTTGTATCTACCGGAGGTGGAGAGACCTGGATTGCTTCCAGGTATATTATGGAGGTAGATCATAAAGGATTTGATGATGGCTTAAATGTGGGGCTCAACAAGAGAGAGGTGCCAAGAACGACTCCTGGGCTCCTGGCTTGAGCAACAGAGAAGAGAAGAGAAGAGAAGAGAAGAGGAAGAGCTGGAGGAAGACGGGTGCCAATTCCTTTCTGAGAGAGGGGACAGAACGAAAGAGTTACTTTTCAGGGGACAGTGAAGTGACCATAGCCACAGTTATTCTGCAAATATAGTAATTGGCTTTATGCTGGTACACAAAAGAAATGATGCTGTTGGGTTTTAATAAACATTCTTATTAGGGAGTTGCCCTATATGACAAATCAATAGCTGCCCGGTGGCTCTGAATTAGAAAACAAATAAGGCCATTTAACACTGAACATAATGTTGTCTTTCTGTAATAATTCAGAGAGCTCTTCAGAATCTCACAGAGACTTTTACTGTTGCTGTGTAACAAACCACACCATGATTTAGTGGCGAAAACAGCCATTTTATTGTGCTCATGGATTTTGTGGGTTAGGCACAAAGACAGAGCATAGCAGGATAGGTCTTCTGTGTTCCATGATGTCTGTGCTCCACTGGAGAGACTTGTCAGCCGAGGGGACTTGACAGATGGGGGCTGCAGTCCTCTGGAGATGTCTTCACTCACGCGCCTGGTGGGTGATGCTGGCTGTCAGCCGGAGCACCTACACATGGCCTTTCCACAGGGCCCAGGCTTCCTCACAGAAGGGTGCCTACAGGGCACTTGAACTTCTGACATGGCAGCTCCAGGCTCCAAAGGCGAGTCATCATTGCAAAGATCTTGGATGTCTGAATTATACAGGACAGGTAGCTGAATTCATGTTCTGCTTACTAGAATGCTAGATAAGGAAGGGATTGCAGCATGCTCAGCATGCTGTCTCGGGGATAACCTGACTCGAGGAAGAAGAATCTGGTAAGAGGGAAGAACTGGATGTTTTGCATTAAACCAGATGACAAGGATATTCTTACATTGGCTGTGAGCCAGTCGTGTGGTAAACAAGTATTTTTCCATTCTCTTCCACTAGCCCAGCCCTGAGAGGTGAAGTAACCGAACATATTTTATGCTTACCAGATAATAAAAGGATGTTTATAAACTAAGACATCTAAGAGCGGGTTGGAATTATTTAAACATTACACAGACACAGATTTGCCAGGACCTCTAAGATCCATTCTGGTGGGTATGATCCGTCAGGTAGCAGTGCACACAGTGCTTCAAGTTTAGGAATTAGTCTTGATTTGGTTTTTGAGTAGCCTTCACTGATTTTTAACACACCAGTCTCAGTTTGATGCTCTAACCCTAAAATAAGATCTTTGACCTAAGGGATCAGATTCCAAAAGGGGAAGTATAAGTATCCCAGGAAGTGCAAGATGATTCACTACGGGCAGTGGAGCACCTACTTCTATTTCTTGGAAATTATTTTAATATATATTTGTGTGTGCATCTTAGAATATTGAATATGATAATATTGAATATGATGATAGTGAGTTTATGAAATTTATGAATGACTAGTTGAGTAAATAAGTAACTGTTTCTGCTCAAAAAGTTCTTTTTTCATTGATGGGGGCATTTATACCTTAGAGCTAATAGTTTTGAAACTATCATGCATACAAATCACCTGTAGAAACTTGATTTTTCTCAGCTCAGTGTGAGAGTGATTAGAATTTGATGAATTGATTCACACTATCTAAGCTACAAGAGACTGACTTATAAGCCAAATTATTTTCTGAGAGCTTGAAAACTAGACTTCTCATTTATACACATTATACTGTTTTTCTTGGACAAACTGATTTCTCTCAGAATATGAAATATCAGGGGCACCTGGGTGGCTCAGTCCGTTGAGCATCCAACTCTTGATTTTGGCTCAGGTCATGATCTCACAGTTTTGTGAGTTCAAGCCCCTCATCGATCTCTGTGCTGACAGCACAGAGCCTGCTGGAGATTTGCCCTCTCCCCCTGCTCATGCTCTTTTTGTCTCTCTCAAAATAATAAGAAAATTTTTTTAAAAATCTAAAATATCAGACAAGAGGCTTGATGAACCTTAAACTAGAAATAAACTTTAGGTTCCTAAAGGATATTTGCAAGAAACCAATGCAGCATAGTGGTGGGTTATTTTTGGGATGCAGCACAGAATAGTGGCTAAAAGTGAGTGCTCTAGTGGCCAGACTGCCTGTGTTCCACCGGTGAATCTGCTGCCTACCAGCTGCAGTGTGACCTTGGGCTAGGTAATGAACCTCTCTGTGCCTGTTTCTCCATCTGTAAAATGGGATACCCATGGTTCTGACTCACTCTGAGCTTAATCCATCAAAAATACTTAGATCAGGGCCTGGCACATGTTAAGAACCCAGTCAATGTTGGTGCTTTCTCTATTCTAAGCATGTTTCTTTCTAAAGTATTTAATTTTTGTCTAAAATCAGCAACTCTCACCTCTTTAGGCATGTTCTTATCATGTAACATCCTCTTTTCAAGATTCTTCAATTTCATTTGGTGCCTTTGGTATTTCAGTATTTTAATCCCTTGTGGTACAGGGATTCTTTGGGTATCCCCAGAACCTATCACAGTGCCTAGCTCTGAAAAACTGCCCTTAACAGTTTATGGCATTACACGTGCCTCAGAACATGTCTTTGGATTATAGTTCATTGGTCCAAATTGTATTGGTTTCAGCCAGAATCATGGACATACCTAGAAAGAAAAGTATAGAACCCGGTTGCCAACTTAAAAGCTTTCAGAGTCTTGTAGGCAGGTGGTGGGGGGAGGGGAGAGCTGTGCTGAACTAGAGCATTTTGTACCCCAATAAAGACATTCAAATTTAGATTTTAAGAACCTCCATGCTGGCCAGACAACATCTGTGGGCAGATTTGGGGCCTGAGTTTTGAGCTCTGGTATAGATTAAAATAGGTATAGATAAAAACTTTAAAAAAATATGTTTTGATGCCTCTACTAAAGTATGAATTTAAGGGCTAGAACAGTACCATTTCTCTTTGTTTGAAACCACTCTCTCCTGGCTCAGTGTAAAAATTATTAGAAAATCCTTCTCATTTCCTAAAAGGAGTCAAATCATTTACATAATCAACATGTCCTGTCAAGTGAATTGTCTAAAATAAGTCCAAGTTTAAATGCCCCTACCTATAAATAACTGCTTGTAGTTCCTACTAAGCATTTCCTTCACTGGGTGAGATTTAGGGTGAATGTTTCCTGATGCCAGCACCTTCTCTCATCAGTAATGCTTCCATAAATTATACTTAATGATGGATTACTGCTGGCAAAACTCAAGCATTTGGCTAACTTGTCCATTGTCTTTTAGACACAGAACTGCATTTTCTGAGCTTCTCTAGTGTTCAGAGGCTCTACGTACAATCTCTAGTCCTGGCTCCTCAGGAAATGAGACCTATCGCATGAACTACTCACTGTGGTTGGTGCTCATCCACCACTCTGTCACCACAGTAATTATAAGTGAATGTGGCAGCAGTTAGAATTTGTTCACCAAAGATGAAAGGCTTGTCTGGTCAGCTTTTCTGTCAGGTGTCCCCTCCTACGATGTTGAGCATGTTTTGATTTTGTTCATCTAATCTTGTGCATCTGCAGCCACGGGACCTGCTAGAGAGGATGTTTATCTGGCCCTTGGACATATTTTCCCTCCTCCTTTTGGATAATGCCATCTTGATTACCCTGGAATTTAGTTGAGAATGGATTGGACACCTTAACTTCCCCCACCTCCGTCCCCACCCTGTCTTCTCTCCCTCCTTCCGTCAGCCAGCCAGAAAGGCATGCTGGAGAAAGAGTGAACACACGAATTAAATAACACTGGGCAACATTTGTGGATTAGCAATATTTGCTAACCACATACTAGGAATTGTGGCAAGCGCTTTATTAGCATTGTTTCGTTCCATCTCACAAATCCCCAGGAGGCAGGTCTAATCTTATTCCCAGTCTACAGACAAAGAAATGGAGGCTAAGAGGAGGGTCCAGGAAGTTGCCTGAGGTCATACAGCTCTACGAGGCAGGGTCAGTCCTTGAGGGAGGCACTGCTACTTCTGAGGGATACTGCTTAGAAAGCCTTGCTAGGAGGCCCTGGGGGAGGTTAGGGGCTGGGCCTCCTCACAAAGTGTAAGACATTTTAGGGGTAGAGAAAATGAGGAAGAGGCAGGCCTATTGAGCAAAGTTCTCGTGCCAGGAAAGCCGGGGCTCTGTGGCTGGGAGGGGGTCCTTTGGCAGGGGTGGGGGATGAGAGACATTGAGGGGCGGGGGCTGCAGGCACTAGAGCAGTGGGAGCCGTGAGAGCCCTGTTGCAGGGTAACCTTCTCCTCCCATAGAAAACGGACTCTGTGTGTGTGTGTGTGTGTGTGTGTAGGAGGACGGGCTTCATCATTGCACATGCTCAGTGTGGGGACAAAGCCCACCCTTCTAACAACACAAAGAGACAGTGCTGTGGGAAAGGGCTCTCCTGAGAGCTGCTCTTCAGCTGGGGGCAGTGCACGACCTGCCTGACCCCACAGTGTGGCCCTGGAGAACAGAGGAAAAAGGCTTCCTGTGTCAGCCCCTTCTGGGAACTCCAGGAACACGCAGCTGCATTTCCCTCCCTCCTACTTCAGCCCTGTCTTCCCCACACTCTTGACCTTGTGCTATCAGAGAGGGTCCTGCTACCCAGACACAGCTGGTAGTGTCTGAGGCCAGACCTCCGGGGACCAGAGGAATGTACAAAGCCCTCACTCAAGCAGGTTAGAAATAAAGTCCTTTCTCACCCTCTGAATAAAATGTCTCCAGGAACTCTGGTCCTGGCAGAGTGACACGGCTGGTCTGGTTTGTGGGTCCCCCAGCACACCTCAGCCTCTGCGAAAGTCATCCTTTTAGGAAATTCTTGAAGAATTTAAAAGAGTTAGTTGGGGTGCCTGGGTGGTTCAGTCAACTGAGAGCGTCCAACTTCAGCTCACATCATGATCTCATGGTTTGTGAGATCGAGCCCTACATCAGGCTCTGTGCTGACAGTTCAGAGCCTGGAGCCTGCTTCAGATTCATTTCTCCCTTGCTCTCTGCCCCTCCCCCACTCAGGCTCTGTCTCTCTCTCTCTCTCTCTCTCTCAAAAACAAATAAACATTTTTAAAAATTTAAAACAAAAATAAAAGAGATACTTAACCCTGCGTCTATTTCTTGTCCTTTATAAAGCACTTTGGTGGAAGCACTCCCCCACTGTAATCTCATCAACCCTCTCCTTTTATCCCCAGCACCCTTCCCTAGCACTGGGCCTGCACTGGCCTGTTAACAAAGTTACCAACCCACGCCTTTTACTTTCCATGACTCTGTTCCAACATCCAGATTTCCTATGCCTGGAACTATTCCATACCGGCAGTTTGATTTTAACAAGAGCCTCTAATAATTTCATACACAGGTTTGGGCTAGCAGAGACCAGGAAATAAATGTTTCGTATTTTTAAAAAAAATATTCAATGTTTTTCCCCTAGTTCCACAAGTCACTAGGTTTCCTGGAACTGGTATTCATGTCTTCTTATCAGTGAGTTCTCACAGAAACCATAGCTCTGCAGCAGGCGGCCCTTATTAAGAGGGAGCATAGATGAGCTTAACTGAGAAGGGATGTTAGCTGAGCCTCCTAGCTGCTTGTTACCAGCTTCTTAGCAAGGCTTCCTACGTCCTGGGTAAGTAAGGTACAAGACCAAGGCCCCATACTCAATAGGAAGCTTGAAGGGCTGAAGGTTCTAGGATGATCAAAGAGTTAAAAAAATTTATTTTTATTATTGAAGTATGATTGGCATACGTATTATATTAGCTTCAAGTGTACAACATAGTGGTTCAATAATTCTGTACCTTACACAGTGCTCACCACGGTAAGTGTAGTTGCCGTCTGTCACCATACGACATTACTACAGTATTATTGACTATTTTCCCTGGGCTGTACTTTTCATCACAGACAGCTTTGAAACAAGGCCAAGCCTACCTGTAATAGACTGAGGGGGTTGCTATCTTCAGTCAAGGTTAGAGGTGGATGAGAACCACACAACGGCAACACCTACCCACCCAGACTCTTTAGCATCCCTAACCCCTTGTAGACAACCACTTCTCTGTCTCACCACAGAAACCTTCAGGCCATCTTTATATAGACGCTGTTCTTAAAGGGGGTGTAGGTTTTGATAAAGAATCTAAGATAAATCAAGACATAACTCCTTTTAATTCCTTCAAGATACATATGTTGAGCATATGCCAGATGTAGTCCTGGGCTGATACTGAGATGAATAAGACTATCTCTCTGGTGTTGAGTACATGGGTATTTGATGTCTTCTAAGAGAAGACCTCATTCTTGTCTTCTCTATGCTTCCAGATTGTTGAATGAGGATCTTAAGGGGTTCTTAAACCACGTGAAAAAGTCTAGTTAGTTGGGAAATGCAGTAATTTAAAGTTGGTGTGAGGAAAAATTTCCCTCACAGCCCAAGTTTATGATGGCCAAGTGAATCCCAGAGACCATTTTCTCTGATGGTTTTCTCAAGTGCTATAGGTTTATTAGAGATTGCCTGGAGGTCGAGAGTACATCTCCCATATCCCTGATCTCCAAGAAGCACTGTTGTGTAACCTTCTTCAGGTTCTGGGACCAATACTATCAGTCTGTAATTGAGGGACTTGCAAATACTGCCATTTTGCAGTCTACCTTCTCTAAGCTGACTGTTCTATATGGAATCTTTACAGTGTGGTTAGCTTTCTATCCAATTGTTTGAATTGGGAAAGGGCATAAATGAATATTTCCTTCCTTGTTTATATGGAAAGTGACTGTCAGGTTATCTTCCTGAGGACCTTTAACAAGTCTGTGGTAGATTTCTAATAAGTTAATGAGGGGAGCTTTTATTGATAGCATAGGTGTCTTGGGTGGCAAAACTGTCTTATTAAGTGTCAGAAAAGTTTGGCAAGGGTGTTCTAGCTTGGGGATGCCTGGTTCAAAGGTCTTCAGCTTTGGGGAAGAAAAGAATGAACACAGCATCCAATCCCTCAGGGAAGTTCCCATCTGTCCAGGTTGCAGCCAGGTCTGACTCTGCTGAACTAACTGGAATAGATGAAAATAAAGCCTTCAGGGAAGCAGAGATATTTTCTGAGCAAGGATTTAGGACTGCTGAGGTGTGGGTGGTTTAGGTGGTTCTGTGAAGGGAAAAGACTCCACTGTGAGTTACATGAGATAAAAGATGAATCGTGCAGGGCCCACTCTAGAGTCTGGGAAAGGCTTTGGTTATCTTTGGTTGAGGCTGGACAGGATACAATGGCTAAACCTTTGCAGGGGGAGGTGACTGCTTCAGGCAGGAAGGGAGGCAGGCAAAGCACTGCTATTGGCCAGCTTTGAGTAGGCAGCCTCAGCCCTTCTACTGGTAAACAAATATCATTCCTTTCTCTTTTTTTAAGATTTTATTTTTTTAGGTAACCTCTACAACCAATGTAGGGTCCAAACTTACAACCCCAAGATCAAGAGTCACATGCTCTACTCACTGAGCCAGCTAGTCACCCCAACAAAAATCATTTCTTGACAGTAAAATTGTTTCTCCAGAAATTGCTCTGAATCTCCTTCTTGTTTTGTCTAAGCCCAAGAGGAACTGAAAAAATCAGGATAAGCCGCAAAGATGTCTGCAATAATAATGATAATAGGATAGCTAATATTTATCGGCTATCTACTTTGTACCTGTAAGAGAGATGATCCATTTTCATCTTACAGAAAAGGAAAATGAGTTTCAGAGGTTGATTTATTTGCCCAAGGTCACACAGCTTGTAAGTGGTAGAGGAGGAGTTCAAAGTTAGGTCACCTTCACCCCAGAGTCTATGCTCTTTTGGCCACAGGAAGGTGCCTCTAATGAAGGGGTGTGTGTGTGTGTGTGTGTGTGTGTGTGTGTGTGTGTGTGTGTCCATCCCTATCCTGCAGGTCACTTGACAGAAAAGATCACATTAGGACCAAAGACCTCCAAAGGACATGAAAAAGGTGGAAGCAGGTTTTTCTTTGGAGAAGAATGCTACTGATTATGAAGGCTTTATATGGTATTGCGAGAAGACACAGAGCACTCTGGGCAAGTCATTTAACTCTCAGAATCAGCCTTGATTCCTATCCTGCAAAATGGGGATAACAATATCACTTTATTAGTTCCCTTGAGTTTTCTCAAGAATTAGATGATGCATTGTGTAGGACAATGCTCTGGAAACTCTGTGGAGCATTATACAAATTACAGTCTTCCCATGTTTAGTCATAAACATAATGTTTTGTCATTTGCAAAGAAACCCATTTGCATATTATAACCTATTACAAGATAATGAAGGCTTTGGACAATAAATAATGTACAGTGCATTACATTTATATGTAGTTAGTTAAAACTGACTCTTGTTATTTTCTTTAATAGGAAAGTCTTTTCTTACTTACAAAAGGAATTGTGTTTTCTTGTTTCTAAACTGCATTATGTACAAAGTCTTGAAAGACAAGCAAAGAAAGAAGAAAGTAAAGAACGCTCATAAAATTGTTCACCCAGAGGTAATCATTGTAAACATCTTGGTACATTGAGCCGATCTGATATGTCCACAACTGCATTGGTGATTTTTATTGTTAGTATTACATATAAACTCTGTTTCTAAAATATCCACTTGGAGGCTGGGAAAAAAACCAACAACTTGTAAGGAGCTACTAAGTCTTTTCAGTTAAGATGATTTCCTATGACAACAGAAACAGTTTTTCTAAGCTTTTAGTTTTAATTCCCCTCCTCCCACCCAAATGCATGTGTGTGAGAGAGAAACAGACCCAATAACTAAGTTATTGTTATATCTAGAGTAGATGCCTTTGAGCATTGTCTCTTTTTATACCACACTCTTTCTTTCTCTGTTTGGCATTTTCTACACTGTGTTATGTGTGTGTCTGCTCTTTGCTGACTGGTGTGATTAGTCTAATATCAGTCTACTGTAGTAAAGAGTCCATCACCATGATCAAGAGAGTGAGATTCTTTGAGGCTCCTGTGAGAGGTGGTACTTGTATCTTGAACGCAGCTGCATCCTAGAACTGAGCATGGTGCCTGACACGTAGAAGACCCTAGTAAATATTTTGTCATTTGTATGAATGAAGGGTTCCACCACTGCCATTAATAGCTGTGTGATCTCAGGCTAATCAATTAAGCTCTCTGGATGTCTCTAATGCTTTCCAGTTCTAATATTTTATATATTTAGGTTTCCTCTTCTGAGATTTTGATTCTGACACTGTGTGGTCATTTACCTGATGTCAAATTTTCACCATTGCTAGCCCCTGATAGGTGTGAAAGGCTAGCAACTGCTTTCTCTTTACTCTTTCATCAATAGGAGATAATTTTCCAATTAAGTCATTTTCTTAGTTATGTGCCTTTCCTATTAGGCATCTATGTTTTGTTGAATAAGCTGGTTAATGAAGTAATTAAAAGAGACAATGAATCGGGAGTGGAGCCCTTAACTGAAACTAGACTTCTCACCTCATTGGTTAGTTCATTGGAACCAAGAGCAGTTCCAATCTATCAGTTTCCTTAAATACCCTTCCAGTAAAACATTCCCACATGGTCAACAGTTATGGTTTCTTCATTAAAAACAAACTATTTAACAAATGCATTAAAAGATACTGCTCCTTAATATGCTTGGGATACTGAACAGAACATCTGAGAACTTTATTAGTTTTTAGGAGGTGAGGGGAGGTAGTGCTTTGAAGACCTGTCTTGGTTTTCATCAGAAACTCCTGATGATGTTTCTGCAGTGGCTGGATGTATAGTATTGTTTCACTGGCAACAAAGCATAGGCATCTTGGCCAGGTTTCCATTCTGTAGCACCTGAGGACTAGAATCCTTTTCTATATCCTGTTTGCACTGTCAAGAAATGTTCCTGGCCAAATGATATCAGAGCAACAGAACAAATAGTTGGCACTCCATCAACTTTCCCAGGCAGAAATCAATCTAAAAGGGCTTCTGTCATTTGGGACTCTCTGGGCACTGTGGTGAGATCCCTTGGTAATCTGCTGACATGCTGCAATGTGCCCACAGGTTAGGCACAGGCCATCCATCTTCCCCTTTGTACTTGACTTTCTGGATTTATTTTCTACATCCTTACTCAACACACAGTTGTCAAAGGTTTCATTTAAGAAATGTAAATGTTCCAAGGGATTTTGAAGAGAACTCTTGCCTGTGCCTCTTTTTAAAGCCTCTTTAATCCAACACCCTATTCTTTTGCAAGTGCTTCACTTTTATGTCTATACATGAGTGGGACATGACATGAGTTGCCTCTAAAATCAATGCGTTGTTCGTTGATGAGATTCTACTATTTCTTTTCTCTTCTTAACTAAATTTATCTTGTTGCCTAGGTGTATTTTTTAACTCATAAATATTCCTTTCTTTATGTTACACAAGCGACAGAAAATTTTATTTGCCAGCTTATGTATTTTCACAACAGCTTTCTTGAGGTATAATTGGCATATGATATACCAGACATATGTAAGGCGTACAATTTGCAAAGTTTTGACATATTTACACCCAAGAAACCATTACCACAATCAAGATAATGAATATATCTGTCATCCCCAAAAGCTTCCTTGTGCCTCTTGGTGATCCTGAACCCCCATTTCTTCCAGTCTCTCCTCCAGCCGCATCAGGCAACCACTGATCTGCTTTCTGTTGCTGTACATTGGTTTGCATTTCCTAGAATTTTGTGTAAATGAATGCATACAGTATATACTCTTTTTTGCTAGCTCTTTCACTCAACGTAATTATTTTGATTCATCCATGTTGTGACATACAGCAATAGTTCATTCTTTTTAATTACTGAATAGTCTTCCATTATATGCAAATAACACTGTTCATTAATCTGTTGATGGAGATTTTGGATTGTTTCCAGTTTTTGGCTATTACACATAACACTTGTGAACATTTATGTCCAGATCCTTGTATGGACATATACTTCCATTTCTCTAGGGTAAATTGCTAAGAATCTGGATCATAAAGCATATCTGTGTTTGACTTTTTAAAAAATTGTCAAACTGTTTTCTCAAGTGGTTGTACCATTTTATGTTCTTACCAGCAGTGTATCCATGTTCCGGTTTTTCCACAGCCTCAACACTTGATATCACCAGCCCTTTTAATGTTAGCTAATTTAATGAGTATATAATTTTAATTTACATTTCCCTAATGATTAATGATATTAAGCTTTATTTCATATGCTCATTTGCTTTCTTTATATTTTCCTTGGTGAAATATCTGTTCAACTATTGTCTCTAGTTTTTACATGGATTGTTTGCTTTCATGTTAGCGAATTTTGAGAGTTTTTGAATAGTCTAGATAGAAATCTTTTATTCAATATATGTGTCTATGTGCTTTAAACATATTTTCTTCCAGTCTGTGGCTTATCTTTGCATTCCCCTAACAGTGATTTCAAAGAGCAGAAGTTATTACTGCTGATGGAATACAGTTTATCAAATCTGTTCTTTTCTGGCTTATGTTTTGGTGTCATATCTAAGAAATTTGCACTAACCCAAGGTCAGAAGGGGTTTCTTTTTTGTTTCCTTCAGACATTTTATAATTTTATGTTTTACATTTAGTTCTGTGATCCATCTTGATTTAATTTTTGTCTAGGGTTCAAGGTACAGATCAAAGTTCATTTTATTTGCATACGAATATCTGATTGTGTCAATGCTGTTTGTTGACAAGACTGTCCTTGCCCCAGTGTGTTGCCTTTTTCCCTTTCCTGAAAATCCTGTATGTTGTCCAAATATGCGTCTTTGCACCAGTTCCCAGTTGTTTTGAGTAGTGTAGCTTTATGATAAATACTAAAAATCAGGTAGTGTTAATTCTCCAACTTTATTCTACTTGCCTGCTTGTACATTTTACTTATGAGAATTTTGTCCTGAGGTCTAGAGTACTAGGTCAAGAGTGTTAATTGTAACGAAAAATAACTTTCATTTTGTTTACCCAGGCTTGTTAACCATTCAGAGGCAGCAGGAGCATGAACAATGGAATCAGATCTGGTTCTGAATCCTGGTTCTGCCGTTACGAGCTGTGTGACCCTGGCCACATTACTCATCATCTCAAAATCTCAGGCTCTTCTACTGTAAAATGAGAACGATAATATGTACCTTACCACAGTGTTTCAAGGATCAAATTAGAAAATACATAATCTCTGATATAATTTAACATGCATCTTAGTTTAAAAAATTATTTTAATAAAAATATCCAATATTTAGTTACCTAAGGCAGATAAAATCAGAACATCTTTGGCATTCTTATTTCTCTTATTTTACAAACTTCATTTCAAGTGATTTTTGAGTGATTCTTGTTGCGTTTTAAGAATTAGATATCATTTTGAGGTTTGGGCTTATCATTTGAACATGTTTAGATATCTTAAAATGTACTGGTGTTTCTCATACACTCATGTTACATTCAAATGGATGGGTTAAAATGCCAACAGAGTGATGATTCAATAAAGGTGTTTGATGCTGGAGGTATGTAGGAGCAGATATTTGCTGTCACATTTGAGATGTAGAGAATTCCAGCTAAGGATAGTCCACCTCCATAGGATAGATGAATACTGAATATCAATCTAAATTTTTCTCTTACAGTAACTTGGGGTAGATACTGATCCATGTCTGCTGGGTCCAGGGGAAGGCATAACTTGACTTTTCATTGAAAGTTGAACTAGACAATATATTAAAAACTCTACACATCATAAGAAGAAGACTGACAACTGAACTTAGAAGTGGATAAAGGATACGTACAGGCAATCTACAGTTGAAGAAGCCAAAACTTAAAAATAAAACATATGAAAAGAATCTTAATTTCACTTGTATGTAGTAAAATGTAAATCAAAGCAACAATGAAATATCGTGTCAGGCACATCATATTGGCAAAAGGTAATATGGTCGATAATATCAAATAATGGCAAGGATATTGGAGAAAGGAACAAATTTATGGCTAGGGAGTATGAATTGTAACACTACTTTTGAAAGCTATTTGAAAATACCTAATAAAGTTGAGATCCAGCACTTCTTTTTCTTGGTATCTGCTCTAGAGAAATTTTCACCCATATGCACAGAGGGACATGTACAAAGATGCAGTGGCATTGCAGTACCATTTGTAATAGTGAAGAATTCAAAATATTCTCCTCTCTCAACCCCCTCCTCCCTTTCTGTCTCTCCCACTGCCACACACTTCAGGTTATTTTTGAAACCGTTGCAAGTCACAATACTCCTGGCACTTCACGCCTAAAGCTATTTTTTTAAAACAGAGTTCTGAAGCAAATATAAAAAAATGTCAACATGTTTGATTTTGCTGGTGGCAACATACAGATCTGTTATTTTCTGTACCTCTCTGTATTTGTGAGATGTAAAAACCTGAAAGTAAACATAAAAATTTAAAAGAGAAACATGACATTTGTTTCTCTGCTTTCTTTTTTTGATTCTTTACAAATTTCTTTTAATTCCTCATCTAAGACCCATGTTTCCCATTTTGCTTCTTGTTTGATGGCAACCTACATCACATGTCTTCAGCTCTTCTCTTCCCATGATTTGAAATATCTCCAAGGTAACTATTTTGTGTTCAGAGGGTTTTTTAAAAAATTCTGTTATGTCTTTATTTTATTTTGAGAGACAGAGACAGAGAGCGGGGGAGGGGCAGAGAGAGAGACACACAGAATCCAAAGCAGGCTCTAAGCTTTGAGCTGTCAGCACAGGGCCTGATGCGGGGCTCAAACCCACGGACTGTGAGATCATGACCTGAGCCAAAGTTGGACGCTTAACCAGCTGAGCCATCCAGGCACCCCTATGTTCAGAGTTTTTTAAAGACATCTCCTTGCTTCTAGTGATCTCTGTTCAACATCGTATTAAGCTTATTGGGCCCAATAAGCTTGTCAGTTATTTCCTTGCTTCTTTACTATTTGTGGGAGTTTGTATTGACCGTCGAAACTTAACTGCTTTGTTTCATGACAGCAAGGCTTTGCAGGGCTTCTTTTCTTAATAGTGCTTCTTCTGCCTCTCTTGGTATGTAAGATATTTATATGTAGGGAGGGATATTTGTTTTAGTGTATGATAGATCCTTATAATGAAGATTAGATCATGCACTTCTAGCTGAAAGTTTCTAAAGCATATAATAAACAATTCTTAATCTTCAGAGCAGAGACTTGGGGTGCCCCCTCTGTCTGCCTGCCTATGCAGTATTTTTGTCTGTGAGAATGGCTTCTCTGCCCATGTCAAGCTCACTTTATGTGTACGTACTTCAAGTTCCCTATTTTCTTTCATCTGCCTCTTTGGTAAACAGACGACAGAAACTTCCTCTGCCTGATCTCTCTATGACATACTGCAAATTTAGCTCAGACGCCAGCTGGCTGTGTGTGTCTCTGGCTATTCATAGAATGGAAGGGTTTACCTTCCTTCCTTCTGGAGAAACCATCTTTTCATGGGTCCGAATCTGTTTTCGAAGGGCTGTTTGGAATCGGAGTTACTGGGTAATGGGAAAAGGTCTTTTTCTGTTACTTGGACAGTCTCTTAAAAAACATACTGATGTGGGGCGCCTGGGTGGCTCAGTTGGTTAAGTGTCCAACTTTGGCTCAGGTTGTGATCTCACAGTTTGTGAGTTGGAGCCCCACATTGGGCTCTGTCCATGTGGATGAGTCACTGATGAGTCATTTCTAATGTGTGTTGAACGTACTGTGCTTGCTTTTGAATTATTTCTCCTTCTGTATTCATGGGTGTTGGAAAGACCACCATGGCCATGCCTCAGCTCGCGGTCGTCATGGAATATCTACTTGAGGACCAGGTGGCAGTGAACACAAATGGAGCAGAACACTTAGCTCCGCTGCTATGTCTGAACACTACTCTCTGGTCCTGACTGGTCCTCAATTCTAATGTTGACCCAGAAACAATCTCGAAGTCAACCCTGTAAAATATAGGCTGGCCTTTGTGACTAGAGAGTCTCGCCCTGGGTTTCCAAAGTTCCCAGGTAAGCTGGAGCCAGTATGGGGTCTAGGTGGCCCTGGGCAAGATGTGCTTATTTCCCAATAAAGGGTGATTGTTTTCTTGTCAGTTTAGATTTCCTGCCCAGAGCAGTTCAGAACTGGGTGGGTTTCAGGGCAGTATTCACCAATGGTAATTTTCACAAATCATTTAACATCACAAATATCACTAATTGCCACTTGCTTTTATTCTAGTATCTTAGAATATTCTAATGTCTTAGATTTGGAAACTGGTAACTGGATTGTAAGTTTCTTTAGGGCAAGGACTGGATATTTTTAATTTACGTTTTTAACATTCACCACAATACCTAGGGTATAATAACTTATCAATTAAATGTCTATGTCTAGAAAATATGGCTGAAAAATGGCTCGTAAAACATACCCTAAAGTCACTGTCCTTATTTTTTCTTCTCCTTTCCTTCTTGTTTACTCTTCTTGTTTTCATCTGTTTTCAGTCCAAAGCTTTAGATGATTGGGCAGCATCATGTGTTTATACTACTTCCTGAAACTCTCCCTACACACTTATTCCCCCAATTTTTTTTCATTTAAAAAATAATGTTTTTTTCTTCTTGGGCTTTATCTTTTACATCTTAAATGATTTTAAACATTATTTATATCTCTATTTGATTCTTGGGCTATCTCAAGTTCTTTCTGGGTGTTATGCCTGCTGATTCTTGCTTATAGTTAATTGCTTCTACATGAGTCTTGTGGCTTAGGCTTGTGAGCTCATCTTCAGTGGTGGCTTAACTGTGAGTGTCTGAAGTTGCTTTTATTGAGGACACATCGCTCCAGATAGGTCTTGTTTCTTCCTCTTGACACCCTAAGAGGTGTCTTTAGCCGAGAACCAGTTTTATGCCTGTTTTTCAGCTTCAAAGTTCCTGGAATATGCAGGTGTTGTGAATTCAAAACCCCAAACCACATCAGGGCAGACTGTGGGAATGCGCAGTGGAGACACTTTTATTCCCCCACCAGGAATCTAGGCCAAAGCATTGCTTTTCCATCTACCTGCTAGAGTGGCCTTTTTTTTCAACATCAATTTATTTCAAGAATCTTTCTTCAAGACCACTGCAAGTGTTTCTGTCTATGTGAAGGTCAGTTCTAATTCTTCACCTCATCACCCATCCCTGAGTGTTCAGCAAGTCATACAAAATGCTCAGATTCCTTAGCTTTTCAGTAATGAAAAGTAAGATGATAGTAAGACTTAACAACACGATTCTGAAAGGTGTGTTTCCCCTGATAGGGATGTTATTCAGATTCAAGTAGTGGAATAGATTAAAAGCTACCCTGAAAAAAAATTAAAGCATTCTATAATTAGGTTTTGCTTCTTCTTCTGGATACTCTAGGAGTATCATTGGTCTAGAACATATTTTTCTAATGTTACTGCTAGCATACTCTTCCCCAGACTCTTTTCCTTCCTTCTTCTACCATTACATCTTCTTGTCCATTAGTCTAGTTTCTGGAAAAATCGAGTGGCCTTATACTTAGGATGAACTGCAGCCTCCGAACTGATTTTACCTGATTGAGTTTGGTGAGTACTGTGGCTCTTTTATTCACCTCTCAGCTCATGACCCTATATATCATTCAGGTTCCTGGCCAGAGAGCTGCTGTTGGTGGCCCTTGGTCAATAGTGGACATGCCTTGTTATTTTAGTTAAGGTCTTAATAGCACATGAAATTGTTTATCTAGTTCTGATGCTTGAGAGAACCAAAGACCTGCTGCCTGAATACAGGTCTTCTTTGCAGTTACCTGTCTATGACATGTCACTGAAGGGGAATATCAATTGTCATAGTTATTTCAGAAGCTACAGGAAACCTTTAAATACATTTCAACAGGAAGACTGGTATTTGCAATTAAGAATTTTTAAAACACGATCTCATGTAACACACCCATTTTATATTATAAAAACTTCAATTTGAACAAGCCCTGTCATAAAAGGGGCCACAGGATCAACAAAGCAGTCTTATAATGACAGGCCAAGCAGTTTTAGATACTGAGGTTTTCTTGATTTTTAAATTTGAGACCAAGCTCTCACACAGAGCATTGACTTTGCTTCCGGTCAAATGAAGTCATACTTTAGGCCAGGTTAGTCCTTATTTAAGTCACTTAGATAAGGTTTAATTTGTTGAACCAATCCCTGGAACCAGTTCGGTTCACAGAAGAGCATATAATTATGTAACTTTTGTCACAAGACTCAAGAAAAATGTTTTATAGACATAGCAGGGATTCAGTGAGAAGATGAGGCTAAGATGGAAAGTGCTTGTAGAGATAGCAGTAGAAGAAAAAGAAGCAGAAAATATTTATGAAAGTCTAGTCTCTTTGCACAAAGTAATACACTTGAAGTATTTTTCAGGTTTTCAAATACTGAATCTCTATTTTCATGGAAAGTGTAATATAACTATAAGGGGGTTAACCATGGTTGTATAACTTTCTGAATTTTCTACAGCATACCTTTACATTATATGGAATAGTTACATGACTGTCCTATTTCCACTTATCAGTTATAATTGCCTGCAGCATACATAGGAGACATAAATTCCCAGCTAATTCAGACCCCCCCCTTTTTTTTTTTAATCCACTTAAGAGTTAGTCCAGGGGCGCCTGAGTGGCTGAGTCAGTTAAGCGTCTGACTTCAGCTCAGATCATGATCTCACCGTTTGTGGGTTCGAGCCCCGCATCGGGCTCTGTGCTGACAGCTCAGAGCCTGGAGCCTCTTTTCGATTCTGTGTCTCCCTCTCTCTCTCTGCTCTTCTCCCACTCGTGATCTCTCTCTCTCCCAAAAATAAAACATTAAAAAATTAAAAAAAAAAAAAGAGTCCACCCAACCCTTCATAAAACGTATTTCCCAGACTTCCTAACAAATAGACTGGTTTGAAGATCAGTTCTTGTCATGTCCCTTGCATGCCATCTGTTTTAGATACTAGTGAGTCACATGCCTAAAAGCAGTCGTCTGAAAGAGCCTGAGAAAGCGCAGAGAGCCTGAGCCGTCAGAAAACAGAATTGTGTCCTTGGGTGAATCCAAGGGTGATTGGATAGGTTGTATCATCAAGTGACAACAGGAACGATGATTAAAATCAACAGCAACTTCCACAAATCTTGAAACTAAATTGCATGCTCATTTAGGGAAAGCCTCAAATGCATAGCATACAAGCTTTGATTACTGTCCTGGAGCAATCAACAGAAGTTTGTAGAAGAGGCAACGCACATAGACCTGTTCAGTTTGACCAATGTACGCTGAGCATCTACTTGGCCGCTGCTGTGGGGATAAAACAGAGCAAGTTCTTTACCTTATGGAATTCTTGGTCTTGGAGGGAAGATATCACACAGTCATCTATGCTCATGACAAGACAGCTTTGCCTGAAACTCATGGTATGCATAGGTCAACCTTCGCGCCTGCCTAGGGCTTTATTTACTTACATTGTCTTGAATTCTCTCATCAGATTCTCCAGTTTACAGATGGAGAAGCAATATTTTATTCCCCTGCATTTTATCATCTTAACAACACAATATGTTAAATGCTTTGCCACAGACTTAGAATGGAGTCTGACAGGCAAAAGTCCAATCTTGGCTCTGCTATATACCTGTGGGGTCTGGAGGAAATGTCTTAACTTATTTGAGCCATAGTTTTCTCATCTGTAAAACAGAGATAGTGATATCTAACTCAGCTCTCAGCTTCAATGTCAGTATTCTCAGAAAGGCCTTATTCTACCACCATTCTGAAGAATCTTGTTCCCATCTCCCCAGTCACTGGATCCCATTACCCTGTTTTAGTTTTGTTATAGCCTTTATCACCATCAGAAAGGATGTCACGTGACTGGATTCCATGACTATTGGCAGCCCCCACTTTTGAATGTAAATTTCATGAGGGCAGTGACTGAACCTAAAATCTGGTTCCTGGCACACAGTAGGCATTCAATACATGTTACATGAATGGGTAGTGACCAGGCAACAGTTAATAGATATAAAGAAGAGAAAGTGACTGTACCTAACATTTAATGTCCTTGTGAGCAATTCCACTCTGTTCGCTTAGAAAGAAGTCATTGCACGCTTTCAACACTGCTATTAGAGTACGTAGAAAGGTTTGAGCTTTTTCTCTTTTACCATCACGAAAGTCTGAAAATAAATTGAATTTCATCATCCATTGCACGATGCTCCATCCCTGACTTGAGCTGGACTCTAGTAAAAGGAGCAGGGCCACAAATGCAACACACAGACCCGGAATGGAATGGGATCTTCTGTACACGTGACTGCAGGAGATGCGGAGAGAAATGTGTAACCATAGCTCACCTGAGTAGGTTTTAGCCTTCACTCTCTCCCACAGACATTAACCTTAGAGTGAGTGACATGTCTGACTATGCCTACAAAAGGCACCTCCACCCTCCACTGACTTGTTGTTTATCTTTGCCATTGTTTCAGGATTCCGAGAAGCGAACCCCTCTTCATGTGGCTGCGTTTCTGGGGGATGCAGAGATCATTGAACTCCTGATTCTGTCAGGTAAATACCAGATGTACTAAAAAGTCAATTGCAGATAAAAATTTAAATGACCAACTCACTAGACTGACTTATGACAATGAACCCAAACAATTTCTTGATTGTGCTCATGGAAGTTTATTTGATCCGTGACTTTATCAGTAGACAAAAAAACAATGCAAGAAGCTGTTCTTACATGAAACATGGCATACTCAGTAAAACATTTATACTGATTTGGAAGTCTGTTTTGACTAATTAGGCTCAGTATTATAGATGAATTCAATAAATTTGGATATCTTTTCATTTTTTTTGTCATTAAAAAAATGAACAAACGAAACTGATTCCTTAAAGTCTGCACAAAAACCACAAATGTATGTGTGTATTCACATACATTTAAATTGTGTGGCAAAACAACACTATGTTTTGTTTATGGATACATGACTATGACTATGTAATAAAAAATGGAAGGAAAGTTGCCATTATATTTCCAGATAGTGGTTACCTCTGAGGAGGCTAGTTGACTGAGAGATATTTTCAGAGAAGGGTAAAGAAGAGACTACAACTCTGTGAAATATTTTATTTAAAAAAAAAATTGGAAGCAAATATGGAAAACATGGTTTTTGGCTATTATTCTCCTTATATTTTATATTTTATCTATTTTAAAGATCTCGTTGGATCTAGAAATGCCAATGCTTTCATTTTTGGAAATCTGTATGCTTGGTACGTCTCACCAAACAGGTTTCCAAAACCAATATGTACTTTCTCCCTTAAGTATTTACTGGACAAACCCCTAGAATGAATCTGAGCGCATGCACGTGTCTCGGTGTGGGTTGCAGATGGGCTGGCTTTTTCCCTCCTACTTTTTGTTTGGGGAGATTAAAATCTGGAGGAAATACCTCTGCCCACAGACTATGCAAACGGCCTATATTAAGGTTTCGCCTTTGTTTGCAGTAGTAAAGGGAAACTGTAGAATTCCAAAGTAAGCTATGAAAAGGTAGGAGCTAATGCATGCATTCAAACAGACGTGGGGAACACTGTAGAAAACACAAACGAGAATTGTGTTTTGATACACAAGGAAGATTCACATTGCCTTTACCTTTGTTGTGTTCGTGTTGTGAGGTGGATTTTCCCAGGAAACGAGTATTCTCTGCCTTACGACGTGTGTGTGCTTTATGCTCCTAACAATTGCATGGAGATTACGTTAGATTTTGTGTGGCATTCCTTGTGCTTTGAAGAACAGGCCTTCCTTCTGACGGTGTTAAAGATGTTCCAGGTCTGCGTTCCAGACAAACATGTATTGTTTGGTGCTGGCACAGACTATGGCTGAGAGCCAGTACACACCTGGCTGGGTGCCCTAGCTCTAGAAACTTGGTCCATGGAAAATTGTAGGCAGAATCAGTGGGAGTGTAAATGAAATAATTTTGTGGTATGACAACTGAGTGGTCCCAATGTATTAAGAGACATCTCAGAGTCTCAGGGGCTCCTGGGTGGCTCAGTCGGCTAAGCGTCCGGCTTTGGCTCAGGTCATGATCTCGCAGTTCATGGGTTTGAGCCCCGCATCGGGCTCTGTGCTGACAGCACAACTCAGAGCCTGGAGGCTGTTTCAGATTCTGTGTCTCCCTCTCTCTCTGATTCTCCCCTGCTCATGCTGTCTCTCTCTCCCTCTCAGAAATAAATAAAAAAATTTTTAAAAAAAGACGTCTCAGAGGAATGTTTAGTTCATGAATGTGCAAATTCAGAACTTTGTCTTGGATCCCCAACTTTGGTTTTTTTGTGTGTTTGTTTTTCCACGTCTGAAGTGAGATTTTAATTCTGCAGCATGAAGTTGACCCATCTCTTTTCCTCGGACATCTGTGGGCTGGTGACTGTTTGAGAAACTTGGTTCACATTACCTTCATGTGGGATGGAGTCCATCAACATCACTTACATGGGGCTCCTCTAGGAGAGCCTTGAGAAATTTCCCATAGATCCTGATCTGCACACCTGTTTGGTTTCTGGTATAATTTTGGATGGCACATGCAATGGAATTTTTCCTCCTCCTCATATCCAATTAGGAAGATTTAGTGTACAGGAGAGTATTGGGAAAGTTCTTTAGAAATTTTACTCAACTGTGGAAGCTTGGACAAACTCTTGGAATTCACATGGCTTCAATTTCCTTGAAAGGTCTTTTATTCAATTTGTATATTAAATTCCTGAAGAAATATCATTGCAATAGCATGATGGTTTCATTTCTGAGCTTACATCTGGCAGCTGACCCTTTAGGGAATCCAACCAAACTGTTTTCCAGCTTAATAATGAATGAGGTGTTAATGATTCCCATGTTGGAAAATGATTTGGCTTTGCCAGAATAGCCCATTACAGCTGTGTACTCCATTGTTGTATTAACTTACAGAGCATAGTGTAACCCAAGCCCACTAAATTCCCACTGACATTATCTCCTATTAGCCAGGCGGATGGAACCCTGAATGCCTCTGAGTAGAAAGGGAGGAATTCAGGCCTTGAAACTTTCCTCTTCTTATAACTGCCAGTTCAGATTCTGGCTTTATTTCCCCCCTGCCTCTTTGGCTTCTGTTTGGGAATGAGCTGAGTCAGAATTAAGGCAAAGAGAAGGTGAAGAGCATGCTAATTCATTTGCTGGAGATGCATGAATGAGATCAGTGTGAGCCAATCAGTTACTAAGGGTTAAGAGATTAGGGTTGAGCTATAGGAAGCAGAGCACACAGGAAAACAAGCACTGTCACAATACCTTGTAGAGAAACTCAGGATGTACAAACTCAGGTTTGAGTCCCAGGCTGAAGGAAGAAAACCGAGGTACCTACCTTCTAACATGGGAGTGTTGGTGAGGTGCAACTACTAACTGAAAATGATACGTTTGTTAGACATAGGCCACCAAACAAATATATTCTTATAAAAATGATTTCCTGTGATTTGTCAAAATGTGATTACCATGCTCAATGCAAATTGTCATGAGCGCCAGTGTGGGTCACACTTTTGATTCTTTTATGTATAACAAATCTTCAGTATTCATCCTTTGAGGTTGGAGTTGATTAGGTTTTTTTGTTTTGTTTTTGTTTTGGTCTGGTGAGAGAGGGGTGATTAAACCAGGCAATGCTGACACTGGCACCCTCAGTGTGGTGTGATTACAAAGTAATGAGACATTTTCTGGTGGGTGTCTAAACTGGTTCTAAAGGCAAGTCCAAAGGGAGTCTGAAAAATAGTTTAAGCAATTGCCACATACCCTGACTTATCATACACTCTTCCAAGGTCGTTGCTTTGAAGGACAGTGCTCCTGGGCTATAATAACATTTGGTCTGCTTGTTTAAAAGCAGAATCCATAGCAAGCTGATCCTGTTACATTATAATCATATTTCATATGATCTTTCTTTTGTGTATATTTATTTCTACAATTAAAGTCAAACTTTGGATACACCAGACTTAAGAATCAATTATCCTCGCTGGGCCTGTAAGGTTTTTCAGTCACTTAGTCTACCTTTTTCCTTTGTTTTACTTCTTCCTAGATGGCAAGGCTTATAGAACAGGAATATTGCCTCTGGGAAAGATACTTAATTTCCTTTACTCTTGATCTCGATATATATATAAAAAAAATCAAGCAGTAATAGGGATAAGATGAAAACATAGTTAATTTATAATTGGAGTTTATGGCTGACAACTTTTAGTTGGGTCTTTGTTTCTGAAGAATCAGGATAGCTTAGCACTTTTTTTTTTTTTTATGTTTAAGGTTAAAAATGTCCTTGGGTAAAAAGCATTTGCCCTTAAATCATTAGACATGCAGACTCTGTGTCCTTCAGTGCACAATGGCGCCTGACAGGCAGGTAAATAACATGAAGCTTCCTTTAGAAAAATCAGTTATAAATATTCAACTCAGAACCATCTGAGTCTCCCTCTGACATGTAAACAAGACTCTTGGACGTGTTCAGCGGAAGAGGATGAGGAAGCTGGTGGCAGGGGGTGACACTGATGAAATACTGCTTCGTCCCCATTCAGAGAACTCTGCTTTTGTCATAATAATTGTGTTGTCCAGGGAGAGGAGATTTTCCCGGCAGCTGCCCGTTTAACCTTCTGGAGGAGGATGAGTTGAAGGATAGAAACTGAAGGAAGCTACTTCCTAGATTTCTAATTATTTTTCAATTCCTCAAATGACTCTAAAGCTGCAACGAAGCAATACTGGCATTGGTTGGTTATTACATGCAGGGTATGGGTTGTTTTCTGATACCAGCAAGCTTGGGGTCATTTTTCTCCTTGAAGGAATGTTAATCTGAAAAGCCACCTTGAGTGCTACATTAAACTGAAAGTTTTAAGAATCTATAAATAATAATAGTAATAACAATATAATGTAAATGCATACATATAAATAATAAGAAAAAACAATAATAGAAAAAGAGGAAATAGGCAAAGAATATGAACACATAGTTCTCAGAGAATAAATTGCAAATGTCCAGTAAATAAACATATTAGAAGACGCCCAACCTCACTATTAAACAGGAAAACAGAAAAATGGGATGCTGTTTCCTTCCAATCAGATTTTCAGTATTTTAACTGGGTGATAATATCAAGTATTGATGAGGATGTGGGGAAGTAGGCAATCTCATACATTAGCACTCTTTGGACGGTGGAGACTAAGGATTAAAACCAAAAGTGTGCATGACCCGTGATACAGAAAAGTCCATTTCTAATTATCTTAGACAAATGCTTGCACATTTGAAGAAGGAATCATTTTATGGGTTCACAGCAGCATTGCTTGAATAATGAAATATTGGAAATAACCGAAATACCATCAGTGGACAGAAGGTCTAAAAAATGTAGTGTGTTTATATGTTGGAATAATGTGGTAATCAAGAAGAATGGTCATAAGTATCTCAACAGAGATAGATATGAAAAATATACTGTTGAGTGAAACAATGCAAAGTGTCAATTCAGAAATAATTCAGAAACTCAGTGTTATAACAGGATATAATATTCAGAGGGTTATTACAATATGATATTATCTCTGTAAAAGCATACTTATAAAACACTATAGATTTTTAAAAATTACTGTGTAATGTTTTAAATATGCAAAAAAGAGTGTTGTACTGACCACGCATTAGCTTATTTCTCTCAATTTTCCATGGTACACATATCGGCCTGTGTAGGGGTAAAGGAAACCAGAAGCTTATATACAAGGCTCATAGCAGTGTTTTTTTAATTTTTGTTTTTGTTTTTCATTAAGTGGGGAGAGTCCAACATTGAGAATGATACTCCAGAGGACTTAATCAAATCTTTAATAATTCATGTAAAGATGTTTTAACATTTATTTATTTATTTATTTATTTATTATTAAGAGCGAGAAATAGAACATGAGCAGGGAGGGGCAGGGAGAGGGGGAGACACAGAATCTGAAGTGGGCTCCAGGCTCTGAGCTGTCAGCACAGAGCCCAACACAGGGCTTGAACTCACAAACCACGAGATCATGACCTGAGCTGAAATCAAGAGTCCGAGCCACCCAGGTATCCCAAGCCTCCCCGTTTTTATGAAGAAACATAAGACTCCAAATATACTTGCTTTTGTAAAAATGTTTAACAGTAAATATTTCAAACATGCAGAAGATATGGAGAAAAATATAAGTAATACCCATGTGTACCCCGCTTTAAGAAATCTTAACATTTTCCCATGTTTGTATCATATCTTTTTTCTAAAGAAAATATTGAAGATGCTCTTACTTCATCCTTTTTTCTCTACTGTTCCTTCCTATAAGCAACCACTATCCAAAATTGGCTATGTGTTTTCTTTAGCCATATTTGTTACTTTTGTTTCACACCTATGCATCCACAAACAGCATGCAACATTGTTTCTATAAATTTAAAAACTTTATATGACTGATATTATGTCATAGGTATATGTGCAACCTCATTTGTTCATTCGCGTTATGTTTCTGAAGTGCATCTGTTTATATATATCAAAAACTTCAGTCCATTCATTTCCAGGACAGTGTGGCATTCCCTTGTACACATACACCACAATGTATTTATCCATTTTCCTCTTGACCAGCATTTAGGATTCCAATTTCTTGTTGTTACAAACATGCTGCAGTGAACATTCTTCCACAGTGTGAGAGTATGTCGCTAGGTAGGAGGACACATGCTGTGTTACTTTTACTAGGTAGCCAGAAATTGCTTCCCAAGGGTGGTTGTATCAGTTCACACTCCCACCAGCTGTATGGAAGTCTTACTGTTACTCCCTACCCTTACTAACTCTTGCGCTTATCATCCTTTATAATTTTCACCAACTTGATGGGTGTGAAATGGTAGGTTAATGTTGCTTTCATTTGCTTCTCCCTGATAAATTTTGAGAAGTATATTTTCATATGTGTCTTGCCATTTGGGGTTCTTCTTGCATTAGCTTTTTAAGATCACACCCAGGCAGTGCAAAATTTGCTCTGTCAAAGACTATGAATAATGAAGTATGTATTTCTGTTTCATATTATTGTAATCAGTGTTTGGAGCTAAAAGGAGAAAGGTAGGGGGATAGGAAATGAAATCAAGGGGGAATATATATGTATAAATATTTGAAAATGTTTATGAAAATGGAAAAAGAGTGAAAGATGGAGAGACAGAGGGAGAGAGGAATGAATCTAAGGAAGGCAGAGAAAGATGGGGAAAGTGGAAGGGAAACTTAATCAGTGTTTAGTTGATGGTTGGTTATGAAGTGAGGCACTGTTTGAAGAGCTTGCACTTTGAAGTCAGACTGCCTGGGTTCAAATCTGCCATTTCCTAGCTGGGTACCTGGAGCAATTTACTTCTCATGGCCTTAGTTCCTTCATCTAAAAAATCAGCATCATAATAGCGTCTCCCTATTAAATGAACTACAAGTAGGTTAGTGTATCGAGGGAGAGCTCAGATTATGTTAGCAATTTTTAACAAGGCTCTTTAGTAATTGCACATCTGCAATAGGAGAATTGTAGCCCTTTCAAACTAAAGGGAGCTCTTAAGCAAATGAGTAGCCAAGCTGGGCTCTACCACTTAGCATTTAGACCTGCACCATCTAATACGGAGTCACAAACCCGCAGTGGCTACTGAGCACTTGAAGGATGGCCAGTTTCAGTGTGGATGTGCTGTAAGGGTAAAATACACATTGGATTTTGAGGCGTTTGCATGAGAAAAAGAATAAATTACCTGAATAATTTTTAAACTCGGTTATGTGACAATATTTTGGATACTTCTAGTTAAATAAGATACATTACTAACATTAATTTTGCTTGTTTTTTATTCCCCCTTTTAATGTGGCTACTAGAAAATTTAAGATTGCATCCTTGGCTCACATGACATTTCTACTGGACCACGCTGACTTTGAGTCAGGCTCTGAGTCTGAATGGATGCGGTATCCTTAGCAGGTACCGCATCGGACACACATAGCGTTCCTTCCTACGAACGTACTACAGGAAAGGGTGACTACAGTGGTTAACGGGATGACATGCAGACAGTTTGGTGACACCTCAGACTCAGACACAGACTGTGATGCGACCAGCCATTATCCCTCTCAGATGACTGGTTTGACTTTGTGACATGAAGTTCCTTAAAACTAGACAGGGCAAACGAAAGGGATATCTTGATGCAGGCATCCCCACCAGGCACCCAGCCCTGTAGCACGTTCACTCCAGAGCATTTAGCCCAGGACTTCTTTCTACAGGGCAAAGAGATTACCTGCTGCTGGTGATTCTTAGCATGCCCAAACTGATTTTATTTCATCCTTCTTGATGTAAGGGGCTCAAGCCTTTTTGGGTAAGCTGCCTGGACAGAGGTAGTAGAGTTAGGATTCAAATAATTTTAAGCTTGATGAACTAAGCAACATTTTATCAGTGGCTTTCAGCCTTGACAGCATATTAAAATAACCTTGGGTCTTGGGGAGCTTTTAAAAAATACCTGCGCTTGGCTCCATCTCAAACCAATGAAGTCAGAATGAGGGGAGGGGTGGGGAGACCTTCTCTCTCTCTCTCTTTGTTTTAGGGATTATTATGTTCTTGCTCTCTATAATCAATATTGTTGATGGTATTTGTTCTTCAGTGAAAGAGAAAAAATAGGGTCACTTCTATGATTTGTTAC
Organism: Hyaena hyaena; assembly: GCF_003009895.1. NCBI lineage: Eukaryota > Metazoa > Chordata > Mammalia > Carnivora > Hyaenidae > Hyaena > Hyaena hyaena. The sequence goes on from NW_024080957.1 coordinate 41,052, forward strand.
TTCCTTTTAGCTGGTGTCTTAAACTAAATTGCTAGCTCACTTTTACCCATAAAGTCTCCTGTTGCCCTTTTTTTTTCTTTTTAAAACATGGTTTCTATGTTTCAGCTCTCAGCTGGCCTTGGCCTCACTGAGATTAGTCACTCCCTGCTTCCAATTGACTCACTTTCTCGGCCCTTTTCCCAGAAGCACCCCCTCCATGCTTCCCCTCCTCTGCCTTACTTTCTAGTTTCTTTGATTCATCTCTCCACTCCTTTTCCTCATGAGCTTCCTTCCTCGTTGTCCTCAAGCTAACATAGTCTCCTCACATTGCATCTACAAAGATATCACACATATTTATCTTGCCCTCCTCTTTTATAGCCCTTTTAAGAAATTTTCCAGCTAGCAAAACACTGATCAAAACCCTGGACCCAAAAAAGGGAAGCTCATATTGGGTGTTTCCACAGTTCAGTTGTAGACTTGGTGAGCTTGCACTCATGGATATTGTGAGGGTATCGTGGAGGGAGGGCATGCTCTTCTTTCTGGGAATCTATTCACATAGAGCTTCCTTTCGATGATCGTGACATGGCTCCCAGAAAGTTGAGTGTGTGGGGCTCATCCCTGAGTGTGTACTCCTTCTGGCCCGTGTGTGAGCCTGTCTGCCGACCCCATAGTGAGGGATAGGAGGGCTGTGAGCAGCCTGCATAGACTTCATGTTGTGTCTGTCCAAATGCTTTGGAAGCTGGCTTCTTCCTACCAAGATACCTGGCTAGTCCCAGAGAAATAATTGGGATTCTTGTATAGAACAGATTTCTGCTAATCCCCTCAGCCCAGATCAAGTCTCATGAGAACTCAACTTGACAAGATTTATTTGAAATCCAGCTGGCTTCTGATATACCTTTATTGGAAGGTTGCTCATCCTAGGCAGTTTGCCAAGAAGGGTATTGTGTGTCCTATGTGATAAGGATACTTAATGAATAAAAGTAATATATGTGATTATATATTGTATATTATCCATAAAATATTTTATATTTATATGCATATTTATATACATACACACATACCTGCAAAGTTCTTCATTCTTCATAATCTACATTTCCCTGCTCCCGGCAAATCTCCACCTTCTTACATCTGTGTCTCCTATCCAAGGAGGCACTGTCCTTCTCATCCGGTCTTTATGCAATTCTGGTGACATTTTCAGCTCCTGGTTTCACTTTTTCGACTACACTGGGTCTCTCCTTCTGTCTTGTGGCCAGCAAGTGCATGAGTGATACAAAGAGAAAACAAAACAAAATATGGTCGTTGCACCAGGCAAACGAGAGGACAAGATAATCACATCTGACTTAACATCAATAGAATTTCCCTGACTGCATGACGCCTCTAACTTGTGCTTTTGGTTCTAGGAGCTCGCGTAAATGCCAAGGACAACATGTGGCTGACCCCACTGCACCGGGCTGTTGCCTCCAGAAGCGAAGTGAGTGATTATCTTATATAATCTAGCACCTCAAGGCCACAGAAAGAGAAAAATGCTTTCTGCTGAATTCGGGATTGTTGCTTATGAACAAAAGGCTTTTACTTCTAATACAAGAGGATTTACCAAAATTGAACAGTTGGTTCTTTTGAGCACCTCCTTCATGCCAGGCATAGTGTGGGGTGGGGGGTGGTAACTGGAGTAGTCCCAGGTGGACAGCGTGGTCCCTGACTTCAGCAAGTCCTCGGTCTGGAGCGAGTGGCAAACATGTAAGCAGATCAGTACAATATCATAACTTAATTGGAGGAAGAACCAAATAACTGTTTAAAAGAGAAGTCTTCCAAGAAGATGTGTCAATTGAGCTGGTCCTTAAAGGATGAGTAGGGGCTTACCAGGCCAGTAGAAGGGGGGAGGGTGGAAGCAGGACAACATGCTAGAGGACAAGGGCCGTGGACATGGACAGATGGCGGGTTCAGGTGGCTATAGATGGAGCCAGGGATGCAGTGGAAGCCAAGTCTGATGGCAGAGGCTGGGGGTCCTCTGAGCAGTGGGGTGCGGTCAGGCAGAGATAATCATGAACTTGACAGGACTTGGGACCTTGTGGAATGAGGTAGAAGGGAGGTCAGTGGATGAACGGTGATGCCATTGACTGAGAAGGCCGAGGCAGACGAGCAGGGAAGGGAGGCTAATCCGTCTGTCTGAACATGTCACGTTTGGCAAACATATTACCAGAATGTAAGCTCCATAAGGGCACAGACCTGTTTTTTTGTTCCTTGATGTATCCCAAGCCTGGGACGTTGTAGGTGCTCATGAAAGAATTTGTTTTAAATTCTGGACGTACAGGCAAAGATGGTTAACAGATGCTCATTATTTATATTGGTCTCGCACTTAGGAACTGTGAGGATGGTTGTTGAAACTATAGCAAATGGATCAGCTGGTTCAGGGAAAGTATAAGAGATGAGAAGAGAAACCAGTGTGGGGGAGGTGTGGCGGGGAACGCTGGTGAACATAAACCTTGCAACCTGGTCAGAGGGGATGCCCACCTTCCAGGGATACAGGAGGAGGCTCTAACCTAGGAGGCACTTGTCACTGGATGACTAGTCTTTGTAACTGATTTTTACCAAATAAGGCTTCTCTGCTACTGGAGAAGGTGCTGTTTGGCAACTACCTGGAAATTTCACAGTATACTTAGAAGATGACAATTAACTCAATGCTCATAATTTTCCTTGCTGTGCTGTGTGATCTGAGTTTTTTTTTTTTTTTTTTTTTTTAAGATGCCAGTCTATTCTCGTTTCCAATAGCCCACATGGAATGAAGGAGACAAATGATCCTAAGTTGCCTGACTCAGATCCTGGAGAATCCCATGGTCCCACGTTTCATTTCTGTTTTACCTGGGAAAGCAGGGACAATGGATGGGCTGCTTAAGTTTGTGTGACCAGTGTCATGAGACCAGTTCCTTCCAGAGTATTCCTTGGTCTTTTAAGACTACTTGATCCTCAGTAAATTTCTTTTTTAAGTATTTTTCTGAAAACTATGGATTTGATTCCTCTTTTAACATGAGCCAGGTTTTTTTAGTTAAAAAAAAAAAAATCACCTAGCACTTCCTATATGCCAGGCACTGTGCTTAGGATGCATGTAGTCTAGTGGGACAGAAAGATATAAAACCAGATGATTTCAAAACTATGTGGTCTTCTCCAAGTGATCTCCCCTTTGTTAGCTCAGCTTCTTGCTTTAAATCCTCAAAACATACATTTGCCAGCAACCATCAGCTTACCTTACCTACATGCCTTTAGTGTATTTGATTGAGTTTAGTCAACCCAATGATGAATCCTTTATGTCTCAGAAAAGGCATTTGTTGCTTCTCTAAGGAACCAGCTCCCTCTGCAGGTTTGCTGAGGGAAAAATATCCCTTGTAGGTGTCTCTCGTTAGGAAGGACTTAAATGCAAGCTGACCCTGAGTTGTAGTCAGGGTCATATCTTCATATTAATATCTGTCACAACAAATTGAAAAGTGTCTTATGAAAATTGAAGTCTCTGTGACCGTAATTGGAACAGACCGTGGCCATCTGAACTCCAGCACATTTTGCTGTGGAAGTCCTAAATTCAGATTTTCTTCTTCCTCTGAATTGGATCCAGTTACATGATTTTTACATTCCATTATATCTCCCCTCAATAATAGCTGAGGGAAGAGATGCAGGCTCAAGGGGGAAACAACAGAGAAGGTTTGGATCAGTATTTTGGAACTTGGCTGTTAGCATTTGCCAAAGGGGATATGTGTGCTCAGCTTGACAGTTGGCACATTGGTCCATTGCTCAGATTGGCAAGCACTGGTATGACTTACATGCATATGAATTAAAACCCATTTCTTCATTGAAAGGTTTGTAAACCCTCTACTGTCCTCAAAGCCCTTTGCCTCTAAAATGTAGGGAATTGATGTTTTGGGATTCAGAGTTCAATCAGGGACCCAGTGACTTACATGCATATGAATTAAAACCCGTTTCTTCATTGAAAGGTTTGTAAACTCTCTACTGTCCTCAAAGCCCTTTGCCTCTAAAATGTAGAGAATTGATGTCTCAGGGTTCAGGGTTCAATCAGGGAACCAGATCTACCATGAGAGATAAAGAATAAGATATTTATTGCAGTAATTAGACCTCGTACAATTGTGGGAGCTGCTGGAGAAGTTTGTGTAGGGCTGTCACCTTGGTTTCTGTGCAGGTGACTTCAGGACTGAAGTCACTACTGGCAGGCAGGGTCTGCAGTTGCAAAGATAAGCTGGATGTGAAATGGGGGAGAACAAGAACCCACTGGAACCCCTGGCTTTCACTGCCTCAGCATTGCACATTGGACTTGGGAGACTTGCAGAAGGAGCTGTGTGCTTCTCCTTAGAGCTTATGGGCACCTGGCCCAAGGACGGGAGAATCTGAGGGAGATACTGCAAGTTCTGAAGAAGCACCAGCCATGCCCTGTGCCAACACAGGGATCCAGCTGGCCAGTGATGGTGTGTGCAAGCTGCAGCGGCACCCAACACACCCATCAGGCTGTGGTTTCATCTGTGCCCTCCAAAATCCAGGCAGATTTCTCTTGTGGCAAACAGGACTGGGAAGGGGACTCTGGGAAATGTAGTTCAGCTTGGCTATGTTGGCACAATATAAAACTATCACTGAAATTGTTGTTCTGTTCTAATTTAAAAGATGTTCTGGGGGCACCTGGGTGGCTGAGTTGGCTAAGCATCTGACTTCAGCTCAGGTCATGATCTCATAGTCCATGAGTTCGAGCCCCACATCAGGCTCTGTGCTGACAGCTCAGAGCCTGGAGCCTGCTTCAGATTCTGTGTGTGTGTGTGTCTCTTTCTCTGCCCCTCCCCCGCGCATACCTCTGTATCTCTCTCTCTCTCTCTCAAAAGTAAATAAATATTTAAAAAAAGAAAGACATTCTAGATAGTTTCTTGAAATGAGTGTCACACCTATTGCTTGTCATTATATTTCCAGCATCTAGCCTGCTCAGTAAACAATTGTTTTTTGAGTGATTCATTTAAGGCTGGATTTCTTTTTTTAAAAAAATTTTTTAAATGTTTTATTTATTTCTGAGAGAGAGAGAGACAGACAGCGTGAGCAGGGGAGGGTCAGAGAGAGAGAGGGAGACACAGAATCTGAAGCAGGCTCCAGGCTCTGAGCTAGCTGTTAGCACAGAGCCTGACGTGGGGCTTGAACCCATGAACCATGAGATCGTGACCTGAGTCGAGGTTGGACGCTTAAATGACTGAGCCGCCCAGGCGCCCCTAAGACTGGATTTCTAACTTAAGCCGTGTTAACGTGATTCTGTCTAGTTAACATAGAACTGTTGTGCACCACAGAGGACGCTGATGGTAATCATCCGTCATGCATGCAAGGTAAACGGACTTGAAGCTTGTTTATGGAAGTGGGGCACAGGAAGCTGTGTAGGCCACCAGAACCTGCAAGGTCAGGGTGAGTTTCAAAATTGTACGCAGCCCAGGTATCAGTAGAAGTCAAATATACTGGTATGAGTCAAATTTTCTGAGCTTTCTTTCCATCCAGGCAAGTTTTATGTTCAGATTTCTATGCCTGGGAAAATAATATCCGTTGCTAAATATATTTCCTGAGCCTGTAATAGCAATAGAAGTATCAGATCATAATATTCATTAAACATCCACCCGTGCCTGACAGCATCTCCTACACAGACAGGAAAGTAGGTCAAGATGTGGTCATACCTGCTGAAGATCACGCAGCATAGACCGGGCTCTGGAGGTGAACCTTCAAGACTTTTCTTGCTGCCGATTGGGCTGTGTTATGTGCTTCCTTCTGATGCAATTCCCCTCTTCCTCCTCCCCTCCTCACGCCTGGGATTCCCAGGGAGGAGGCAGCCAAACAAATCATTGGAGCCATAGCATTGTCTCCTGAGGGACTCCTCGGAGGCGTCCTTCACCACCACTCTCCACCGCCCCCCACCCCCCATACTTTCCCTGCTGAGGAGAAGTGAAGATAGTCTCTTGCCAAAATATTAGGGAAACATATTTTGAGATTCTAGATAACATAGATGAGCAAGATTTGGGGCTTCTAGGGAGAGTTTTCTGAAGTGTGAATTACTTCTGATTGTTCCTCCTGTTGAGCTTATTCTTACTGCTTTTTTCTGTCTTAGAAAATTAACAGCTACACAGGACAGGAATTAAATGCATATGAACCTGGACAGTTTAATACAATGTTCATTGGAGCTTACCCAGCGGAAGACACTGTTAAGTGTGCTACAGAGACCTTGAAGGCTTACAGAGTGTGTCTTCCAGGACATGGTATTTAGGGCAGACACCCGGGCACACAGCCTGCTGTGGCCTACGTCCAAATGCAGCCGGCCTTTCACACATGCCTTTTCTTCTAGAATGAACTGAAGGTAGCACCAAAGGAGAATGGCTGAACTTTGCACTTTCCTGTTCATTTGGTTAACACCGTTAAAAATGATCGTATCCTGTCTTTAGGCTGTCAAAACAAGGATGTTGGGTCCAAATAGATATTTTCAGCATGAACATTTATTGAAAACTTAGTGTGTGCTAGGCAGTATGCTAAGCACTTTCTATGCATGATCCCATTTCAACCTCTGAGCCACTGTTTCAGACTGATATTGCTATTAATCCTAATTTAGGAAAGGAAATCTCAGAGAAGTTAGGAACGAGCCTAACACAACCAGTAAGCGGGGGAACCTGTAACTTGAGAATCTGCTGTCTTAACCACCATGCTCTGCTACTTCCCTCAGATCACATGAGCACCCTCATGGATCCTGCTCCTCCAAAAAAAATGGGTCTACCTTTGTGTCTGTGCAGACAGAAGTCCCAATAAGTGTAAAAATGTTTCCCAGAACCGAGCAGGATAAGCAGTTTATCTTATAGCTCAAATTTTAATACTTTCTCCCTTTCTCTAAATAGCATTGTCATTATTGTGAGCTAAATGCTAGTAGACAGGAGGATTGGAAGAATTATATGGGAGACTAGAATGTTACTGCTTTCCTTAAATTATGTGTCTGATTATAAAAAGATGATCACATATGGGACATAGTACCTGGAATGGGAAGAAAGTAAGCACTTTATGGCCTATTAGAATGTAGATGAGTGATAACTCAGATTTACTGTGCATTCATACTATCTGGGGTGCTTGTCACAAGTACCTGTTTTAGAACCTCATCTCTAGAGATTCTGATAAAGCCTGTGGTTGTGCCCAAAAATCTGCATTTTGAAAAGATTGTGATGCATGTGGTCTCCACAGTGCACTGGGAACTAAGGTCGAACACCAGGAATAGCATCTGGCCTTCCCTGTGTTGACAACGATGACGATGACGACTACTACTACTACTACTACTACTACTACTACTTCTTCTTCTTCTTCTTCAACATTTATTCACTTTTGAGAATAGAGAGAGACAGAGTGTGAGCAGAGAAGGGGCAGAGAGAGAAGGAGACACAGAATCTGGAGCAGACTCCAGGCTCTGAGCTGTCAGCACAGAGCCTGATGCAGGGCTTGAACTCACAAACCATTAGATCATGACTTGAGCTGAAGTTGGATGCTTTAACTGACTGAGCCACTCAGGTGCCCCATGGCCTTCGCTATGTTGAAAGCCAGCACTTCTTCAGCAGTTGCCTTTGAGTTCTTTCATAGCCCAGAGTCCCCAGTGAGCCCCCTTTGTACTGCTAGTTCTTAGAATAATTGAACTCTAATAATTATTATAATAATAAGGGGCAAGTTTAATTTAATAATGAGTGCTTTTGGAGAAATTTTCAATTCATTGAACAAATTAGTTGGGTACCGATTTTTGCAATTCTTTCAGAATATGAAATTGCTGTAATTAATAGAGGATGAAAGCCCCCAAATGATTCCAGTAATAGAGTAAATGCCATCAGGACTTGAGGGCAGCCTCAGGGACATCAGCCTGTGGTAAATGTCTTGTTAATACTTGCATATTTTTACTTAGAGAGTTTACTTACGGTTATACCAATGCATTTATTCTACCCACATTTACTGAGTATACAGTATGCACAAGGTACCTGCCAGGCTTTGGGGAGAGCACAGAAAATTTGGTAAGACTCAGACCCCGTCTAAAGCAATTTATAGTTTATAACATTTGACATTGCTTATGCCTGCAAGGACTCCGTATAGTCACAAACAATTACTTTTCCATGAGTAATTTATGACCAATTAAATGCAATGCACATTTGGAAGTGAAAGAACAAACATTAAGGGCAACAGTTTTTAAGACACATGCTTCCTATTTCTTCTCATCTTTTCCATGTGTGCTGTGTAAGTTTCTACTTCTTATTACAGGGTTGGGGTGGCCTTTCGTAAAAAGAGAAAGTCATAAAAAGTAGAAATAGAGTGACTGCAAATGCCATCTCCAACTCCCTTCTGTGTGACATCCCATGACAGTTCCTCACCTATTATTTCCATGATTGATGGAGCACATGATTGATAGGAGGGTAATCCGACTAGGTCTACAGTCCTAAGACTGAAGGCTAACAGGGCTGATGCCTCCATTCGAGAGAAATGCTGGACTCCCATGTGCTTGTTCATTAAAAAAGAAACAGTCTTTTTGGTAGCCCTACCCACAGTGTGGCTTATGTACCTATCTAAGCCCATGGGCTTTTGTCTTAAGACAAAATAAGAGTAAGTCAGTCATTTCACGCCTGCTAAATTTAATTAATAATAAAGGAATCGAGTTCAAAATTTGTCTTTGTCTTTTTACATTTTATTATCCTACTAAATACTGTGTATTGTATTTTACAAACATTGACTCATGATTGATTTGAAATCATGTTTTTTTAAAAACTGGCTCTTCACCACAGATGGTTTAAGAAGTGCTGTTTTAAGTATCTTTTCTTGATTCAGAAAGTGTTCAGCATCCCTTGCCGCACATTAATTTTCTTTTTTTAATGCTGATTTTTTTATCTTTTTGAGAGAGAAAGAGAGAAAGTGCACACATGTGAGCAGGGCAGGGGCAGAGAGAGTGGGGGCCAGAGGATCCGAAGTGGGCTCTGTGCTGGTGGCAGAGAGCTCAAGAAGGAGCTCAAACTCAGGAACCATGAAATCATGACCTGAGTGAAGTCAGGTGCTTAACCGACTAAGCCACCCAGACGCCCCTAGTTTTCTTTTTATGTTGTAAGTGTCTGTCAGAGCAGGCTCCTAGATACCAAGTTTTTAGCTAGTGTGTGATACTAGGAAAGAGAGACTTCTTTTGATTACAAAAATTATTCCCTTCCTAAATCGCCATAAAATTGCTCTCTCTTAAAACTAGGGTAAAGCGCTTCCAAGATTAAAATTTTTGAAAGAGAAATGCAATTTTAAAGAAGGAAATTATATTTTCTTTTTAAATCAAAGCTTTGTTTTTACTGAAATATTATATTACATTTCTATTAATGTTTAAGCAGGTTTGGCAGGCTAAATGGAGTTAAAAATTTTAAATAACTAAAGAGAATTAACATTTAAAAGAACTTACGTCAGCATGTTTGGCTGGAACTGTCCAGTGAGTAAGCTCTGGCCTGGTAGAAAACACATGAGCCAGGCTCTTACTCAGCCAGACCGCCAGATCACTCCCCTTGACTGTCACCTTGCCTATTACATGAAGCTGCCTTTCAAATGAACAGGCCAGGCCAGATGACCCCTGAGGCCTCTCTCCTTCTAATATCCCATGTCTATGAAGTTAATTCCATGATCATTTTAGAATAGTTGTATTTTCACTAAAAAATGGTTAATTTTGGGGGGTGCCTAGGTGGCTCAGTCAGTTAAGCCTCTTGATTTTGGCTTAGGTCATGGTCTCATGGGTCATGGGATTGAGCCCCATGACAGACTCTGCACTGATAGCCTAGAGCCTGCTTGAGATTCTCTCTCTCCCTCTCTTCCTGCCCCTCCCCTCCTCACTCTCTTCCAAAATAAGTAAATAAACATTTTTTTTAAAAAGTTAATTTTTGGAAAATAAGATACTCTACTTTGTATATGCTAAGTATTTCTTGATATAGTCTTTTCTTGTCAAGTAAGATGAAAACAATGCAATCCACTGCAGATAGAGAAATAAAAATGAAGAATGGCAAAGCTAAAACATTATATAAAAGTAGGTAAATAAAGGTAATGGTTATTCTAGGCATCCTTGAACTATAGCCATTGAGTGTTGGTATGAGAGACAAATTAGATGAAGTTGGCACTCACACGGGACTTGCTTAAAGTTCACATGAAAGGACACTTAATAGAGACCCTACCCAACTCTTTTTTTTCCCCATCCAATCAATGAACTTGAGCCTTTAACTTGTCTAATTGAGGGGGTATAACTTGGATGTTGGTTGGGGCACTTGCCTTCTAAACAGATGTAACTGACTGGAAACTGTGTACCATGTCTTGTGCAAAGTCTGACGTTCTTCCAGATTCCCAAGAATTCCTGGAGACCTGACTGTTTGGTTGCCTGGGTCCACAAGCCTGCTCCTGATGTTTGTTTGGTTTATGTATCAGCTTTCTCTTCTTCATGGCCTGCTGACTCTCTTCCTGCCCAAACATATATCTCTGCCCTGAGGGTACCAGGGCCCGAGTCCTCTCTCCTCTCTCTCTGCCCTCACCCCTTCCTTCCTACCGAGCTCCAAATGCTGCTTGCTCTATTATGCCCCAAAATGCAGCTTGGTACATCCCCCCCCCCCCACCAAATTCACTGTAGACCCACCCCTGTATAGCAAGGACTGAACACAGAGGCCTCTGCCCTCCTTAGAAGACTATTTGGACTCAAAACAGTATTTTTTTCATGCTGGTAAATAACAAAATTTTATTTTAACCAAATTTGATCATTTGCAATTTGGGGTAATTCAAACAAGGAGCTAGATGGACCAGGGCATCTGCAAATTTTTTCCATCAAGGGCCATATAGTAAATATGGGGGATTCTCTCTCTCTCTCTCTCTCTCTCTCTCTCTCTCTCTCTCCCCCTCTCTCCCCCTCTCTCCCCCTCTCTCCCCCTCTCTCCCCCTCTCCCTCTCCCTCTCCCTCCTTCCCTCCCTCCACTTCCTCCTCTCTCAAAATAAAAAATAAAATAAAATTTTTTCATGAATTCATTTTTCTTATGTCCAAATAGTATTAATTTGTCAAATGTTCATGTATAGTTGCTGTTTTGTTAGTCTATTCTGAATTTACACAATATTTAGTGCAAAGCAAGAATCTGTATAAGTACAGTAAAATAACACACAAGACAAAGGAATTAAAAATATAGTCTATATTATTATTGGCTGTGAATATGTGCAATACCACTTTTTTTATTATTGCTTTATGATGGTTATCTCTAAGTTTTTTGGCTATATCTCTGCAAAACTTTTTCAGCATGCATCTTCAAGTTATGCATCTTATTTATTTATAAATTATATATAGGAATGACTATCATTAGCTAATATTTCAAGTATATCACAATATACTTAGGGTGAGACTTTTCATTTATCATCGTCATGCATAACCATGTAGCTCATAGACTTTTGATGATTTTCCTCTGTTTTGCCCAAGCTCTTGTCAGATCTGATTAAATTCGTCATTATTTTTACCTTGTAATGTGGGTGATAGAAACCTTTTACTCAGAGCAGAACTGTCAGCTCTGTGACTGCACATTATTTACACTTGCATTTGTATTATCATCTTTAAATCTGCAGGTTCCTTGCATAAATCTTGCCCGTGTTAGAATGTTTTTAGTTTAAGGTTAGTTTAAGTTTAATATTTTAAGTTTAGTTTTAGTTTAATATTACAATCCGTAGATTGATTTGGCAGGCCTATCATTGTGCATTTCAGTGCACTCGGAGCAAATGAAAGGAGAGGGCAAGCCTCATGCCCTCCGCATGTGGAGGTCCCATTGTTCCTGGAGTGCATCTCATATAGTGCGAGGTGAGATCATCTGTGGAGCTGAATGAAGGCACAGTCCCAACCCAGAAGTTAAATACCAGCTAAAATGCTTTCTTTTGTTTTTAATGTTCATTTATTTTTCAGAGAGAGAGAATGAGCAAGCATGAGTGGGGGAGGGGCAGAGAGAGAGAGAGAGGGAGACACAGAATCCGAAGCAGGCTCCAGGCTCTGAGCTGTCAGCACAGAGCCCAACGCGGGGCTCAAACCCACAAACCATGAGATCATGACTTAAGCCGAAGTCGGACGCTAAACGCTCAACCAACTGAGCCACCCAGGTGCCCCTAAACTGCTTTCCTTTTTAAAGAAAACAAACATAAATGGAGGTTCCAGTATTTTCTTTCCACACCACAGTAGATTGTATGTACATCTCCATAAATCTCACAAATTTTGAGACCAAAGTTAATAAAAATATCATTATTTTCTTATTAAATCTTAATCCTTATACTGTGGCATAGCTTTTCTCTTGTTTATTTCTTTTTCATCCAGCTAGCTTTTAAAGCAATCTGGGGGCATCTGGGTGGCTCAGTTGGTTGAGCATCTGACTCGTGATTTCGGCTCAGGCCATAATCTCATGGTTGGTGGGATCGAATCCCATGTGGATCTCTGTGCTGACAGTGTGGACTCTGCTTGGGATTCTTTCTCTCCTCTCCCTCTCCTTCTGCGCCCTCCCCCCTCTTGCACATGCACTCTCTCTAAAAAAAAAAAAAAGAATGTGACTAATGTTTCTTTCACTCCACACCATGGTTGAGTGTTAAGAAATACACATATACAGGGGCGCCTGGGTGGCTCAGTCAGTTGAGTGTGTGACTTCGGCTCAGGTCATGATCTCACAGTTCATGGGTTTAAGCCCCGCGTCACGCTCTATGCTGACAGCTCAGAGCCTGGAGCCTGCTTCCGATTCTATGTGTTCCTCTCTCCCTGCCCCTCCCCTGCTCATGATCTGTCTCTCAAAAATAAATGTTAAAAAACAACAAAAAAGAATACACATACAGAGGGGGCCCTGGGTGGATCAGTCGGTTAAGCGTCCGACTTCAGCTCAGGTCGTGATCTCGTGGTTTTCGAGTTCAAGCCCCACATCAAGCTCTGTCTGCACTGACAATGTGGGGCCTGCTTGGAATCCTCTCTCTTTCTCACTCTCTCTCTCTCTGACCCTCCCCCACTTATGCTCTCTCTCTCTCAAATAATAAGCTTTACAGAAAAAAAAAAAAGAATACATGTATACATGTTTTACTCTAACATGAGCTCCAGAAATGTTAAGGGGACTTTATTCCTTTCTGAGGAAGGGTGGCACATATCCTTTTTTTTCCCTTTTTGGTAATTTTTGTTTGCTTGGGCCCTGTCAATTTATTGTTTATAGCATCTGAATGGAGTCACACTGTATGTTTAAACTGTATTCTCTGATTTGCAAAATTAAATTTTTTTTTTGCTTTCATTCTACTGTCCAGATTAGCCATTCATCTCAATGTGTAGCTACTACTGTTTCCTAGAACATCTTCTTATTTCATTATTTATGTCCCTGATAAAAATGTTAATTTTAAGAGTTCAAATAATCTACTATCTGGGCACTTTTATGTACCTGCACGATAAAGTAGATCAGACAGTCCAGGCCTGTGAGGAGTAAGGTGGACAGGGGTAAGTTCTTGGCCCATGAAGGGCGACAGGAGCATGGTACCTTTCATTGAGTTTCATTGTTTTGTTGATGCCACATTGACAAGATGTTCATAAAGGAGTCCCACTAACTGGTTCTAGAAGTTTCTGGAAGTAAAGAGGAAAAGCCAACAGTCATTCCCATCTTGAGAGAAACTATATCATTTTCCTGATGGAACAGAAAAGTGCCTTAAATCCTAGCTGTACAACAAAGTTCCCACATGGCTTTACAGAAATTCTTAGGCCAATTAGAATCTCTGGTGTGGGTCCAGCCAGCTGTAGTTTTGAGAGTTCCCCAGGCGATTCCATTGCATAGCAGCCAAGGTTGAGGATTCAAGAGGCTAGTAAGCTGATTAGGTCAATAGAAGGAAAATAAAAAGTGTAAGTCTCAGTACAGCTTAAGGAACTCAACAGTGGAAAAAAGTTACCCCACAAAAATATGTAAAAAGTTGGGAAAAAATGGGACAATTTTGTAGTTTCTAGTTGAGGTAGCCATAGACATCTTCTCTTGATCACTGTTGATCACATAGTGAAGGTTAAGATATTGGCTGAGAAAACCAAAGATTTATAAATTGATCCAAGAATGTCTGAAGGACTTTGAGGTCTTTGGCTTTGGAAGATGGAGGCTTATGGACCAACACTTCCAACTTTAGGTGATCTTTAGGGGCTTTTTGAGCTGTGGATATTTTACCCTGGTGCATACACCTACACACGCGTGCTCACATCTAACCTAAGGATACTTATACCTTATTAAGAAACCTTGTGCTTGGAAGGTTTATTTGGTTTTGAAGATGTGCCAGGGCTCCTGACCTAACAAAGATAAAGTGGATCTGTTTTAATCGGTGCCACTCTTTTGATCTGTATCACATATTACCTAGCTTTTCTCAGAAGATTATATACATCATGAGCCAGCCTGTGAGGGCACGGAGCGTTCCCTTCCTGTAGTTCTGGGGTCTGGTGAAGCATCTTCTGTTCAATAAGTATTGACTGAGCATTTGTCAGTGACCCTTGCACACTCTACTTTGTTTGTAGGAAGCAGTGCAAGTATTGATTAAGCACTCTGCTGATGTCAACGCGAGGGACAAGAACTGGCAGACCCCCCTCCACGTGGCAGCTGCCAATAAGGCTGTCAAGTGTGCAGAAGTGATCATTCCCCTGCTGAGTAGCGTCAACGTCTCTGACCGAGGGGGGCGCACAGCCTTGCACCATGCTGCCCTGAATGGCCACGTGGAGGTGAGTGCCATCATCATTGGGAACAAGAATTCTTCCTACGGGCTCTCTTAGCCCCACGTGGGACCTAATCTTAATGCTGAGGGTTTTTAGAGAGTGTGATGCATATTTCTGTACACCAAACCTTAGGCAACCGTAGCTATTTTTAAATTCACAGCTATTGGGTTGAAAAATTAGCCATCACCTCAGTCTTTTCCTCCGACATACATGCTGCATGGTTGCCTGTGACATCATTTTCGTACTTTGTGTGAACTCCAGGTCTCTGACCCACCTTGAGATTCAATGTTAATTTGACTCAGAGTGTCTGCATGTTGGTTTCCTTTCAGATGGTCAACTTACTCTTGGCCAGAGGAGCAAACATCAATGCATTTGACAAAAAGGACCGGCGTGCTCTGCACTGGGCAGCATATATGGGTAAGGATTCCATGAATGGAAAGGAGAGTGCAGATACCTGAGCCTAAAGAAGCCATGAGCCCGGTGTTAACCATGTAGGCCTTCTCTTGGGAAGGCCTGACTTCTTTCCAAGGTTGGGATTCACCTTTGTTAAGATTTGGTCCATTTTATTGGCCTACATAGAGCACTCCTATTAGACAGTTGCTTTCTCGGAGATTCATTTTACCCACAGAGAAGAGGAAGGATGAATCGTGGTCCAGCCCTCACTGACGGGGTTTCGATCTGGGATGGAGAGCGGCATGAATGCTGCTGCTTTTGGGCTTGTTATGGCAGCAAAGTGAAGTGTTCAAAAAGAAAGAGGGCTAGCTAGCAAAGCAAGGACACGTAAATTCCATGTGTGCTTTTATTTATAAATATTTTTGAAAGAAACAGAAAGGAAGGAAGGGCAGCCCCCTGGCTGTTGTGGAGGTTAAAGTGACCAGAGGAACCATGGAGTATCCTGCCTCTGTACCTCCGCCGAGGCTGGGGCTTACTGTTCCTGCTTCTTCCGGCTCGAGGGGGAGGGATGAAGGAACCCATGACACGTCCGCGTTTTTCCTTTTCACTTCTGTTGGCACAAATACCGCTCACAAAGATAGACCTCATGGAGTTTATTCTCAGTGTATACTTGTGGGAAATGAAGAGCTAAGATCTTTCCTTTGTGTTTCTAACTGGAGAACGTCCTGCAATTTGAAAAGCTGATGAGATTCTATCAGCCCCAAGTTGTAAACAACCTGAATGCCCACCCACAGGAGACTGTGTTGGTGAACTATAAAGATCTGCACAATGGAGGAGCGCCTGGGTGGCTCAGTTGGTTAAGTGTCCGACTTCAGCTCAGATCATGATCTCACAGTTTGTGGGTTTGAGCCCCGCGTCGGGCTCTATGCTGACAGCTAGCTCAGAGCCTGGAGCCTGCATCAGATTCTGTACTTCCCTCTCTCTCTGACTCTTCCCTGCTCACTCTCTCTCTCTCTCTCAGAAAAAAATAAAGCATTAAAAAATATTTTTTAAATAAAAATTTAAAAAAAGATCTGCACAATGGGGAGCTATCCTGTAACTTTTGTGATGATGTCATTAGTATTTATTAACATACAAAGAATTTGTGATATGTTAAGTAAAAACAGATCAATTCACGGTATGGATATTATGATCCTCATTTTTGTGAAAAAATATGCAATATAAACTTTCTATTCAGGTGTCTATTCAGTGTACACTGAAATGTCTATTCAGTGTTATATACTGAAATGTTAGCTGATTACCTCAAGGGATTGGTGATGATGAGTGATTTTGGTTTCCTCTTAACACCATTTTGCCTTTTCTGAATTCTTTTTAGTAAGCACACAGGCCTTTTATTATCATTAAAACAATAACATTAATTAATTGTGGGGAGAAAAAAGAGTGGATTGGGTAGGGATTATGTGGCTGTAGATCAGTCTGGATGGGTATTTCAGCTTAAACCATCAAAAGCTTAAGATTTTGCAAGCGTATCATTTTATTTAAAGACAGCACAAACTTTCACGCTGACTGAAGCAGATTGGATGTCTGCATAATACCTGCAGAACTGGTAAGTTAGGGGACACTTACCCCACTAATGTTTGTGCAGAGCACACACTAGACTAGCGTGAGATGGGACTTAGAGATCCTGGGGGTTCAAGTTTGTTCTTTGCTGATGTACAGTTAAAATATTTGTGTAGAATTGCTTTTTTGTGTGTCACCAGGATACAAATAGGAAAAAATATATAGATGGCTATCTTTAGGGAATAAAGGACAAAACTAGGACAAAAGATAATACCACTTAAGCTTAAGATAACACCACTAATAATTGAACATAATTTTTCTATATACAAGTCTTGGAAAAGAGTAAAATTTTAATAAAACAAGCCATGATTAAGCACTCTCTGTCTCTCTGTCTCTCTCTCTCTCTCTCACACACACACACACACACACACACAATTTCTCTCCCTCCCCCCCCCCCCAATAGACTCCTCTCTCCATATCTCTCTTTATCACACAGATGCACACACACCTCCACATATATCTTAGGCCTTTGGAGTTAGTACTTATCTTCTACCCCTCTATTATGAACCATGTTCAGAGCAATGACCCAAAGCATCAACTATCTTCAGTCACAATATAAAGGGCAAACATTTATCATACTGTTTATAGTAAGGTAGGGTGTAAAGGAAAATATTCTAGGAAATATGCCAACAGGAGTTGAATCTAAAAGGGTTTCTATTTAACCAGAAATTCACAAGAACACTTTTAAGTTGAACCACATGAAATTGGCATTTTTGTGGTCCAAAACTATGGTCAAGCAGCAGCAATTTCATATGATTTAACAATAATCTGTAGTTATTCTGATTGGTTTTTTTTTCTTCCACTAGTTTCTCCAAACCAAATTTTCCTTGTTGGACTTTTCAGTGAGGAATGGCAATTGCTTTCAAAAGCATTGCTTTTATTTTAACATAATATATTTTAGGTTGTGGTACTAACATGTTTAGCAGGATTTACAATATTGGTGACAGTAGAAGCTAATAGAGATAATTTAGGTGGTATAAATTGTCAAATTATCCTAAAAAGGTTCACCATGTCTTCTGTTGCTTTGTTTGTAAAGGCCACCTGGACGTTGTGGCATTGCTCATTAACCACGGCGCAGAAGTGACTTGTAAGGATAAGAAGGGTTATACCCCCCTGCACGCTGCAGCCTCCAATGGACAGATCAGTGTGGTCAAACATCTCCTGAATCTGGGGGTGGAGGTGAGCTATGATTAATGCATCAAAAAATAACCCGTCGTGTATTTGTGGGTCTTCCGTTGTTCTGAATCCTGTTTGCACTTTAATTCAACAGGGTAAAAAAAATCACCTTTATTTCTAGCATCCTATCTTTCTGAGTTTATAGGGGCAATCAAAGGGCAATGGGAGCATACAGCAAGTAATGAAAAACCAGAAAGTGGCTAACTTTCTGTGTAAACATAGAGAAATATTTAAACATATATATTGCATGTAATACATATTAGCCTGTTGTTTTTTAAGTAGGCTAGGGTTCTTCATCCCACCTTCAGAATTCAGCCTCCTAAGTTAGGTGTACATGCAGAAATAAATGAGTCAATGACAGGGACAAACAGCAGAAATGTCCAGTGCTGAGCCGGAGAAGTCAGCTCCATCCCAGTCTCCCTCAACTAGCAGAACAGGGGCAATGTGGGGCTTTGGAACAGCCCTGTCCCTAGAGGAAAGGAAAACTATCTTTCCTGATTCAGTTCTCCTCTGGCAATTTGAGGCAGCTTTGCCTTTCATTCTTTATCCCTTCCCTAGCCAAAAACTCTCTCCCTAGGAGTTGAAACCTCCAACTCCTCCCAGTTCACTTTTTGTCACATTCACTTTTTGCTGTCTTTCCCTTGGGATGACAGGCATTCCCAGGATGACCACACCAGGGCGAGAGAAAGCTCTGAATCATTATGTTGACAGATGGATGTTTACTTTCCTTGGTGCAGCCATTAGGCTTTTTTGTGTAAAATGCAATAAAGTGGCTCTGGTGATTTTACCCACCCTGTCTTGGACTCATTTGCAGATCGATGAAATCAACATCTATGGAAACACAGCCCTTCACCTGGCCTGCTACAACGGGCAGGATACTGTAGTTAACGAGCTGACTGACTACGGTGCTAACGTGAACCAGCCCAACAACAGCGGGTTCACCCCTTTGCATTTCGCTGCTGCCTCCACACACGGTGCTTTGTGTCTTGAACTGTTAGTAAACAACGGGGCGGATGTTAACATCCAGGTATGACATTCTCAGTCTCTTTCTGGACTAAATGAGCCTCTGCTTAAGCAAAATCAACTGTTGTAAATTATGCCCGGTTTTAGTAAATCAGAACTCTGAGTACCTTGCCTCCCGCAGCCTTGTCCTGTGTTGGCGTGCTCCAGAAGCTTAGCCATGTCGTTACCGCAGAAGTGGTCAGACAGCTGGAAGGCACTGAGGGTCTAGCCACGTGCTTTTGGTAGCTTAGTGAATGATCTAGAGCAAATACTGGTCTCCAGGATATTGACTTGGCTTAGTTTCTAACACTGAGGTGAATGTTGAGCTAATATGGCAGAACTGCTTGAGAATCAAAAGGAAAGCCTAAGGCAGTGATCGCAGCTCTGTTCCTAACCTGGCATAGCCCACCAAAAAGTTTCTCAGGCATCGTCCAATAGCAAACCCTAGATAGTGGCTTTAGTATTGTAACACTGACCTGGCTCTAGTAGTCTTTATTCGGCAAACTTACTGAGGATTATCTAGTGCCCTCTGTTTAGTTCAGAAGGAGTACTCCAAGATGAGATATGAGCTCTGCCTTCAAGGAATTTCCAGTACGGTAAGGAGATAGTGTGCTCGGATGTTCGTGAAGCAGGAGAGAATGTGCTGAGTGGAATGAGACAATAATAGAGTACTGCAAACTATAAGAAGCAAGCCAACACCTACTTCTTTCTTGAGAATCAAAATTGGAGCTTGCTTCTGAGCTGAGACTCAGAAGATTGATATCAGTTGAGATGAGAAGGGATAGAGAGAATCTGAGAGAGGGCATTCCAGGTAAAGAGAATCATGTGAAAGGGCTTGGGAGTTCTGGATAGGAAAAATTCTGGGTAGACTCTAGGTTAGTAGTTAGCTCACTGTAACAGATAGCCAAGAGGAGCTTATGCGTGCAGCCCTCACCATCCAGGTTACATCATTTGAATGCATTGAGATGAGGTCACTCACCTGTACTCATCCTCAACTTCCCTTAGCCCAAGCACATAGGAATCCTAAAGCAAGGTCCCAGGGTATTCTGCTTCTGCTTTTGAAAATCTACCATTCCTGAGATTTGATTTTAAGAATAGTGGATCAATCTGTTTTATTTTTTAAGATTTATTTATTTACTTAAGTGATCCCTCTACCCAACTTGGAGCCCAAACTCACAACCCCAAGATCAAGAGCCATATGCTATACCAACTGAGCTGGCCAGGTGCCCCTGGATCAATCTATTTTAATGACCTTTCCCATTCACTATTAAAATCTTTTTATGTTGTTTTCTTATGATTTTTAATAGTGAGGAAATATAAGACAAATTTTCAGAATAGTCATTTATTGTGCTTGAATGAATTGTGTGAAAGAAAGTACCCAGGAACAAGCTAACAAGTGACCTGACCAAGGAGAGGGCTTATCAACTAGCTCAGGAGTTTGGATTTCTATAAGCTGTTGAGATCAATACTCATTATAGAGATTATGTGATCCAAACTGACCATTAGAAATAGTAATCTTGCCACAGAACATAAGAGAAAAAATTGTACGTATGACTACATAAAATTTTTAAATGTTTATATGGCAAGACAAAACAAAAGAACCCCCCCCGCCCCAAAGAAAAAAACCAGAAACTAAATTGAAAGAGGAACAACTCAGAAAAATTTTTCTGGAATATACATGATAAGCAAAAAGTTAATACATTTAATATATAAAGAGCTCATAAACATCAATAAGAAAAAGTCTGATAACCTTGTTTAAATTCTGGGCAAAGACAGATCGCAAGAGAGATAATATAATACCCACTAAACCTATGAAAAATATTCAGTATCATTAGTAATTAGAAAAGTGCAAACTAATACATAGGTATATTTGCCTTTAAGATTGGCAAATAGAAAAAAAAAGAAAAAAAAAGAGGGGTGCCTGGGTGGCTTAGTCGGTTAAGCGTCCAACTTTCCGACTTTTGCTTAGGTCATGATCTCGCGGTTTGTGGGTTCGGGCCCCGCGTCGGGCTCTGTGCTGACTGCCAGCTTGGAGCCTGGAGCCTGTTTCAGTCTGTGACTCCCTCTCTCTCTGACCCTCCCCTGCTCACGCTGTCTCTCTCCTAGAAATAAATAAAACATAAAAAAAAAAAAGAAAAAAAAAAAAGAAAAAAAAGATTGGCAAATATGAACAAGACTTAATACCTAGTGTTATCAGTGAAAAAATTAATATGTAGTAAGACAATATCTAATTTTTTAATTTAAAACTGTATGTGTCTGTGTATATGAATAAAAAGAGAAAAATATTTGGAATATGTACCAATATAATATCATTGCAGAGAGGCAAAATTATGATTTGGATTTTTAGTTTATTTTTTATGTACTTGTTTTAATCTTCTGATTGTGATACATGGGCATTTGTTATTTTTATAACCAGGTGAGAAAAAACTATTTTTATTTTTATAAAAAGAAAATTCAAGTATAGTGGACCTAGAGAGAGGACAATTAGAGAATAACTAAAAGTCAATAAAACTGGTCTAGATAAGAGGTAATGAGTCCAGGGGAGTTGGCACAACCAACAGAAGAGAGAGGCTTTGCAGAAAGAAAATCAATGAAATTTGGATGGATAGGAGATAGAGGAATTGAAGACAAGTGTAAGAAGTGAGATCTGGTTAAGAGATAATACAGCATAGTGGTTAAGTGTTCAGTTCTGAGTCTAGACTGCCTACATTCCAATCCTAGCCTTGGCTTTCAGTAATTATGTAATCATAAACAACCTCTCCGTGTATCTGTATATCTGTAAAGTTAGGGAAACAATAACGTCTTCTTCATGGAACTGCTGTGAGGATGAAACAAGTTATTTCACATAAATTACTTAGAACGGTATCCCTCACATGGCAAGCACTCGATAAACAATTACCATCATTAGGGGGGATGTCAGGAGAAAGAATAGACTTAGAAGGTAAAACTGACAAGTTATTTTTTGAGAAGGTGATTTTGAGCCTTTGGTACAGACAGTCTGAGAAAACCAACAATGGAAAATGTGATCCTCCATCATGGGAAAGCAGTAGAGAATGGAAGAAAACAATTAGGCTGCCTCAGTCACACAGAGATGATCGATAGTAGAGGCTAGAAGAAAAGGATGAGGTCATGCAAGGAGAGAGTACCTCAGAGCATGAGGAGAGAAAGGATGGAGGATGCCAGTAACTCTTTAGTCTTAGGATCAGGAAGAGGAGAAAGAGCCAGAGAAAGGGATAAAAAAAGAAAGGTTAGAGAAGATAGAAAGGGAGTGGAGGGGAGTATAATGTCTTCCTGAAGGTGGAAAACAGGCAGAAATGAAGAAGTAAAACAGAAGAGAGTGTTCAGTGGAGTCGATCCAGGGTCCCAAGTCGGGGGTAAGAGACTATGGGGCATCAGAGACCTAGGACCTGTAACCCAAGGTGGAAAGAGTCATCATATGGCATAGAAGTCACCGAGGATGGAAGGAAGGCAGGAGGTTAACAGGCGGCCAAACTTGTTGTTCCCAAAACTTGTGACACTTGTATTACCATACTGGTATCTGAAGGGAAATCCTTGAATTCTCCAAATAAAGGAAAGTTATTGAAGTTAAACAAAGTAGCTCTTTTCATGAACTTTTAATTAATTAACTCAAGGAGTTATCTGATGTTCTCCATTCCCTCTTGCCTGAGAGCAAGGCTAGAAGGCCACTTTCTGGCACACCTCCCTACTTCCCCCCAGTTAACTGCGATGTGTCAGTTTATGGCAGCCTTCTCCCCCATAAATGGACCTAGAAAGCATGGCCACATAATTTAAATAATTAATTTTTCACATTCACTGCTAATCATTCAATACTCAACATGAGTATTGAAAAAAATACCTTTTTTTTTTTTTTTTTAAATCTGAGACTTAGGTTTATGTAATATCTGATCTGTGTAAATGGGACTTTGGTTTAAATCTAGCCTTTTGCTTCAGCCTCTTTCAGTCTACTCTGTTTATATCCGATTTCCTTCTCTTGAATCCTCCTTCATGATTCCGGATGCACTCTGGAGCCATAGACTGTCTACCATTTCCGTAGAGCCATTTTGTCTGACTCTGGAGATAGTTTTCTAATTGAAGTTGTTATCTCTGTGTACCCACAATGCTCCTTGGATTTTGAAAGTGTTTGTAGATTGCAAGACAATTTGTATTTGTTTATATTTTCCAAAGTTTGACAGAAATAGCATATTGAAATGTGGCCAAAACCCATGCACGTGTTCACTTTGTTTTCCTCTATCCTTACAAAGTACTAAGAGTGATATCTTCATGAGCAATTACAAGATGATGGAGAGGGGAGGGAGAACATGTGTCCTGTACACATTTTACAATCCCTCATTTTGCTTAGATTGACCACGGCCATGTCTCTTTGTAGTGTTGGTTTAATTATGATAAAATAATAAAGACACAATACTTTATACAATAATGCACTGAAGGTTCACTTGTATTTTGCAAATAGGAAGAGCATGACAAGATATGAAATAATTTTTCTTCTCTATTAAACATTACATTGTAATTCCTGTGGCATCTCAAAGCTCTTTTTGGAAGCATTCAAAATGTTAAAGAAAGCACTCAATACATAGTTATTCCAAATACTACTTAGATAGATTCACAAATTACCATTGCCAGGTTGCCTTCCTCCAGGTCACTAGCGTTCAGCCTGCCTATGGTCTGAATTCTTTTCCATCCCTAGGTCTTTAGTCTATTTAGCCCTCAGACACTGGAGCGGAAGCCCATCACACATCTACTGAAGTGAACTAGCTCTCTTCTTTATTATGTACCAGGTCTGAATTATAGAATGAGTTGTTCAGCAGAGGCTGAAGGTGAAAACTGGCACAGGCAAGAGAAAGAAAGCAGTGATAGGGACATGACATGACACTTGGAACTTTGGAGAGGATGTGAGGAAAAAAGAGAGGAATGAATGAGAACCAACCGTGGCTTTTAGAACCATTAAAAAATTGGAATACATATGGCTTTTTGCAGATTAGTGTTTTAGATTGCTCTTCCGTTGAATTAGGAAGCCCTATTGGGCATCTGACACATTCCCCCTAACCCTTGCTGGCTGGCCTTAATGTTATCTTATAAATGCTCTATAGCCCTCCGGTAGGACCATTGAGCTGTGTGACTACAGGAGGCATGTGCCACAGACACAAGTTCCTGGGTAAAAACAATGTCTGTGAGTTTAGGGAGGGTTTGGGAGATGTTGAAGGATGAGGGAAAAAGGCATCCAAAGTGGAAGAAATGAATGGATTTCTGAGGAGAATGGTGGTCAAGGAAATTGAGATGCTCCATTTAGTGAATGGTGTTGAATTCTGCCCTGGAGGAGGCAGAATGTTTATAAAATATTCTTCATCTTTATTAGTTTTTCTTCATGAACATGGATGAACCATGCCTACATCAACAGAAGGGCTTCTTGCTTAATTTTAAAAATTTCTCAAAATAATAGAATCTTCCAATCACTAACTACAATGGGAAAATGAGTCTAGAAATAGGAAAGAGACTGGAAATTAAGAAAAAAATCTTATAAAGGCAGAGGTTTGAATAAGTGGAAGAACTGAACATATCCTCTCTTTTGAGAATGCAAAGAATGTTTTATCCTTCTCTGACGTTCTTAAAACAGTGGAATAACAAGTCCCCCTGTGTGACAGATTTCTCAGGCAGATAATGAAACTCAGTAGGATACCTAGTCTCAACCTGAATATCCTGAGTTCTAACTTGTAAAGACTAAATAAAAAGTATTATCCTTTGGACTTCCATTAGTTTCCAATGGCTTTTTGAAGTAGCAAGTTCCCTTTACATCCATACCATATAAATACAACTGTTCCAAAATGGCTACCATGATACTCTCAATGCTTCCCATCCCCATCTCCTCCCACCATATCCCAAAAAGGGTAAGATATCAGCTAAGAACTGGACTCAGTGGTTGATGAATCCAGGCAAAGATAGATCTGATCTAGCTGTCCTTTGTATTTTACCAAAATTTGGTCATCCTGTTTATTTGCCCCTTTACCAAAGGCACAACCAGTCCATGGGAGAAAATGGTGCGGTGTTTTCTGTCCCTGAAATGGAACCATCATGGTCAACTGCACAACACAGAAACCGGTTATTTCTGCTTTGGTTCTCTGGCTACAACTTAGGTAGTTAACTACCAAGTTGGTAGTTATTCCCTGTAAAACCTTTAAGCTGTTTTCTAGACAGGAAAAGTTCTTAGCTAAGTATTTGTAAAGATATTATCTAAACAATGAAATATTTATGGCTTTATATATATTTAACTAATCCTAGTTATGTTTTCAATTAAATTTAAGAGAAAATATTGGAGCAAAATTTAAAGAAATAGCACCACCTAGGGACAAGTTCATGTCAACTCTGCAATTTCTGGAATTGTATCCTTATTCTCTTGGTTGCTGATCCTTTGCCTCTAAATATATCATTTCAGTAAAGCTTCAAGCTTACTTCCATCTTCCTTTCTTAATCTTTTCTGACTCAGGTTATAATCATATAAGATGGAGAAAATATCCTTTTTTTCTTCCATCGGCCTGATGACTTTTCACTATAAAGATTATTTTCAATTGATGCTCTTACTGCTCTGATTAACTCTTTCCTTGGCACAGATTGTACGTAACTCTTTTCTTCCTTTCTAAGGAATGGGCTTTTAGGATATAATAAAAATTCTTCTGTTAAACCTCTGTGGTTTTTATAAGCTATTCTAGCCCACAGTCTAAAGCCTTTTTATGGCTGCATAATATGTGTGTGTGTGTGTGTGTGTGTGTGTGTGTGTGTGTGTACGTATCACATCTTCCTGATCCATTCACCTATTGAGGGACAACTAGGTTGTTTCCATATCTTGGCTATTGTAAATAATGCTGTAATAAAAGTAGGGGGTGCATATATCTTTTGAATTAGTGTTTTAATTTTCTTTAGGTAGATACCCTGTAAGTGGAATTGCTAGATCACATGGTATTTCTGTTTTTAAGTTTTTGAGGAACCTCCGTACTGTTTTCCACAGTGGCTGTACCAATTTACATTCCTGCCAAGAGTGCATTTTAAAGCACAGGTATATGGGTTTCATTTCAAAAGTGAATTTGCATTTTTGACATCTCATATTTAACTTCAGACTTTGGAAAATGTTCCTGAGACTTAGAAAAATAAGGTACCTGAATTTCTTTCTCCTCTCTTTTCTTTTGTTAACAATACCTGAATTAAAGGATACATTCTGTTTATTGGGGATAATTAATATTTTCTTTTTGGTATTATTATTTTCATATGAAATTCTGTAAATGACTATTTCTTAATAAATATATAGGACTTTGGTATTTGGCATAATGATGATCATTATATAGATTTTGTACATTTTTCATGTTTTGGCTTAATCTGCGCCAGAGAGTTCCATCATTTATATCTTGAATAATGAAGAGATGTATAAATTCAGCACCTTTCCAGGTGATCATTAAAATGGCAATTTGCTAAACCATTGCATGTCATAATCCTATGATTTCTAATGAGTTAAATGAAGCAGGCATTTCTGTTTTGGAACAATAAAAAATGTCGTTGCGCTATGGAATTAGAATATAGGAAATGGTGGAGGATTCCACGTCTGTTTTGAGAGTTACAGTCATTTATAGCAGCATAGTTAACATTAGGTCAAACAGGGCCAAGCCAGTTAATACATCATTTGTCTTTTCTCGTGTACTTTTGACAAAAGTTGGAAAAGAAATAAAACACCTTTAAGGAAACCATCTTCATCAGTAGATCAGTAGAGGAAAAAATATTTTGGATGATTGCTTCAGTTTGAAACAGGATAGTTTAAAATGATCAGTGTAACTAGACATTTCACATTTCCTCTCTAAGATAGTTTTCACTTCTTGGGGCAGCTGGGTGGCTCAGTCCATTAAATGTCTGCCTTTGGCTCAGGTCGTTATCTCACGATTTGTGAGTTCAAGCCCCACATTGGGCTGTGCACGCAGAGCCTGCTTCAGATTCTGTGTCCCCATCTCTCTCTGCCCCTCCCCCACTTGTGTGGGGGGGGGTGTGGGGGGGGATGCGTGTGAGCTCGCGTGTGAACATGTGCCCACTCTCTCTCTCAAAAATAAATAAATAAAAACTTTTAAAAAATAGATATGATGTGATGTTATGCAGTTACTTGAGACTTCATATATATTTTACCTTTTGCTTTCAAAATTATCTTTTGCTTCTTATAATTTTTTTATTATACTTTTTAAAAATTTAAATTGGTATTTTTAGGGCATCCCTGTTTCATAGGGATATTTCAGATTGATGTCACTAATCCATTGTTTCTCTCCCTTCATTTTTTAGAGTAAAGATGGCAAAAGTCCACTGCACATGACAGCTGTCCATGGAAGGTTCACACGGTCACAAACCCTTATTCAGAATGGTAAGAGATTCTTCCCCAGTGTCGTTATTTGAACGGTGTCCTGATCTGAGCGTGGCTGTCAGTTATCTGAATATGAAAGATGATGCTCTGTTTTAGATAATGGTCTGTTTTATTTAGCTTAGATTTACACCATCCTTTGATGCACTTTGCTAAAAGTTCTTTACCAGACATATCATCACCATCCAGCTTAGGGGCAAGAACATAAAGCCTCCATTTCTCAGTTAATTCCCAGTCAGTCAAAGAACATATGAGTTTCAAAACTGTAAATGATGTCCTTATATGGGCTTAAGGTCCTGCATTCTTCACTCTGAATCTAATAAAAATAACTATCATACATTTTCTAGCAGCAAATCTGAATTATTTTTAAGTTTTAGAATTCACCATAGTTTCCTAAGTTAAAACTCTTTAAGCTACTTGGACAAAGGTAGGAAAAATGAGATGACTCAGAGGAAAAACAGTTAAGTGCCTGATATAAAGGATGATAAAGTCATGGGCTTGAAAGAAACCTTGGAAAGTCACATAATCTAGTAATTTTCCAGGCTCACTTGGAAAAGTATACTTGAACCACTGGGTTGTCTCTGTAGCCAAAGTACTAGGGAGTGTCACTTCACATTATGGTTTATAATACTAGTATGGGTTGTGGCCAGCATCTGTGAGTAGATTGACCTTGACCACAGAACTACTGCTTCCTTAGCAAATCTTAGAGACAATAAAAAAAGAAACAGGTTTAGTCTAAAATTCATGCTGACATTCCAGGTAAATTTGGCAGTTCCTAAACTATTTTTAGTTGACCCACATTTGTACTTTTTAAAGTTCTGGCATTAGTCAGTTTCTTAGACCTGTCTTTTTCTCATCTTTAAGAATTTTGGACGAATTGTTAGTGGTACTATGTTATATCTTAGGTACTCAAGTCATAAAACCAAAAAGTTACTTGACATTTGGATGGCAGATCAGCCAGGGAAATTAAGCTTAGGAAGCAAAATATCTGCAGCAAAGTGAAGGAAATTTATAAGCATTTCAATGTAACTATAGGGAAAAATAAACCCTGACAAGTTTCCAGTGAGCAAAGGAAGATAAAATGAAAATTAGCTGCATAACAATCATTAATTCTAATTTGAAATATGTGGTATGTCTTTGAATCCACTTTATTGAAAGGGCCACATTAGTTGTTTTGTTTTGCCTTAAGTAAACAAGGGGAGGTGGGGAATGACCCTAGAAATTTTCCTCACACTTTCCTCATCTCACATATTTCTCAACTTTTTTTTTTTCCCAGAAACAGTGTCCCCTGCCTTAAAAATAAATAAAACTAGGGAGACTTTTGGATCCATTTTAAAAAATTTAGTGTGAGGGGCGCCTGGGTGGCTTAGTCGGTTAAGCGTCTGACTTTCGCTTAGGTCATGATCTCGCTGTTCGTGGGTTCGAGCCCCGTGTCGGGCTCTGTGCTGACTGCCAGCTCAGAGCCTGGAGCCTGTTTCAGTCTGTGACTCCCTCTCTCTCTGACCCTCCCCTGCTCACACTGTCTCTCTCTCTCTCTCCTAGAAATAAATAAAAACATAAAAAAAAATTTAGTGTGAATTTGGGGTGCCTGAGTGGCTCAATCGGTTAAGTGTCCAACTCTTGATTTTGGCTCAGGTCATGATCTTGCAGTTCATGAGATCGAGCCCCACGTCGAGCTCTGTGCTGACAGCGTGGAGCCTGTTTAGGATTCTCTCTCTCCCTCTCTCTCTCTCTGACCCCACCTCTCAAACTAAATAAATAAGTTAAAATAAAATTGAGTCTGAATATAATCAATAGGCCTTCTTTGGTATAAAAAGCTTTGCTTCTTAAAGCATATTCAGGCACCAGTGGTCAGGTCAGAGAGAGAGCAAGTTTTCCCTTTGTGAGTATAGCCTTCACACAGCTCCCCCCCTGTGGCCAGACAGCACTGGCCATCTCCTTTGAATCAGGCCGTGACACATCTCCCCCTGGAATGTTGGTGTGCTGACGGCTGTCTGGGGGTGTTGCTGGCTCCTTTGACCTCTCCAGAAGCCGTTCCTGTGGACTTGAAAGACTTCCATTTCCTGTCTGGGCACGGTTGCTAATTTTTTGAGTTGGGATGAGACCTGAAAGAGAACCCATCTCTCGTTCTCTGTGATCAAGGAGCCTGTTTCAGAGCCTCATTCTTGCTGGCCTGGCATCTTGCTTGTGGGTTGGGTGGAGTCCAGGGGCCTGAAATGATAAGGATAAAGTGGCAGTAATACATCGCCCATTATATATAATGATACAGCTCATGTTCAGTGAGTGTTCACACTGCCAGGTGCTTGGGTAAGCACTCCACATAAATCCTTTCAACCACCCCATGAGGAAGAGTTGTTGTCGTCATCCCCATTTCAAAGAGGGGGAAACTGAGGCATGGAGGTTGTCACTTCTGTCAGGATACATGGCAGGTTTGTTGAGGACAGCGATTGGAACACAGCCAGTCTAACATCAGAGACTGAACTCTCAAGCACTACACTTACAAATGCATTTTCTGGATGCACAGTGGCATATTTAAAAAATTTTTTTACCTTGAATTTTATTTACTTTAAGAGTCACATATCTGGAATAGAGTTGTCCCTGTGGAAGGATGATTTGGCATTCTCTTCTGTCAGCTGACAATTCTTTGCATTCATTACACATCTGAGAGCTGTGAGTTCTTCCATTTGACATTTTCAAAAATGCCCTCAGGGAGAAGAATAGGAAGCTCTTTTCTTTCCTCCTGTTTTTCTAGCTTCCTTCTGGGAAAAATCCAGAGGCTCACACCCCAGGATCTGGTATCTGTCCCCCAGAATGGGTCACTGCACAACAGGATTTGGAATGCTGGTCCCACGTGGGGACACCAGTTGGCTCCCTTACAACAACTGAGCATGCTTCTGAGGAAAATTCTTTGTGTTTATTTATTTGTTTTGTTACATCACCCTGGTGTTTGGACTTTGTATGGCCTTTCTCTACTTCCCTGACTGTTCTCTAGTCAAGAGTTATTAGTTCTTCATAACTTTGTTTTTCCGGGATCATTCAGCATCAATACGACAGTTGTTAAATAAGAACTAAAAGAGAAACAAACAGAAAACCCAAACACACACACACACACACACACACACACACACACACCTCTTTTATTTTTATAGGTGGTAGTGGACTACCTCTACTGTTCAATCACATTGTTTGTTGTCTGAAGCTATGTTGTCCCAACCACCGTGTGACACTGTGTGACATCAAGAGGCATGTATGTGATCCAGCCATTGGCACTAGGTGGCTGACTCAAATGCTGTGTGGCAGGTCACAAGGTTTCAAAAATGATGTCTGCTTCATGGAAGCTTTAAAAGTAGAGTTTGAAAAGGAAGAGTCAAGTGATAGGTTAAGATGATTCATTGTGAGATTTTTGACCTTTTGGCTCACAATACTTCTGAGGCAGTTTAATAAGATGACCTTATTTATGCAGGAAAAACTAACTTCAGAGGAATATTTAGATAATGCTGCATAAATTATCCCTTCTGACATGCTTGCTGTACTTCTAAACTCACGAATGTTTATTTTCCTCACTAATTATCAGTAATCAATTACTAGCATTTCACTTGCAACCTTCAAATATATTGTAAAGATATTTAATTTACATTTCAGGCAAATCTTAAAGATTTTTAAGTGAAAATGGAGAGGTTTGGGAAATAACTACAAAATAGAAATTGATTCATCTAGAGGTCCTACTTTAATATCAAACATATTTCTGAATAACAAATACAATCTGTCTTTTATTTTTCTACTAGTTACGATGTTTTTCTTAAATCTTTTTTAAATGACAACAAATGCATATGTGGAAGGTAATTAAATATAATTTTATAATTTTACATTGATTTATGAAATGGTAGTAACAACAATAAGAAATTTATCAACTCAGCCCTTTACATTTTCCAGTATTTTTCACTCTCTTCTTTCCCTACCCAATATTGGGCATATTTCGGGCTGATAAACACGGAGGCTCTAACCTAACACTTCTTAAGAAAGGTTTGGTGCCTCTTGACTGGAAAGGACATGAAGTGATGCAGTATTTGTCCAGGAAAAAGGTTTCTCTGAAGTCTGGGGATCTGCGTCTTGCATCTCCCTGGATCAGCTCTAGGGATGGACCTTTCAGGCCAACTACTGCTGGAAGCTCTTAGATACATGGGCCCTGGATTGCTCTGATGTATCTGTGGAGACAGTATTGCAAATAGTTTCACATGTGTCACTTTCTTTATTGTCAGGATGTGGGGAAAGCCTATCTAACTTCATTGCAAAATCTAAATACTATAATAGAAAATACACGAATTCCAAAAAATAAGGGCTTTTTTCAGAGTAAAAAAATGAAGAAAAATGAAAATATAGAGGGAAAATATTTGTAATGTATATTACTGATAAATGGTGAATCTCCTACATATTTTGAGAATCCTCGAAAATCAAGGAATAAAAAGCTACACACACACGCGCACAAACACACACACACACAAAGAAAGAGAGAGAGAGAGAAAAAATAGTCAAAAGCCATGAATAAATAGTTCATGGAAAAAGATAAACAAATAGTCCTTCAATATAGGCAAAGATGCTCGAATTCCTTAATACAAGAAATGCAAATGGAGACTAGACTGAGATAGTACTTCTCACCCATCACATATCAGGTATTCAAAGACTTGATTAAGCTATGGGGGAAAAGACATTCTCATACATAGCTCATGTGAATGGGAAAATGGCACAGCATCTAAAGAAAAAAATGTGGCAAAATTGAACAAAACTACATATTTCTTTCTTTGACTGAGAAATCCCCTTTCTAGGAATTTACCCTGAAGATTCATCCCACAAATAAGAAAAAAAACATATGCATGAAGTTATTCACTGCAGCTTTCCTGATAATAGCAAAATGACATTTACTACCTAAATGCTCACCCTACCAGATAACTCGTATATCCATGCAATGGAAAATAATAAAGCTGTACTAAAATGAGGAATACCTGAAAGAAGTGATTTGTAAAAGTATATTTAGGAGATTTTCAGGATATATTGTTAAGTTAAAAAAAAAAAAACCAAGGTGTGTTTATTTTTGCAAAGAGAAACAAAGAAAGCATGAACCAAAACTAATGGAAATGATTACTGCAGGATGTGGTTGAGAATGAAGGGGAAGGGATGGAAATCAGAGTGAAGCTTTTAAAAAATATAATTTTGACTTTTGAATGTTTTACATATTGGTAAAATTAAATCAAAAGCTGGTAAAATTTTGGAAACAGACAGAATCCAATGAACCTAACTATGTAGCAAGTTGATAGCATACAGAATAAAGAATTTAGGTAACTTTTGAATAAAGTACTCCCTGTTTATGTTAAAATCCTTGCAGGAAACTTTGTTGGGATATAAGATATTCGCACGGTCTCGAAGTACCCCCCACAAATTGTTAAGTACAAAGGGGAAAAGACATTTTGCAATGGAGAGTACTGGTGGGCATCACCTTAACCAAGTAATCAAGCTCCTTTTTTTTGTTTTATTGTGGTAAAATATATATAACATAAAAATTTACCATTTTAACTCTTTTTAAGTGTACAGTTCAGTGGTACTAACTACATTCGCATTTTGTGTAACCAACACCACTGTCCATTTCTAGAACTTTTTCATCTTTCCATACTGAAACTTTACACATTGCATCATCAAAATTTGCATCATCTAGTGAAATAACCTGACCTATGTGCACTGTGGAGATGCAGTGGGAAGTGCACATCAACTCTGGGGTGTTCTTGACAAAATGTTCCGCCTGAATCTAATCAAGGAAATAATCAGACAGCTCTAGAATGCAGGACACTCTCCAAAGATATAAATGACATAGGAGATGAATAAATGAATGAATGAATGAATGGCAGGAGGGTTGTTTTAGATTAAAAGAAACTAACGGGACATGACAATCAAATGGTAGCAGAATCTTTTATTGGATCCTGGATTTTAAAAAAGTAACAGCTATAATGCTCATTTGATGGATAATTGGAGAAGTTGGAATATGCTTTTATGTTAATAAAATTATGATAGCAACATTAAATTTCTTAAGTATACTAACAGAATTATAGTTACGTAGGAGGATGTCTTTGTTCTCAGGGGTGAAATGTTATGATATCTAACTTATTTTAAAAATGGTTCCTCAAATAAATGAATAGATAGACAGACTATATGTACATATATATTTAGGGAAAAGGGAGAGAAAGAAAGAAATGTAGTAAAACAAAAAGCTGGGGGAAAAGAAGACAAAACAAAGTACATGAAAATACTATATTATTAAAGGGACTGTTGATGATTCATGTGGTAAATATAGACATTTTCATTTCGTAGTCTATGCATTTATTCATTTTACTCATCATAATTTAAACCAAATACTCAAACTACATAAAATGTTTTCCTGAACTTCCTATTCTCTTGGTTCATATCCTTTAATATAAAGTTTTTATAAAAGTTTTATAAAGTTTTAATATAAAGTTTTTAATCCAGCAGGTAAATTAAAATTAAATGTATCTTCAGAATTACATTTTATGGAATTTGATTACATTGTTCCTTCAGAGAAGGAATTCAGTTGTTAAGTTTTTAAATCTTTAAAAAATTTTTTGTTTATTTTTGAGAGTGGGTGAGACAGAGCATGAGTGAGGATGAGACAGAGAAAGAGGGAGACACAAAATCTAAAGCAGGCTCCAGGCTCCAAGCTGTCAGCACAGAGCCCGAGGCATGGCTTAAACCCATAAACTGTTAGATCATGACCTGAGCCAAAGTCAGATGCTCAACCTACTGAACCACCCAGGTGCCCCTGGATTTTAGATATTTAAATAAGACAATATGGAATGACTTTTCAAAGCATTTCTAACAAACTTCTCTCTGTGTCGATTTAATAATACTACTAGTTTAGATGGTGACCTGTCCCCTGGAAAGACATTCCCATTCTTGTACTTCAGAATAGAGATGTACACAGAGGGGAAAAGTAATCAACATTTGGACAACAGGAGTGACTAGCACAAAATGTAGTATCTGAATCAACCTGAATCCTTATGTTATTCCATTTTAAAACATCTCTTTCAGGAGGTGAAATTGACTGTGTGGATAAGGATGGCAACACTCCTCTCCACGTGGCTGCAAGATATGGTCACGAGCTTTTGATTAACACCTTAATAACCAGCGGAGCTGACACAGCCAAGTAGGTTACAGCAGAAGGGATTCTGCCATGCAGTAGATTGTTTCTGCTTATCTAGGTTGGGGTGGTTCTGTACCATTGTGCTAAATACAAATGAAATTTAAACTAAATTAACTGACTTTAAATGATGGATGCAAGGAAGAGTCCATTTTATTTTCAGCTACAGCAGAAAGAGGCCTATTCCAGTGACTTTAACCAAGGATACTTGAACTCTATTCCTAACTCTACTTTCTAATATTCTGTTCTTTCCAATATTTAATGTTAGAAAGCAGGGAAACCACAACATAATTGGGCAAATTCAGAATTTATTCAGGGTGCTTCCTTAGTTTTAATGATATGATTATGGGGTACAATTGAGTAAATCATCTACATTGGGAAGGAGGACCTGACTTCATTTTACACTTCAAGAAGAAAATATAAAGCAGCTGTACAAATCTGTCACAATGTGGGGTGCTATGGGAAGTTTCAGAAATAAGTCACCTGGTTGATACCTTCAAGGAGCTCATAATTTTGTTGGAGGCCCTCTTAAGACAAAGAACCATGCAAGATAGTATATCACAAAGTTCTAAATGAAGCAGGATTTAAGTGGCAAAATGTTCAGTGTAGACAGCATATACCACAGGGTGTAGACAGGAAGGAGAGAGCTCAAAGGTGGCAAAAGCCTTTAAGCGGAAGGTGAGTTTTAGGTAGGCTTTGAAGGATGACAGTGATGTGGGTAGAGCAGATGGCGGCCTCCTGGGCAGGGAGGAAAGCAGGAACAAAGGTTGAAAGAGTCCTATTCCACAGTACTCTGCCCTGAGGTCATATCGTGTTGCACAGGTTTTCAAGGGCACTACCTGGGCTCCAATCCAAGCCACCTTGCCTGTGAACTGTGGGACCTTCAGCCATTGCTTAAGGTCTCTGTGCTTTGGTTTCCTCATTTCAAAAATGGGAGTAATAATAGTACTTGCCCATGGGTTTGTTATGAGGATTAAACGACATAATTATTAGCAGATCTCTCTGCTATTGGTTAAGATCTATATGAGTTACGTAAATATATCTGCTAATATTATCAAGCAAGATAATCTATGTTAAAAGCTCTTTGAAGAGTGCCTAGCACATAGGAAGCTATCAATAACTGTTTTTTTTTATTACTTAATGATATGTAGTAGCACCAAATTAAAGAGAGCTTTAAATGACTGAATAAAGAGTGTAGTTTTGATCACAGAGACTGGGAAAGAAAAACCAAATGTTCAGTAGAACGATATAAGGACAGTGTAACACAAGGAATTCTATTTTATTTGCCAAGTGTTGTGCAACAGGATTGAAAATCTTGCTTGAGAATAAACTGGAATTTAAATAATCCATGGAAGGCATCAGTGGGTTCCAGCGACCTTCTGGGGTACCCGTCCAGTGGTGGGAATAAGGTCAGAGCAGATGCCTGCGGTACTGTGAGGTGTGTACCACGCTATGTGATCAGGCAGGGAGACACAGACTCTGCGGGTTTCACAAAAGAGGGGGCATTTCAGGGGCGCCTGGGTGACTTAGTCGGTTAAGCGTCCGACTTTTGCTTAGGTCCTGATCTCGCAGTTTGTGGGTTCGGGCCCCGCGTCGGGCTCTGTGCTGACTGCCAGCTCGGAGCCTGGATTCTGTTTCAGTCTGTGACTCCCTCTCTCTCTGACCCTCCCCTGCTCACGCTGTCTCTCTCTCTCTCTCTCCTAGAAATAAATAAAAATATTAAAAAAAAAAAAAGAGGGGGCATTTCAGCAAAAGGAAGGATGGATAGGTGTTTGCCAGGAGAGCAAAATTGAGTGAGGTAAAAAGATAGAGGGAAAGCAAGGAGGGCCATTCCAGGAAGAGGGAACTGTATTTACAAAAGCACAAACAAGCACATGTGTTGAAAGCAGATTCCCAAGCCTGGCTTCTCTGATGTGTGTGGAGGAAGGGAAAGAAATGAGGTACGAAGGCAGGAGAGCCACATCTTGAAGGACCTTGCATGTCCCGCTAAGGATTTGGATTCTATTCTGAGGCATTCAGAAACTGTTAAAGAATTCTAAGTGGATGTAGGGAACTCTATGTCTAATGATCCCATTCGTATGTGAGAAAGATCACTCTGACAATAGCCCAGACGTGTGGGAGGTGGTCCAGACCAGAAACGCGTGGCAGTCTCCTGCAAATGTCCAGGGAGGAAAAGATGAGGGCTTGGGCTCAGGACGAGGCTGCGGGGGTGGAAAGAGAGAGACATACTGACAAATAGGAAGAGTAGTGGGCTGTCTCCTTTCAGAATAAAGGACCTTTCTGACTAGGCTATCGCAGTTAAAAGAAGCAGTTCAGTCTTGTGGAAGGAGCACTCTCCTAGGGTTCAGCAGGCTTTTACAGATTCAGAGTTCCGAACTAGATCATGGCTCCCCAAAGCCAGAGACTGCAAATGCTTGGTGTTCATTAGTCAGAAGGAGACTATCTAGGCACACACACTTCACCTGTGATATGTTAATGTTTTCAGTGGTACTTTTCTTTGAACTTAGGGTTACTTGCAGAGTTTTTTTTTTAATGTTTTATTTATTTCTGAGAGAGAGAGAGAGTGTGAGCAGGGGAGGGTCAGAGAGAGAGGGAGACACAGAGTCTGAAGCAGGCTCCAGGCTCTGAGCTAGCCGTCAGCACAGAGCCTGATGCAGGACTTGAATCCACGAACCATGTGATCATGACTTGAGCCGAAGTCAGATGCTTACTTGACTGAGCCACCCAGGCGCCCCTACTTGCAGAGTTTTAACCAAACAACCATGAATTTCTGATTTTCTTTCAGGGTTGGATCCATATGAGGGTAAACGGGGCTCACTACTTACTTAAAATTTCCCCAAACACATTTACTCAATAAGCACAAAGTTCATTTCTCGGTAATGATTTTGCCTTCAGTTTATGCAAACACACACCATGTGGCTAAAGTGCCTTAGAGGTGGCACTGCTGTTCAAGTGCCCTTTCCTCCCATTGACTGTGCTGTGTCCTGGGGATGCCACTGAGGCAAACATTGTCCCAGCCTCAAAGAGCCACATCTGCTTTTGTCACAGCTTATCTGGGGATAAGAATGCTCCCTGCAGTGGGGTACCTGGTGGCTCAGTCAGTTAAGCATCTGACTCTTGGTTTCAACTCAGGTCATGATCTCATGGTTCATGAGTTCAAGCCCCACATTGGGCTCTGCACTGTCAGTGCAGAGCGCTTGGAATTTGCTCTCACTCTCCCTCTCTCTCTGCCCCAACCCCACTTGGGCTGTCTCTGACCCTCTCAAAAGAAATAAACTAAAAAAGTAAATGAATAAAAACTGCCTCCTGCAGCAAACTGTGGTTCATTAGGCTACAATCATGTGTACTTTGTGTGTGTGTGTGTGTGTGTGTGTGTAGTACATGGGGTGGGAAGTCACCTGAGGGAAAATATCAAAATGAGGTGTAGGGGTGGGGGGGGGGATGGACTTTGGAGAAGATCAACTTTGCTAAAGGCCCCAGAATATCAGTGTTCCCTGGGCTCCATGTAGATCTATGTCAAGTAGCTCATTAAAGAGGAGGAAAGTAGGACTTTCCTTCTATAAATAAGAAAACAAATTGTATTTATGAAAATTAACTTATCCTCATTCATAAACAATAGACTAAATGTATTTTTTTTTGAACAAATGTATTTTAAAAGATCTCCATATGACACATGTTATGGTCATTGCTTTCTTATGAATTTATTTGAATCTCATTCTAAGGCCAAATGAATGTTTTTGATATTTATTTTCTTCCTCTGAACTTTAAGTCTGAGCACTTTCTGCAACTTGACTCAGTGCTCACACAACTTTATGTGGTGTCAGAGCCCTTTGGTTTCTCTTCTTTAACTTTTTTTTACATTTGGGACACTTTTCTCTGGGATTTTAATTTGTCTTTCACCTTACTGATTATGCTCTCATTTGTTTTTCTGCCTCAATGGCTGCAAAATTAGGGGTCTTATAGTTATATAGGATAGGTAACTGGTTCTGACATCTGTTCATTCACTAAATGTCTGTTGAAGGTCTGTGAATTATTACCCCCTGTGTCAGGTTCCTGGGTTACAGAAATCCGTGCCCTCAAGGAATTTATAATTCTTTGGGGGCAAGAATTAAACAAGCTGTTACAATCATGCCTGAAAACTGTGATGCCAGAACATTCACTGGGTGCCACTGGATACAGAACATGTGTGGAACATGGCAGGGTGGGGGTGGGGCTGGTGGGAGGAGTGACGGTGACTGGAGACTGCAGGCTGAGTAGCAGTGAGTTGGGTCATGGAAGTCTTACAGATCCTAAATGTAGACAGATTATTTTTATTATAGTGTTACTTGAATATGTATAAATGTTAGGCTAGATAGAAACTCCTTAGGCTTTTAACTCTATTTTATCAATAAATCCCCCCCCCCCCAAATACAAAATACATGCAAGCAGCACTCAACTTTAACAAGCTTACAGTAGTAGCAAACATTCATGAGTGCTTACTCATGCAAGGCGCCACTCTGAGGAATTACATTTAATTTACTCTATGGAGTAAGTGATATGATTATCGCCATCTTATATGTGAAGTAAATGAGGCACAGAGAGGTTCAGTTACTTGCCCGAGGTCCCAGAGCTTGTGAGAGGGTTGAAATGAGACTCTGTCCATCTGGATCTGGAGGTGAGTCTCCTCAGCAAGAGGCTTGCTGCCTGTCTGTGTAGTGGACGATGTGATAGTGCACCGTTTACCAAAATTCAATCACAATTTTCACGGAATTGTCCTGGTGGCCGAGGTGCTGACTCCTTTGAAGTCGGTACGTGCCGTGGGAGTAGGATTTTGCAGTGGCTTCAAATGCACCAGAGGAATTGTGGGCTCATTACACAACGCAAAGGCCAACTGCTGCCAAATTCTGTGCATAGAAAAGGCTCAGCATACTGCATTATCACTCACCCTTCCCAGGTCCAGACATCATTTGTCTACTAAGTCCACCTTCCTTCTGTTCTTATTGGCTGCTGCCAATCACAGTAGTTCCACATGGCAGCAGTGTGACCCTAAATACAGACTTGGGCTCTGTAGTAAGAAGGTGGGTGTTAAGATGAGCCAAAATATGCTTTCATACCATTTGCTTTAGGTTATCATCAAAAGGAAAAGACAGTTTAAAAATTCCCACAGAGAACTCTTGAAAGGGCAAAGGTATTTCCAGTGGCCCCCAGAGATGCACTAACTAGTTTGAGAAAGGCTATAAGAAGCCAGGCAGAAGGGTGAGTTTTAAGAGGGGCCTGCATCTACCAAACAGCCTGGGCAGGAATGAGCCTTGGCTTCTCCAGGAGGAAGGGATAGAAGTCCACTGAGATTTTAGGATACTGGTCGGTTAAGCAACACCTTGAACCTGAAGGGACCTTGTAAGGCACATTAGCATGTTTGGTCTTGATTCAAAAGAAACTAAGAATGTCAATAGGTTGCAAACAGCAAGGACCAGGCCTCATGGTTCTCAGTTATACCCAAATGCCTGTAACTTAGGGGTGCATGATAAAACTTGGAATGACATAGATAAAATTATAATAGGAAACTGATTTTTTGGTTTGGGTTGGTCAGCCAAGTAAGAATCATAAAATCATTTCAGGATCAAAAACCACATTTTATCTCACCGGCTTATTGGGCAAAACTAAATCAATCTACCTTCTCTAGATAGAAGACTTGTGAGATAATTATTGTCAAGAATTTCAAAATGTAGAAAGGTAACAGAAATGCTAGCAGACCAATTTATTCTTGGCTTTTGAAAAATCAGAAACCTGAAAAAAGAAAGGAAGGAAGGAAGGAAAGAAGGAAGGAAGGAAGGAAGGAAGGAAGGAAGGAAGGAAGGAAGGAAGGAAGGAAGATCACAAACCTGATTTTAAGGAATCATTGCCTGATTACAACTTCAAACCTCATACACTACCCACTTTCCAACTAAGCTAATAATAATTTCAAGAGCAATAGCAATACTAACTTGTATGGTAGAGGCTTATCATGGCCCAGACCCCTTACTGAGCACTTGGAGTGTATTATTATTATTATTTTTTTTACAAATAGTTTATTGTCAAATTAGTTTCCACATAACACTCAGTGCTCATCCCCATAAGTGTCCTCCTCTATGCCCATCCCCCCTCCCCCCCACATCCAGTCCTCAGTTTTTGTCAGCATTCAAGAGTCTCTCATGGTTTGCCTCTCTCCCTTTCCCCCACCATTTCCCACCTTCTTCTCCCCCTTGGTCCTCCGTCAAGTTCCTCCTAATCCTCCTATACGTGCAAACATATGATATTTGTCCTTCTCTGCCTGACTTACTTCGCTCAGCATAACACCCTCAAGGTCCATCCATGTTGCTACACATGGCCAGATTTCATTCTTTCTCATTGCTATGTACTATTCCATGGTATAGATAAACCACATCTTCTTGATCCATTCATCTGTTGATGGACACTTAGGCTCTTTCCATGTTTTAGCTATTGTGGAGAGTGCTGCTATGAACATTGGGGTACATGTGCTCCTATGCCTCAGCATTTCTGTATCCCTTGGGTAAATTCCTAGCAGTGCTATTGCTGGGTCCTAGGGGAGTTCTATTGTTAGTTTCCTGAGGAACCTCCACACTGTTTTCCAGAGGGGCTGTACCAGTTTACATTCCCACCAAGAGTGTAGGAGGGTGCCCGTTTCTCCTCATCCTCGCCAGCATCTCGAGTTCTCTGATTTGCTCATTTTAGCCACTCTGACTGGCGTGAGGTGGTATCTCAATGTGGTTTTGATTTGTATTTCCCTGATGAGGAGGGATGCTGAGCATCGTTTCATGTGTCTGTTGGCCATCTGGATGTCCTCTTTGGAGAAGTGTCTGTTCATATCT
The DNA here is from genome assembly GCF_003009895.1 of Hyaena hyaena. Lineage (NCBI taxonomy): Eukaryota > Metazoa > Chordata > Mammalia > Carnivora > Hyaenidae > Hyaena > Hyaena hyaena. The sequence goes on from NW_024080957.1 coordinate 82,424, forward strand.
TCTGCCCATTTCTTCACTGGGTTGTTTGTTTTTCGGGCATGTAGTTTGGTGAGTTCCTTATAGATTCTGGATATTAACCCGTTATCTGATATGTCATTTGCAACTATCTTTTCCCATTCCGTTGGTTGCCTATTAATTTTCTGGGTTGTTTCCTTGGCTGTGCAGAAGCTTTTAATCTTGATGAGGTCCCAAAAATTTATTTTTGCTCTTGATTCCCTTGCTTTTGGGGATGTGTCAAGTAAGAAGTTGCTGCGGTGGAGGTCAAGGAGGTTGTTTCCTGCTTTCTCCTCTAGGGTGTTGATAGTTTCCTGTCTCACGTTCAGGTCCTTTATCCATTTTGAGTTTATTTTTGTGTATGGTGTGAGAAAATGATCTAGTTTCATTCTTCTGCATGTTGCTGTCCAGTTCTCCCAACACCATCTGTTAAAAAGGCTGTCTTTTTTCCATTGGATATTCTTTCCTGCTTTGTCAAAGATCAGTTGGCTGTATACTTTTGGGTCCACTTCTGAGTTCTCAATTCTGTTCCCTTGGCCTATGTGTCTGTTTTTGTGCCAATACCATACTGTCTTGATGATGACAGCTTTGTAGTAGAGGCTAAAGTCTGGGATGGTGATAGCTCCCGTTTTGGTTTTATTTTTCAGGATTACTTTGGCTATTCGGGGTCTTTTGTGGTTCCATACAAATTTTTGGATAGTTTGTTCTAGTTTTGAGAAGCATGATGGTACAATTTTGATTGGAATTGCATTGAATGTGTAGAGTGCTTTAGGTAGTAATGACATCTTAACTATATTTATTCTTCCCATCCATGAGCATGGAATGTTTCTCCATTTCTTTGTGTCTTCTTCAATTTCCTTCATAAGTTTTCTATAGTTTTCATCATACAGATCTCTTGTAACTTGGAGTGTATTATTAATTAATCCTTACAATTGCTCTGTGAGCTTGACACTATTAATTATCTTTATTTTATGGATGAAGGAATCATATTTATTTTTGGCATGAGGGAACCATTGTGTACTTCCTAAAGATCAAATAGCTAGCAAGTGTCAAAACTAGGACTCAGACCCAAGGTTTCTGATCCCATCACCTTAACCACAGTGTTTTTTAGCATACAGCCTAAGGGAAGGCTCTGGAAAGCACTGGAGGTGAGAAGGGACATCCATAGCTCTCTGATGCCAAGGGAAAAGCTTAAAAGAACTATTATTCTAATCCTGCACGAGTCCTTTCCATACTTCTGATAGCTCCCTACTCTTTATCATTTATTCTGAAATAACTGGGTAGGAGACGCAGTAAAAGCTAAATTAATTAGAGCTAATACAAATGTGTCTCATTAATTTTATGACTGGTCAAATAAATGTAGCATTTTAGGTGGAATTGGTCTCCCCTCTCCTGTAATTTATGCATTGTCAAGTTTAGGGTTATCTGACATCTTTATTTCTTGATCTTCTTGGATGTATACCTGATGAAGTAAGATGACGCTTCTTATTTGACTAAGACAACCAAACTCTAGTTTTCCTGCCAAAGGAATTATGACCTTTCCTTATAAAGAGCCTTATTTTATAACAATAAGGGAATAATTTTATTTTGAAATGTGTGAATCATTTTTAAAGTGATTCAGAGATTCTGAATTCAATTTTTATTCTCTTTCCAATCTTGGCCTGATATTTGCCAATTATACTTGAGTCTAAATTAATATGTTTTTAAAACCTAATTGAGGTAGTGATTTTTTTATTAGCTGTGGAATAAAAAATGTATACCAAAGAGAATTTTTGCTAGATCTTTTAGAATGGTTCTACCTCCCTTGTCTTCTCAAGTTTATAAGTAGCAGGAAGAAAAGAAAGAATTAGCTAATGTAGAGTATGATGAATTATGTGAAGACGATGAAGTTTATAGAATATGTTACAAAACTGTTGCCGTTATACTATCACTTACAATTTTTATATTTTTCCTAATTGGTTTCTTACAGATGTTGATGCTATTTTCTTTGTTTTTTTAAAAATTTTTTAAAATGTTTTATTTCTTTTTGAGAGAGAGAGACAGCATGAGCAGGGGAGGGTCAGAGAAAGAGGGGAGACACAGAATCTAAAGACAGCCTCCAGGCTCTGAGCTGTCAGCACAGAGCCGGAAGTGGGACTCGAACCCATGAACTGTGTGATTATGACCTGAGCCGAAGTCAGATGCTCAACCAACTGAGCTACCCAGGTGTCCTGATGCTATTTTCTCTAATTCATTTGCTTGGGGGCACCTGGGTGGCTCAGTTGGTTAAGTATCTGACTTTGGCTCAGGTCATGATCTCGTGGTTCATGGGTTCAAGCCCCGTGTTGGTCTCTGTGCTGACAGCTAGCTCAGAGCCTGGAGCCTGCTTTGGATTCTGTGTCTCCCTCTCTCTCTGACCATCTCCTGCTCATGCTCTCTCTCTCTCAGAAATAAGTAAAACATTTTAAAAAAATCTAATTCATTTGCTTGTATTATTGTATGTAAAGATATATATTTTTGTATCCTTATAAAATGTATACTGTATTGCATGTATACATACATGTGTGCATATGTATGTTATATATGTGTGTAATGTATAAAATTTTAATGTATTTCTATTTTACATATATTTGTACACATATTTATATGTTTTTATTAAAATCACTTTTAATGAACGAGGAATGATCAAAGAAATCTTGAGAGAGCCAATCCAATTTCAACACATTCTTTCAGGAACTTAAAACCATCCTAGAAAATACTGTTTTTCTCTTGAAAATATCCAGAGATATTAATATGATCATACACTTTTGCCTTACTTGCCCTAAACAAACAAAATGGTTAGGTAAAGTCTCATTGGCTTAAAATTCCATTTAGTAAGGTGTTTTAAAAGCATATTATACATTTTAAAAAATTACTGTGTTTCACTGGAATCAAGAAGGAACAATATAAGTAGCAGCATAGATAGAAAGGCTTCTCTCCCATCCCCCAACTCACTCTTCCTTTCCATGAGCATCAAGGTTGTCACTGGTGCAATTGCTTCTCAGAATTTTTTTTTGTAAATGATGAGAGAGGTAATTACAAGCAGTTCTCCTCTGCATGACACTGCCTGGAAGACCAGCAAATTGCATCTCTTGATGGATGCCAGCTATTATATACACTGGGTTGGAAATCTCCATATAGGGAAAGGAAAACGAAGGGAGGGAAGACTGAACAAAAACACCAACACGCAGAGAGAAGTTTTGATGGAAAGAGAGAGGTGGTTAATTGCTGGCAGACTCAGATTTGGCAAACTGCATACTATGAAATCTCTGCGAATATGTAGATACTTTCACACATTCACACACATCATAATAGCTTTTGAGACAACAAATAAAATTCACATATCTGAAACCTAACACGTTCAGACCATATGTGTTTTTTAATGCAGTGTAGAATCTGAAAATTTTAACTTTGTGTGGCAGAGAAGAAACTTAGGTTATTCATGCTGCAGGTGTAAATATATACACGTGTTATGCAGAGACTTTGCAAAATCTGAAATACAGTATTTGAATATAATGAGATGTTCTGAGAAATGAACGCTAATATTATAAATGCTTGCAAGTACACAGGAAACTCCTGATGATGCTGTTTGTTAGCAACTATAGTTCCGCACACGGCTTTGGGTCCTTGTTTGAGGAGAGGTGATGAGCAAGAGGAGGATTCTGAAAACAAAAAGCACTGCCAGAAGGCTGCTGATGCCTTAGGGGATCATCTTGGGGACTGTTTTATGCTGGGGTGTCAGTCTACAACGTCCTTTTCAAGATTCTTTCTGTGATACTGTTAGGGAAAATATGCTAGATTTATGAAATGTATGCAAGAGAATGTTTACTGCTTCAGCGCATTCTCATGACTGGTGTCCTGATGTGGGTTAATAGGCAATATAAAAGTCTATTAGGAAGATGAAATTGCACCTGCAAAAGGTAAACATTAGTTTTTATTGCCATCCAAAATTTTATTTTCGATAATGCAGCCATTATTCTTAGCCAAGTGCTTAGCACATAATAAGTCAATAGTCTTTATTTATTAATTCAAGGAGTAAAACAGGTTGCTGACATAAAATTGCTAAGCTGGAAAAGAAAGGTAAATTAGTTCCCAATGTAGAATCACCATTTATAGGAAATATTTTCTTGAAGATCTACTTTCCTCGGGGCTCCTGGGTGGCTCAGTAGGTTAAGGGTCCGACTGGTTCAGCTCATGATCTCACAGTTTGTGGGTTTGACCCCCGCATCTGGGTCTGTGCTGACAGCTCAGAGCCTGGACCTGCTTCGGATTCTGTGTCTCCCTCTCTCTTCCCCTCCCCTGCTTGCACTTTGTTTCTCTCTCACTCTTAAAAATAAATAAACGTTTTTAAAAATTTTTTTTAATTAAAAAAAAAAAGATCTACATTCCTTGTTAGAGGTTTTTAATTCTGGTCTAGTTTTAGGATTGTATTATTTTAAGGTAGAAAATGGTTGATAATTCCTGTGTGAGTGAAAGAATATAAAATTATTTCAGGCAGGAGTCCCTAGCAAGGTGTTCTGGATTTCATTTTCATCAGAGAACTTCTAGAAAGGTTATTGTTGTTCTGCATATATCTTGAGATCTGCTACCGTTGAGCTGCTCTGTTCTTTTTCTCCTCAGGTGTGGAATCCATAGCATGTTCCCCTTACATTTAGCTGCTCTAAATGCTCACTCCGACTGCTGCAGAAAGCTGCTATCATCGGGTAAGTAACTCCATTGCCACAGATGAGGCTTAATGTGTCCTGTAAATGAGCCAGATGGCTCTAGGTGTCTGGTCAGAGTAAGTGGCTGCCTGTGCTTCATAGTATTCCTGACCTGGTCTGGGGACAGCTTCCAGCAGTACTTGGTATTGTTACTGTTTGACCGTCCATATTCCTGCCCCAGAGTGAGAGCCTTGTCTGCTTTTCAAGGTCAAGCTTGGGTGATTCAAAGGGAGAGGCAGGAAGGGATGGCCTTAGCTTACCGGAAGTTTGTCATAATCAGAGAAAACATCTTAGAGGCTGAAAATGGTGGATTTAACAGTTAATCTTTTCAACAAAGGAAAAAGGCCAAATCCCCTGCAGTTTGACAGTAGAAATGTCATGTTACCTCCCCATTCTGTGGCCTCTGAAAAATTGCTGCAGTCTGATCCCCTCCAACTAGGTTTAATTTTTATTTTTTTAAATATGGGCCTATTTGGAACCAAGAAATTCTTTCTGGTTTGGAGCTTTGCTAATCTTTCTTATCACTGCTTCTGCCAACCTCCATGTATTAAGAAGTTCCTGGCTTTCAAAGGTGATAGAGGTCTGCAAGGCAAAGATTGTTTATGAATTAATTCAACAGACATCCCAGAGGGATTTTTTTCTTCCTTTTAAGTGCTTTACCTATGATTGATTCTGCTTTCACTGCTTTTGGCATGTTTAAAAATAATCCCTGCATGAAAGCATGTTTCCCAGATCTGAAACCAACTGAAAGCTAATAATACACGTGAGAAAATATCTACTCCAGCATGTTAAGATTACTCCTTTGCTGTCCATGTTTTCTCCATGTGTTCTGTCTGCCTGTCTAGTGCCTTACTTGTCTCAAATTGGTTTCATAAATTTCTACCCTGGGATTGAAATATGGGGCTGTGGTTCACCCAGGGCTGAATGTGAAAATAAATTCTTCTAGACTTCACGGTTCTTCCTATAAAATTGCCAAGCTTGAGCAGTTACCATTCGTTTCCATGACAACCTCTTTCTGACTACAATTGCTTGCATTCTGGTTTTTCTACTAACTGATTTTTCTGTCTCTGCAATGTTTCTTGTGGTTTAACTAGGACAAAAGTATAGCATAGTATCCTTGTTTAGTAATGAGCACGTGCTGTCTGCAGGCTTTGAAATAGACACCCCAGATAAATTTGGAAGAACGTGCCTTCATGCTGCTGCTGCAGGAGGGTGAGTAGTTAGCAATTTCACTTGTTATTTCATGACTTAACTCCTCTCATATATCTTCATTGACTCAACTTATCTGTGAATCAAAGTCAAATCCTGTAGTAAGATGGGTAAGAATCATTTCTACCAATACCCAATATCACTATCACTTTTGCATTTCCAAATTAATTGTACATTTGTTCTTCCAAAGAAAAAGTGTTAATCCATCTCATATAGAAAATCATTTTTCTTTTCTCTTCCCTTCATTTTCCTTATTTTTTTTAAAATTATAGGTCTTGAAGCCTATATGATATGTATCTAGTTGATATTCTACCAAAAGAAAATAATTTGAGATTTGTTCTTAAGGTTTTCTTTTCTTTTCTTTTCTTTTTTTGTTATTGTTGTTGTTGTTGTTGCTGGTAGGTGGATGATGAGCCAGGAATCCAAGATTGAATTAGTTTGTGTTTATTTACAGATATTTTTGTCCTTATTTCAAAACTGCTTTTTAAGTACTTAAACAATTAAATGTGAACAAAGGTCAAGAAAACTAAAGGGATAGGCAAGAAATGATTTAATCCTTGCCTTTTTTTAAGTTATATTTTAAAAAAGCATTTTTCATCAGGTACTCTTTTTCATATCAGTGGTGAGATTCAGGCTCTGATCAATAATGTTGTCGATACATGACCATACATTGACCAAACATGGCCTCTCTCAGATGACCTTGTTTGGGTAAGGTGTTAGTTCTTAATCAGTTTTCTAGTCCTTAAGGAATAGCAATGCTTCTACATTTGCCATCTGTACATTATCAAAGGCATTACCTCTTTATCAGAGGTGGGCTGACTATGAAGTTTCAGGGCCTTTATTTGCATGGGGTCCTTCCAAAATATTGTATTTAGTTTTGTATTCGTAATCACTTATTATTTTTAAAATGAATTTCCTTCTCCCCTATCCCGCTCCCCAAATCATATGAGCTTCATGAGCCACACAACTAGAGCTGCCTCGGCCTTTGATCCTTTGGCTCCATTCAGTAAGAGATAGGTGCTTTATATCAACTGGCATGCTACATCGACACATCATGGTCTCAGAAAGTTCTTATTTCTTATGACTGAAACAGTTCTCGAGAGAGTTGACGACAAAGGGTGGATGGGGAGTTGAGGGGACCCTGCTCAGGTTCATCATTAATGAGATCATTTTTCTTATTTAAATGATAATAAAACAATAAATCTGAGACCACTCAGCATTCCAAGTTTAAAACCATAATGAATGATTGTCTCTTTTTATGCTGACATTTGAAAAAAATATCAGACCTACATGGAGAGTGACAACATACCATCCTGGATTCGTATCTGAAACTCCTAATAGAATTGTTATTTAGCTACATGCCCTTCAATAGGAAAATTCACTTCAGGGGGTTCTTTTTTCTTTACTCAACATGATTTATTGCTTCTGAAATGACAAAGAAGGTTTGGAAGATCCCTGTGCTCCATTACATCACTTTGGCCTTTTATTTTTTACACATTTTATTTTCCTATATTACAAAGACAGGGAAATGCAGCTGTTTTATTTTCCATTATGGAAAGTCTGGGTTGAAAATGATTATCACAGTGAATTCATTCTCCTGTGATAAAAGGTAATGCTTCTCCCTCCTGGCTCATTGTTTAAAGGTGCTGTGAAATCATCATAGGTTTAAGGGGTTGTTTCCCAAACCCTTGATGGTTTTGAAAGAGAATTTTAGGATAAACGATGAAACCATCATTAAAAGGTTTAACCATGTAACAATAACCACATAATAATCATCAAATACTTTGGTCGTGGAATTGAAAATGTGCCGTCAGGCTCAATGCATTGATTTATTGGCTTGGAAAAAGGCATTCCAGGAACTTTAGATCCTTGCAATATATATTCCTCAATATATTCAGGTTGTTTTGGGGTTAGCAGAATTTAAAACTGGAGCTATCATTTCATCTTGGCCTGTGCTTTGCCAGAAACAGCTTTCTGAAGATAGCCCAGCCATTGACCTCTACCATCTTAATGATGTTTTCCCTGTCTTTCTAGTAATGTGGAATGTATAAAACTCTTGCAGAGCAGCGGAGCAGATTTCCATAAAAAGGACAAGTGTGGGAGGTATGTAAACAGGGAACTCTGTCTGCTTCAAGTGCCTAAGTAAAAGGAGTGGGGAGCAGTCCATCTGGAAATCATGTTCTATTGAAATGGTAAACAGGGAAGCTTGTTGGGGAGAGTCTATCCTCAGAAGGAAATCCCTTTGTGTAGTGCAACACAACAAAGCAGGCACAAACCCCAAGGAAAGCATCTCCTCTCACAGCTCTCACAGCTGTTTAGAAATGTCAGTTGTGTCTTCTTCCAGTTGTTTTTTCCCCCATGCATCTCTCTACCTGTCCTCTCCACGTGCACCCTGGCTCTTGGATGCCTACCGATTTCTTCTCTTACAAACCTACCCAGAATAACTCCTACTCACCCTTCCAGACTTAGGTCAAGTAACACCTCCCTCCCCTTCCCCAGATGCCCTCCTTACTTCACAACTGCAGCACATATCACACAGTTCTAGCCGACCCTCCGTTTCCTGTCTCTCCTCTCACCTGTCCATGGGTCTCCTGAGGAACAGGACTGGGTCTTCTAAAATACAATTTACCTAGTCAACTAATAAAAGAGTCCATACATTGACTGCAAAATTTAAAAGAGTGGTACTTGAAAATTAATCAGTAGTTCTTGAAGTAAAGTTATTTACTTTGATATAAAGTAATTCACTTGATTATTATACCCTAAATGTTGGCTAGGCACATCAGATAAACTATTAAAAAATTGAGGACTAAAAATAGGTAATATAAAATAAATCACTTCATGTTTCTGCAATGCCTTACGCTTTATAAGATGCATATGGTTCCTATATATTACCCACTTGGTTTTTCACAGTTTCTCTATGAAGTATATGGGGATGCTTATTATCCTTTTTTAATAGATGAAGAAAAATGACTTGGAGAAACTAAATGAGTTATACATGTAATAAGTTAACATGTGCATGTAAAATTCTAGAAATTTTAGACCTAGAATAGATGTTAGGGGGCTTTTTGAAGGAAGGATGAGGAAGCCGAGGCCCAGAGAGGGGATGTGATTTGATAAAGCTCATGGGCATCGCTCTTCCCATTAACCTACATCCCTACCCCCAAGGGGCTTATAGTAATGGGTGCATCCAGGGGAGAGAGAGAGACACTTTATAAAGGTAGTTTGGGCCCAGCGTGGACAGGTCTTCCATTCCAGACTAAGGAATCAAGGCTTTGTTCAGTGGAGAGGACTGATTGCCTGACAATAGGATGTTGTATGTGGATATTGGGCCTTAGAAAATCCAGTTCTTCATTCATACCAATTAGAAATTGATGGAAATTTGATTAGAGCTAAGGAGGCCAATAGGGATGGTATTGCAATAGCCTGAAAGAGCAGTAATGTAGATCTGAACCAGGATAGGCACTAGCAATGGAAAGAAAAGATAGAGCCTTGGGTAGGTGGCCGTGTCTTAAGCCACTGTCTTTGTATCTTCAGCTCCAACGTATAAATTCAAAGAAAGGCGTGTCCGTTGGTGTCCACACTCTGAGAGCTGAAGAGCTTTCCCCACTCCCAGGAATACGGCTGCCAGTGCTAATGCTGATGATGGGGGGTGGGGGTGGGGGTCTGTTTTTCAGACTGAATGAAGTAGGAAATTGCTCTTTGTTTTTCAGGACGCCTTTGCACTATGCAGCTGCAAATTGTCATTTCCACTGTATTGAGACATTAGTGACCACAGGGGCCAATGTTAATGAGACGGATGACTGGGGACGGACAGCTTTGCACTACGCTGCTGCGTCAGACATGGATAGAAAGTAAAAACAGCCTTGCTTAAATTTACTTTGGGGCTATGGTTAGGGAGGGGAAGGGTTTGCTAAGTGTTCTTCATGCTGCCTCATGGAAACTGTGAATGAAGAATCCCTCTTATCCAGGACCAGAGGAGTTAGAATTGCCTCATCCCTAACCCCGGTTTTGCCATACTGATCTCTATGTTTGATTATTACGTGTCACTGCCCAATTATCTCTCTTCTCTGGTCTTCGGGTTGAATGCCAAGTGGAGCTGTCAAGCCCAGGTTTTCAGTTCATTCAAGATCGGCTGTGATTTATTTTGTCATATACTGCAGTTGCCATCATCACCGCTTAAATGCTTTATTGGCTCTCAAACTTACATTTGCTGTAAATATGTCACATGTCTAAAATATCCATCCATGCATAATCCCAATAGCCTTCAAATGCAATGTCAGTATGCGTAAAACTGACAGTCTTGTTCCAAACCTGGGCACGAATGCTCTCTCAGGAACTGGAGTAGAGGAAGTTGGATGCCCTGGACATGTTTGGATTCTAGGTGTCCAGGAATGAAAAGGAGAAATAAGTGAACCAGATCAGGTGGAAATGATGTGAGAGGCGCCCATAGCTTATGCAATCATTCTCAAAAACTTGAGGACCAGAGCCTCCCTTATAGGAATGCTTTTTGGTGACACTGGAAAACTATTGCCTTACTTGCTACTCTGTGCTATAGAATTGATTCTAGGTCAGTGCTAAATTCTTTTCTTATACAACAATGGCTTTTAAATGTTTTACACAGTGATCCATGACAGGAAATACATTTTACCTAATGACCCAATATGTGTACTCAAATATGTAGGTTTTAAATATCTATATATATTGATATGTGTATGTAAAAAGGAAGCAGAATTTCATAAAACTATATTTACTTTTACAATGTGTGATGATTCTGATATTTTCTCTTTTGGTTTAAAAAAAACCGTAATTACTACAACCTACTAAATTAATTTTATAATTCCGTTATGGATTATGGTCCATATTTCCAGTTTGGAAAATGCTGTTTATATAATATTGGCAAGTCTGATGTCACTACACTCAGGACCCCGTAGCCCCATAAGTTATTAGTGCAACAAACAATTTATTGAGCACCCACTATGCAGCAGGCTCTATGCTGCTCACTTAGAAAAGAATGGGGGAACAAGTATACCTCAATGTTAAAGGTGAGAAAGGAACCCTACATGATGAAGAATTTCTCTGGCAGTTGAGGGGTGACTAGAACCTCATTCCTGGATAAATGAGATGCCAAACTGACAAGGAGGCAACAGAAATGTGGTTGGAGTCAGGGAGGTCTAACCTAAAGTGCCTCCTATTTACTTGGGGGATTTCGGATATTTTTGGAAGGGTGGATGACTTGATTGTTGTCTTACTCACTGAAACCTGGGTGGAAGTTCTAGGAAAGTCATGTTCTCGATTGGGTTCCTTGGGAGAGAATAGATTTACTGGATGGCCTTTAGGAAAATCACTTATATCCTCAATGAAAACCAGGGCTTATTTCTTTTGGGTTGGGGGAAAAGTCGTTGAGTTAGAAGCTGTACCAAAATCATTAGCAACTTTGCCATTAAAACAAATAATTGTACTTTTTTTTCTTCCCTTATGCTGAGAAGTAAGACTATCTTGGGAAATGCCCATGAAAATTCAGAAGAACTTGAAAGAGCCAGAGAGCTGAAGGAAAAGGAAGCCGCATTGTAAGTTTCTTCTCAGCTTAAAGTACAAGATGTGGTTATTGACGCTTGTCTGCTTTTCTCAGTTGTCACATAGGGGAGCCTTGCTAATCTGGGGTTTGATTCAGGATATGGAGAAAGCAATATGGGCTTGCCTTCAGTGAAGAAGAAATGATTCTTTTAATATATCCTTCAGTTATGCTATTTTTACACAAGGAACTCTTCCTAAAATTGAAACCTTTACCAATAGTGTCCCTGTGATTGGTCAGCAGTTGTTTTTTTTTAATTTTCTTTTTTAGGTTTTATTTATTTCTAGGAGAGAGAGAGAGAGAGAGACAGCATGAGCAGGGGAGGGTCAGAGAGAGAGGGAGTCACGGACTGAAAACAGGCTCCAGGCTCCGAGCTGGCAGCCAGCACAGAGCCCGACGCGGGGCTCGAACCCACAAACCGCGAGATCATGACCTAAGCGAAAGTCGGACGCTTAAACCGACTAAGCTTAAACCACCCAGGCGCCCCTGGTCAGCAGTTTTTAGGAACAGGTGTCTTAAATGCCATTTGTGACTCTGCCATGCATCATATGCCACAGGGGATACTTTAAGCCTCCCCTGGGGCCTTCAGCTCTCCTTCAATGACCTGAGGGTAACTATTTAGCAGATTCTATAAATAAGTGTTTTGAAATTTCAGTGTGCAATACACTGGTTGTGCTCTCCCTTCCCTCCCTCCCCGGCACACAAACATCAGCTCACAAACAGCTTCCCACTTGTTCCCACAACTGCCCCTGCCCCACCTCATCCCACCTGTCTCTCTCTGGCTTCTGACAGAGACTTAGCTAGTACCATGACAAGGGCCGGAGTCCCTGCCATCACCCAGCAGCGTTGCTGCACAGGAAGCTCTAATGCCTCGTCCTCCGAGAGTCCTTCTTATACAACAAAGCACAGTGTGAAGGTTGTGCTCTGCCCAGTGCAGCAGCCAGCATGTCGCTGGTGTTCAGTCACTGTGTGTTAAACAAATGAACAAAGGAATGAGTGCTGCTCACACTTGCTGTCCTGCTTCCTTGAGACCTAGTGGATCCAGTGCTCTAAGAGTCTGCACCCACACAGTTCCTAACCTGTTTAATTCTCTTCTTCACCTGTCAGAGGAACCAATTTCTCTATGACCTAAAGGTTTGTGACCCCTCTCCTTCCAGGTCCAGACCATTGTGGGAGAGAAGTTAGAGAGTGTGGTCCTGATACAAGTTGTGGGACGTAACTTGGGCTGTTACTGGGGTGGGGACAGGAAACAGCCATGAGTAAGGCAGAATGGCCAAGGTTTTGCCCTAATAATCCAAACTTGATGATATTCAGTGACTGTAGAATTTTTTTTTTAATGTTAATGTTTATTTATTCTTGAGAGAAAGAGAGAGAGCAGGGGAAGGGCAGAGAGAGAGAGAGAGAGAGACAGACAGAGGATCCGAAGCAGGCTCTGCACTGACAGTAGTGAGCCCAATGCAGGGCTCGAACCTATGAACTGCGAGATCATGACCTGAGCCAAAGTCAGCCACCCAACCAACTGAGCCACCCAGGTGCCCAAAAGACTATAGAATTTTAAGCCATGTCAGCCAGCGCCCCCTTCTCTGGTGAGATTGTGCCAAAGCAGCCCTGTTATAGCTGATGGAGAAGGAAAAAGCAGTACAGGCAGGGGAAGGCAGGGAACCAGGCTTCCTGAGAGCTCTTCCGAGCAGAAAGGCTACACCTCTCATCCAAATATACCTGACTTAATGTGCATGTCTTGATTTTGCAGCGTAGGTGCCCAGATTGCTAGCCACTACCCTAGGAGGAGAAGAGATAAGCATCCCCAGTTAAAAGTGGAATTTATTTTCCCTTGGAAATGATATGGGGAGTATGCAAATTCTATAGCGCTGTTGTTTTTTCAAAACGCACTGCCGTTAGTATAGTTCAGCTATATCCTGGGGTAAATAACACTTTGGGAGCAACTCCAAGTGTTTTCCAGATTACCTATTAAATCCGCCAACTGGTTTTTTACAGTGAAACTCTTTCAGAAGCTGGGGGTTGTGAGTCCACTAGAACGCTATTCCTATTGAATGATTTTATTTCAAGAGCCAAATTCTGTTTAAAATGAGTCATACCTGGGATTGTGTCCATGAACATTTAATTACCAAAATAAAAAAAAAAGGACTTCCTTTTAAGGTACAAATCACCCAAAACAGCATGATATCAGAACTCCAATAATAGTTTGATTTATTATGGAATATTTCATGGAAAAATCATGTGGCATGTAGATATTTGGTGTAAAAAATTTATGTCTTTTATCAGCTTTTCTAGGAATTAAAATATCTGTGTTAATTGTCTCTATGTGTGACTTATTTAATCCTTTTGCCTTATATCAAAGGATAGGTAGGTGTTTGAGTCACAGGATGATTTATGGAAGTGTTGAATTACTGCATTGTACACCTGAAACTAATATAACACTGTATGGGAACTAACTGGAATTAAAATAAAACTTAAAAACAATAAAAACAGAACCAAAAATAAAGTGTTTGAGGAAATGATAGGCATTTCCCCTTGGAAGGCCTTATTTAATATACATGCTTCCATTGCATATTTTGATGTAAGTATGATGTGAGCATTTGAGAATTTGATTTGAGTATGAAATTGAATCAGCTTGACCTTGTAGAGGACACGTTTGTCCCACTGCTGCGGATGTAAAACTGAAATTATGGAGTGGTGCTTCCTGACTACTTATTCCCTCTTTGACTAGCAGGATTGTACCATTTGTAACAGACCTTGAACAGAATTCCTACATCCCCAAGCACTTGTGTCCTGGGGTTTAGGGCATTTCAGCAAAGTTGAAGCCACACCCCTACCTCCAACCTATTGTAAAGATTGTGGCTTTTTTTTAGAAAAATTACAACTCCGTTCGAAAAGGCTTTCTAAGCTTATTATTTATTAGTTTGTTCTAGTCTATACATACTGATGCAAGTTAGGCCTCTTTCTTCAGATGCGGTTACTGAATTAATCTTTTATATTTTTTAAATGTTTGCCCAGTCCTTTAATCTTTTTATTGTTTGGGCTATTCTTAAGTTCTCTTCCTGTTGTTATTTTCTATTCTTTCTAACTTTCATTTCCTAACTTTTGGATTCATCGTAGAGCCTCCAACAGCAAGGGTAAAAGTAAACCCCTGCCCCTCTTGCTGCAATGGCCTGACCACTTCTCTATTACATTTGAGAGCTCATCTTTTGAACATGGAGCTCGAAAACTCATTATTCAGTAATCCTGACAACTTTAAGGCGAAAAGGAAAGAAAAAGACGTAATTATTCTTTATTATGCTAAATGAAATAAGTCAGACAGAGAAAGACAAATATCATAATTTCACTTCTGTGTGGAATCTAATCAACAAAACAGGTGAACAACCAACCAGACACAGACTCATACGTACAGAGAACAAACTGGTGCTTGCCAGAGGACAGGGGCCAAAGAATGGGCAAAATAGGTGAAGGGGATTAGAGATACAGATTTCCAGTTGTAAAATAAATAAGTCATGGAGATGAAAAGTGCGGCATAGGGAGTCAATAATATTGTAAGAACTTTGGTGACAGATGGCAGCCCCACTCGCTGTGGTGAGCACAGCATAATGTCTAGAACTGCTGAGTCACTATGTTGTACACCTGAAACTAATATAATATTGTATGCCAACTATAAAAACAAAACCAAACAAAACATTCTGGTATCCATGCAGGAAGAGACAAATTGATTCTTGTAACAGAACAGAGTCCAGAAATGATCCCATGTGTGGATACATATTCAGTAGTTGATAATGACATTGAAACAACTCAGTGGGGAGGGGATAGTACTTTCAATAAATTGAGGGGGTGATGGGGCAAGGGGTACTTAACTACCCTCTTGTTCCTAAAGCTTTCCCTGAATTCTGGAATGGCTATTTTAAGCTGAAATAAAGATGGATACAGAAAACACACACACATAAAACGTTCAATACATAAACCTTCATTGCTACAGGATCTTTTTTAAAGTTTATGTATTTATTTTGAGAGAGAGTTGGGGGAACAAAGAGAGGGAGAGACAGAATCGCAAGCAGGCTCTGCGCTGACAGTGCAGGGCTCAGATTCACAAACCGTGAGATCATGACCTGAGTCAAGATCATGACCTGAGCCAAGATCAAGAGTTGGAAGCTTAATCAGTCGACTGAGCCGCCCAGGAGCCCCATTGCTGTAGGAGTTTTAAAGAAACACTTAAATTCACCAAGTGCTTTGTGGAACATTTACAATAGGAGAATATTTAATTATCACTTTTAGTCTAGAGCTGTTTTCTAAAATAACACCTCATTTTTATACTTACAGATGTCTAGAGTTTCTGCTTCAAAATGATGCAAATCCATCTATCCGGGACAAAGAAGGATACAATAGCATACATTATGCTGCAGCCTATGGCCACAGACAGTGTCTGGAATTGGTAAGTTGTTCTGTCTTGTTTTGTTTCCACTAACACACACACACACACACACACACACACACACACACACACCACACACCACACACCACACAGACCCAACCCTGCAGATGCTGGTCTTAATCTCTCACAAATGCCTTCACTGCCTAACTAAGTCCGCACTAGAAATCACCTTGAAGATATTTTGTGGTAAGTGATTAAATTGCTTACAATATGTAGATATCATTGTTTCACTTATATCCATCCTAATCTCACAGCAGACTGACAGCTGCTGCTTTTCCATATTAACTTGGACTAGGAATGTTAGACTCCTGTTTGGACAGTTGGTATTTTAAAGATAATTTGGATGTATCAAATAAGCTGAGTATATATTTCCAGTCACACTTATCACTCTAATATTCAATAATAGTGTTGTAAGATGACTTACATAGCTGCTAGGCATATGGGTTTGTCATGGTCCCACATTTGTATTCTAGGGAGAGAAACTGGTAAGGGAACAATAGCAGAATTTATTCAAATTTCCAAACTACCAAAAATTTCAAACCTGCAGCTATTGAAAAACATCTGGGGATTTGGAGTCAGAAACTCTTCTACTGGTATGGGTCACCAGACACAAACTTAAATGACCACAGGGACAGAAATGGAAAGTAAGCCAGTGAAGTGACCCCAAGTATAGAGCAGCAGGGAGCAGCAGGGACTGTGGCCAGTAGGACACGTTATGTCTAAAGGGAGAAACAGCCAGTCACCTCCAGTGATTGAGATCAGCTGGTAATTCATACTCAGGGGTGAACTCCAGCATTTCAAGAAAAGCTAGAAATGTAGACTTTTTATGTGAAATATCCTATTTCGAAAACATTGGGTGGACCAGGAAGAAAACTACAGGTTTGTGGTTAAATCCTGGCTGCAGGCCACCATTTGTCATCTCCTGAGCATCGCTCTTGAGTCAGCTTCACTAGGATGCCTGGGGCATCCCACACTCACTATCTTTGGTCCATTGGTAAGTGCCACCTTCCTCACTGGACTCCAACTCTTTTCCTTGTTTTTTAAAAGGAATAGTCCTAGGGCGCCTGGGTGGGTCAGTCGGTTAAGCATTGGACTTTAGATCAGGTCATGATCTTGTACTTTATGAGTTCAAGCCCTGTGTTGGGCCCTGTGCTCACCGCTCAGAGCCTGGAGGCTACTTTGGATTCTGTGTCTCCCTCCCTCTCTCCCCCCTACTCTGCTCATGCTCTGTATCTGTGTCCTTCAGAAACAAATAAGCATTTAAAACATTTTTTTAAATAAATAAAAGGACTAGTCCTACTTTCCAGAGTATTGGGAGATGTGCTTGGGAAAACACTTGCACTTTATCAACTGCACAGTCTATTTAGGAGGCATGAAGGGGAAAGCCAGCAAGCAGTTGTACCAGTGCCTCCACAGAAATGGCCAGTGCTGCTCTAGCTCGTTCCTTTACTTTTGACCTTGCTGCCAGACTTAAGTGGTTCCACTTAGGGTCATTCTCACTGTATTTCTCTTAACCATGAATGTGGGAAGATGTTCGTAAGCATTTGGAAATAGAGAGGTGATTATTCTGGTGTTGCTAGGTGTGGCATTTATTGGTGAACTGTACCCACCTTCATCATTCTTCATGGCTTCTAAGTCTCCTTTCCTGAGGTTCCTGTGGATACTAAAGATTTCCTTGTCTGACCTTGGGGGTGTCATTTTTCCCCTCTAGTTTTGATTCCATCAAAGTTCCCCTTCTAGTTACTGTGGCTGCAAATGAATTACCCCCAAATTTAATGACTTAAAACAACAGTAATTATTTAATATCTCTTATTGATCAGGAATTCAGGAGTGGTTGAGCTGAGTAGTTATTGTTAAAGTTATCCTATGAGATTGCAGACAATGTCTGGGGCTGGCATAATCTCAAAAACATCTTCATTCATGTCATTCGCCTGGATTGTAAGATTTAAATAGTTTCTGGGGGGCTTCTTTCTGTGGTTTTCTCTAGCATGGTGGTTTCAGAGTAGCTGGATATCTCACATGGTGGCCCAGGGATCCAAAGGCATCTGCTCCAGAAGAGAGTGGGAAAAAGCCAGTGTGAGAATGAGTGAGAGAAAGACAGTATCAGTCTTACTGATACTAGCCTTGAAGGTCACACAGGGTCACTCCAGAGAGGAGAAGAGGACTCCAGCTTTCAAAAGGAAGAGTGTCAAAGGATTTATAGACATGTTTTAAAACCATCCCGTTTCCTAATAAGATGTAGAAAGCCAGTGATTTCAAAGCCTTCTATAAGATGGACTTTAATGGAGAACCACAAGTGGCCAAGGGGCAGTCCTTTATCTTATAGAAGAGCAAACCAAACCACAGGGCATTAACTGGTTTGTCCCAAAGACATAGCCCTGGTCAGTGGAAGAAGCAGTATCATGAATCAGGATTCCTGATTTAAAAAACAAGAAATATTTTCCATACCATGCTGCCTTCCATTGCAGGGCAAAGCTCCACCACCACCCAAGCCTTTTCAACATAGAGCCAAAGCTTGGAAGGACTTGGTTAAGATATAAGACAGTGTCACTTCTGTCTCCTAACACCAGCATTGCTGTGGAAGTTGATCTAGACCTGTCACCAAATAGGAGTCTCTGTTTAGGTCCCACATAAGAAAGGCTCCTCACAAAATTTGTGCCTGCATGTGTATGTGTGTTTAGTAATCAGTGGCAAGGTGAAGACTTACTATTGTTACAACCATTATAAGCCTCCATTCCAAAATGCACTTAAGACACAGCTGTCTTTAATTGGTTTTCTCTATGAAAAACACATGTCATAATTGGACATACAAACTTTTATTACAAAGTTATGATAGTCTTAATAACTTTGCTGTTTTAAAGTACTTTGAGGAGTTATCTTTAATCTCATAGCATGAGTAACTCTGAGAATGATTGTTCTGTAACATTTTCATTCTATGTAAATAATATATTGCATATTATTTTCATTTTTCAGGAAAGCCATTTCAGGGCCATTGTTTCTGTTATCCAACAAAAAGGTTTTCTGTCCATAAGAAGGTTTTGCAAGTTCTGTCTAATAAGGAAATTACCCCTTGATTATATCAAAGCTTTCCCTGTGTGATTTACAAAGAGATGATTATTCTTGGCAATTTTAAGACATTCAAAAGTGGGTAGGGGAAGTAGTCAGTGATCTTAATTTGTACTGTCAGCTGAAAAAGCCGCACTATCAATATAAATTGGTAGAAAGGTCATCATTGTTTGCTTTCAGGAAAGGACCTCAGTGGGTTATTTATAACACAGATGGGATAAAAATTCTCCTCATAACCCTAAATGATTGTGGTTGGATGGAAAGTTCTGTACATTTCCATTTTGGAATGCATCCTCAAATCCCCCTTGGGTGTGGCTCAGCTAAGCGGAGATCCTCAGCAAGCTATCAGCATTCTTAAACCTGCCCCCTCGCACTCAAAACAAAACACAATCCTGGGCTTTCCCCTGGGACCAGCATCATAGAGCCAGACCACTGCACGCATGTTAGCTGTACTGCTGAATCGCAGCACTGTGAACAGATTTGGGAGTGGCTGAGACCACCACTAATGGCATCTACTACATATTCGTCACATGCCAGGAATGCCGTTTAATTATATTTTCTTTCAGCTTTATTGAGATATAGTTGACGTACACCATATCAGCTTAAGGTGTACAGCATAACGACCTGACTTACAAGTATCATGATATGATTACCACAGTAACTTAGTTAACATCCATTACCTCATATAGACACACACACACCCCCCCAAAAAAAAAAAAAAAGGAAGAAAGAGAAGAAAGAGAAGTGTTTTTTTTCCTTTGTGATGAGAATAAGACTTGTTCTTTTTTAAAAAAAAGTTAATAAAATAAATGTTTTTTTAAATGTTGAAAATAAATAATGTTTATTTATTTTTGAAAGAAAGAGAGAGTGGGGGAGGGTCAGAGAGATGGGGGACAGAGGATCCAAAGCAGGCTCTGCAGTGACAGCAGTAAGCCTGACGCAGGGCTCGAACTCACACACCGTGAGATCATGACATGAGTCGAAGTCAGATGCTCAACCAACTAGGCCACCCAGACACCCAGACTTGTTCTTCATACAAGAAGTAGGGCTCTTGAGGGGCACCTTTTCTAATTTATATTCCCTGTCTCTTTCTCTTGGACCACAATACCCTCAAACTCCTTAAAAGTCCCATTTCTTTGGGTGCTAGATATTAGGAAGGTAAACCAACTAGCCAGGATGCACAAAGCGGTGCATTCCTCAGACTCACCACTGCCATGGGAGTCTGCTCCCTCATCTCACCACACCCCTGTCCTCCAGGGGAGTATTCTTTTCACAGATTGATCCTTGACTCTGTGCCAGGTGGTAGAATTATGCCAGCAAGAGACATGTTCTGGTAGTCCTGAATGACTTACTTGAGCCTCACAGCAAGAACTATGCAGGGAGTCATTCTCAGTCCCTGGCCTGTGTTTCTGGCCTGTGGAAAAAATAGGGCATTGAGTACTTGTAGCCCCCAGACCTCTCCTGTGAGACCAGGGCCTTAGTCCTTTGGGAGCTGGTGTAGCATTGAAGAGGGTGGGTGGCCTTCAGAGCCGGCTGATTAGTAAGGTTGGTAACATTTGTCTTTCACCTCTTCCCACATCCAGTTGAACAATTATTGTGATTACACATATCATTAAATATGTATCATTAATTTTGATGCAGATTTTATTTGACTCTGACATTTAACTTTGTATGGGCTTACGTGGCATTCATGGTTTGTGGTTCCTGTCTGTGATCATAAGCTTAGAATTTATAAACCATATTTTGTGTTCAGTCTATTTTGCTGTGATCAAAAGGGAACGGAAAGTATTTCAATCGTTTTCATTTTACTTCCCTTGTAGAAAGTTATATAGAATTCATTCCTTGAGCAAACAGCTTCTAGAAAGTCATATGAACTCCTTAGCCTTGGTAGAATAGCGAAGGCTCAGGATTCTGCCAAGTTTGCTTACTGAGGCCAGTGTTCTCAGCTGGTTGTGATCAAAAACATATGTACTATGGGTGCAAGCAAAACTCTCCCCACAAATATATGCTGAGAGCTGTGATAAGTCATAATCAATTGAGCTCACAATATCAAAGCAGAATGGAAGAGACTTGGCTAATAAAGCATCTCAGGTCTGAATAAAACTTATGTCTGAGTGGAGGAAGGGAGCTGGCAGAGGAGAGCCCTGTACCTCCCCTTTCCTGGAATGCATCTTACTAGCTCTGAAGGGAAAAATTACAGAATCATGCCCCTATTTGGAATTTGTGAGTTTATATTGGCGTACTGCTTTTCTTTTACAGTATTAAAGATTTGTCTGCGAACATAAAGATCTTTGTGGCTTTGTTATTGAAATGGAAAAATAGATATGCCAATATAATTACGTAAATTGCCTGCAGAAATTTAGAAAGATTGTTTGAAAACTCCAGGCCTGTGATTAAATTCAGTCCGAGATTATACCGTGCCAAATTACTTGGAATGTGGCTCCTTCCCTGGGACCTTCACCTCCTTTCACTGTTAGAAGCTAACTTGAATGTCAACTGTGAGAGTGTGTGGGGGTGGCAAATGCCCCCTACATGTCTATCTAAGGAGTTTCTGGGACTCTTCGAAGATAGCTATGTCTTGGGCAACTGAACTCTGAAATTATGCTGCCTTGAGATAAACTACTAAGTGTTTTGTTTGTTTCTTGTATTTATCACAGAACTTTAGGAAACCATTACCACACGGCTCTGTATAAGATGTACTTACATTGGCAATGTCTGATTAAGCTTCTGAAGACTGAGAAGGCAGGGTGTAGAAGAGTTAAAAAGAAGAGGGTTGCTAAGCAGCCATCTAAGTATGAGAAGATGAAAAAAACAGAAAATGTAAACCCCAGCCCCAAACAAGTCCCTGATGACTTTTTTAACATTTATTTATTTTTGAGAGAGAGAAAGAGAGAGCGTGAGTGGGGGAGGGGCAGAGAGAGAGGGAGACACAGAATCTGAAACAGGCTCCAGGCTTTGAGCTGTCAGCACAGAGCCCAATGTGGGGCTTGAACTCACAAACTGTGAGATCATGACCTGAGCTGAAGCCAGATGATTAACCGACTGAGCCACCCAGGTGCCCCATTAATGACTTTTTTCTGTCCCCTGAGGTGCTTCTCAGGGTTGGATCTGGAGGTGTATGTGACCTCCCAGCAGGAAGACTTCAAGGGGCAGAGGAAATCTCAACAATGCTGGTCTTGTTCTTTCCTCCTAATTTAGTCGAAAAGAAACATAAAATCCTATAAGAACTCTCAGGGAGGGAGTAGAGGGGTGGGCACAGATCTTTTGATGCCATGGCAGCCTACTAGGCTAGGAATATGCATAAAAACCCCACAAAATTTGAATCAGAATGTGACACAAATCTATATTCAGAAGAGTAGAAAAGACAATATTTTATGACACAATGTTTCATTTTTTTCTTTGTAATATAGCAGATTTTTTTGGTCTTTACTGTGAATGGATTTGGCCATCAGTAAAGGAATCATTCAACCGGGTATGTTAAACAATTTCAGTTTCACCTTTTGTTGATGGCTCAGGAAAGAGGGGTATTTCATTTCATTTCACATGAAATTTCACATTTCAAAGTAAAATATGAGTGTTTCAACCCATGGCCCCCTTCCCAATTTGAGAAGGTGGTGATCTGAGAGCAGATTGCTTTGGAGACAGGTCTGCTTTGAATCCCATTGCTTCTCCCTCCCACCATAGCAGGGGCTAAGGATGATTTCTCCTTCCCTGAAGCCCAGAGACAGAGGCTTCAAGGAATTTGCTTGGATACCTATGTGTCCCATGCAATTTAGGGGCCAGGTGGACTGGCATACACTAAATCTGAAGACTAGATAGCTCCGACCAGAGCTTGCTTGCCAGAAATTAAATAAAAAGAGGTCTATGTTTGAGAAATACTCCATCCCCAGCAATGATGGGTCAAAAGTGTACCTTTCCCAGTGTCCAAATGTGAGCCAAGGGCCAGAGACAGGTTGGCATTCTCCTAGATCCTATTCGAGGGTGAGGAAAGGGAATGTGAGCTATCAGCAGAGCGGTGCATTGACATGGGGAGAGAGAACCACAGGCCAGAGGTCCCGGGGACAGGGGTGTTGCTGGAGAACTTACATAAGCATCCCAGAGAGACGGTTTCAAACATCTGACCTGGACAGAGAATGTCAGTGCCAGAGGGTGTCAGTTGGTCAGACCATGGTCTGCATCCCCTTCTGTGTCTTCCTTTCCCCAACTCTTCCAGTCCTGGAGGAAGCAGAGGCAGACATCGAGGGGAAAGGAGGAGGAGGAGCCCGGGGGTGGGGAACAGAGAAGTCAGCCACGTCTCCTTCCTTCCCCACCATTGCCTGTGCAGGAGGCATAGGGAAGCTTCAGCATTAAACAGCATTCAGAGTTTGTGATTATTATACCAAAGTAGGCGTACTGCTTACTGATGCAAAGTTATAGTTGTAACTGAAGTGCCCAATGAACTTTTTATTATTAGCTAGAGATTTTTATCTGACGTAGCAGGAAAAGAAGTAGCCTTATAAAGATGAGACCTGGTGTGGGGGAAAGGAGAATAAAATTCATGTTTGATTATACCCCATGACTTGCTGGTTCATTACAAAGTCTCACACTCAGAATCATTTTAGGAAAGATGAATGCCCCTCTGTAAAGTAGAATAAACAATTATTCTTTAAATATATGTGGATTTAAATACCAACCGTGTAAGACAGAGGTTCTAGTAATGCCATGCACTTATCAGGTGCCCAAAATTGGGGAACCAATGAAATATACTTATGAATGATTAACTTGACTTAGTGATAAAACTTAAATGCTAGTTTATAACTATTATGATAACTATCCTGTTAGTCAGGAAGGTATTTCATAGAAGAGACACAGGTGAGAGAAGAAATGAAAATTTACTTTCCTATGGTTTGGCCTTTTCTTTAGATTTGATTACTTCCCAGCACCAACTCATTTTATTACAATATCTCCTCCCAATTTTTTTTCTTCCTCAAGATCTGAAAACCTGTACTAATGTGTCAAACTGATATGAAAACATCCACCAAATTAAAGTTACACACACCCACTCTCACACACACACGTGCCCACAAACACACTTTTTGCCATTTCTTCCAGATGGATCATGAGCACTAAGGGACTCAAAGAAGGGGAATTATTGCTCCTCATATGGGAGCTTCTAAGGACTCAGTGATGTAGGAGAAAGGAAGATTTCTTAAAGAGAATATAGTTTATTTTTCTAAATGTTTGTTTATTTTTGGGAGAGTAGAGACAAAGCATGAGTGGGGGATGGGCAGAGAGAGAGGGAGACAGAATCTGAAGCAGGTTCTGGGCTCTAAGCTATCAGCACAGAGCCCGACATGGGCCTCAGACGCTTAACTAACTGAGCCACCCAGGCACCACAAGAGAATCTAGTTTAAAAGCAAACAAATAATATTAATAATCTGGCCTTTCTTCCCTCCCTCTTATTTTTCCCTTCCTTCTTTCCTTCCTTCCTACTCATTTAAAAACCCTTAGAGCAGGAAAGTAGTCCAGTTTGGGCTGGAGCCTAAGGAAGAAATGGCAGAATGCAGCCCAGTAAAGATTAGAACCCACTGAAGGGGAGTGTCCTATTTTTTTTGAATGTTTTTTTGTGTGTGCATCAAACAATAGAACTGCAATATATGTGAACCCAAAACCATTGAACCAAAAAGATCGAGAAGTCCACAATTATGATTGGAGACTTTAACGCTTCTCTCTCAACAGTTGACAGAACAACTATACAGAAAATCATCAAACATATAGAAAAGCTCAATAATACCATCAACAAGAGGATCTAATCCACATTTATACAACACTCCACCCAACCAAAATAGAATGCATACTTTTTAAGTGCCCATGGAACATTCACCAGGATATCCTGAACCATAGAACAAATCTCAACAAATGTAAAAGAATTGACATCGTAGAGTCTATTCTCCTTCTACAATAGAATAAAACTAAAAATCAGTAGCAGAGAGGTACCAGGAAGAATCTCCAGGACTCGGTGATCAAATAACAGACATCTAAATGTTATCTGTTCAAAGAAGGTCACCTCAAGGGAATGCCAAAAAAAAATACACTGAATTAAATCAAAAGGAAAATATAACAGATCCAAATTTGGGAACACAGTTAAATTAATGCAGAAAAAAATTATAGGACTGAATGCTTACATTAGAAAAGAGGAGAAATCTCAAGTCAATAATCTGTTTCCACTGTAAGAATCAAAAAAAAAAAAAAAAAAAGAACAGAATAAACCCCAAATAAGCAGAAAAAGGAAATAATAGAAACGGGAGCAAACATAAATAAAATTGAAAACAGAAAAATAACAGGGAAAGTAAATTTTTAAATATATGATTCTTTGAAAAGATTAATAAATTGACAAACCTCTACTGAGACTTACCCACAAGGAGTGGGGAGAGAATGGAGACACAAATTCCCAGTATCAAGAATGAAATGAGGTATTACTACAAATCTTTCAGACATCAGAAGGATAATAAGGGAATATTGTGAATAAATCCACACACATAAATTTGACAGTTTAGGTGAAATGGATTAATTAATCATAAAACATAAATGACCACAACTTACCCAATGTAAAGTGGATCATTTGAATAGCCCTGTAACTGTTTAGAAAATTGGATTTTAAAATTCTCCCCAAAGAAATATCCGGATTCAGATGATTTCACTGGAGAATTATGTCAAATACTTAAAGAATTAACAATTTTGTACAATAGCTTCTGAAAAATGGAAGTGGAAGGAATACCATCCAATTCATTTATGAAGCTAGTATCTTGACACCAAAACCAAACAAAAACAGAGAAATATAGACCAATATATCTCAAGAGTATAGAAGCAAAAATCCTTAGAATATTAAAAAGTAAAAGTAACATATACAAGAAATTATATATCATGACCAAGTGGCATTAGTATAGGGAAAGCCTATTTTAATAATTGAAAATCAGTGTAATTCACCATATTAATAAGCTAAAGAAAAAACATCACATGATTATGTCAAACAACACAGAAAAAAATTATGACAGAACTCAACACCTTGAATAGACTCAACATCTTGAATAGCTTTTTGAAAAAGTCTCAGAAAAGATAGGAATAGAGAGGAAATTTCTCAACTTGATAAAAAAAAAAAAAAAAGCACCTAAGCACCTAACAACTTTGTAAGGAATAGCTAACATTGTGCAAAGGACCAAACACTTTCCCCTAAAATCTGGAACGAGGCAAGGATGTCTGCTTTCACCATTCTTCTGCAGCATTGTGCTGAAAGCTCTAGCCAGAGCAAAAAAGCAAGAAAAGGAAATAAAAGGGAAAAGTAAAACCCCCTATTTGCAAATAACATGAGCCAACAAACAAACTCGTAGGCAAGTGTAGCAGGGTTACAGGATATAAAATAAACATATAAAAATTAGTTGCACTATTACATACTAAGAATGAACATGTAGACATCAAATTAAAAATACAGTGTCATTTATGACTGCCACAAAAATGAAACTTGTATGGAACTCGTATGCTGAAAAGTACTAAATCTGATGAAAGAAGTCAAGGAAGATCTAAAAAAGGAGAGATGTTCTGAACTTTAGGGCACTAGAGTTCATGGAACGTTGATCAATAAAAAGTTGTCAGACCTTCATTCCTTGAAAGAATCAATCCCTCAAACAAAACAAAACTCTGCTTCTCTTTGAAAGCCTCTTCTCACAGAGGAGAAGTTTAACAGCTCTGCCTATTTTTAGTAAAGTCACAATAATGAGCATTTATTGCAAGCATGTTGGGCTGGGCTCTGTGCTTGCGTCATCTCATTTGATTCTCACAACAACACTGAAGCAGCTCCTATTTTTATATGTGTTTCACATGTGGGTACCCTAAAGTACAAAAAAAAAATTAACTTGCCGTGGGTCATACAGCTGGTGTAATAATGTAGAACCAGGGCACAAACCCATGTAAATCGGATTTGGTGTTCCAGGCTTTTAACCATTATGTGGTACTGTCTGGAAGACTGGCAAATTCTACACTCTGAAAGAGAAAGCTGTCTCGGAACATGTAAATTCCGTATCAACCAAGACAGTGACACCCGTCTCAGAACATGTAAATTCCGTATCAACCAAGACAGTGACACCCAACCAAGATATCACCAAGACGTACAGTCATTAGGCTTTGTCAAAGGAAAGCGGGACATCCTTGGACAATGTCAATAACGGTTACGTCTGTGTCATCTTTGGACAGCTTTGTCCTCACTAGAGGTCTGCATCTTCTTTTTCTATCAGGAGAGCAGAATGGCCTTACAGCGTTATCCACTTAGTGAGAAGTAAAATGACCCCCACTACAGCTCTCAAGTGCATCCCACTGCAGTGCTGACCTCTGGACTATAGCACATATTTTTAGAAAAGTACTCTTACTCAGATCCAGCCCTCCTCCTGGAATCTGTGTTCAGTATCGGTGTAACAGCTGCTGTCAGCCTGGCCTCACTCTCCTTGTAAGAACAGCTGCCAGGGATGACCCCTTCCAGCCTGGGAGGCGGGGTGGGGGGCCAGAGGAGGAGTGACTTCCCAGCAAGATGGTTTCTCCAAAGATGCCTTATCCTTAACAGCTGCCAAGGACTTGTCGTTTTTGAAGTCTAGATTAGGTCCCTATAATAATCACATCTCCTCCTTGATCCTCATTCAGTAACAGAAAATGTAGAAGCTTGAGCATTATCAGAATAAGAGCTGACAGAGACACCTGTGCCTTCAGGTCATAGGGTTATGATAGTCAAAAGGACAAACAACCTCTCTCAGATTCCAAAGGAGGGTAGAGGCTCACCATCTCTAACACCTGAAAAGGATATTTGGAAAAACCAAGTCGCTGAGCAATAACTGAGATTTATTTTTTCGTATGGGCAGATGCCTATAAGCTAAGAGGTGACATCGCTGGATTTAAATTCTGTGCCATTCAGACTTGGAAAGTCATTTTGTTAATATTAAATGATAAAGTTCGCTGGGTCACTGGGAAGGCAATTTAATATAAGCCAGAACTTCATAGAATTTTTTTCTAGAAAAATTTTGTAGTTTTCCAAACACATGATTTATTTCACATAATTTGCTTTTTACTCCATAAAGATTTTTCAGTTAATAGCAATCTTCTTTGCATCTCAAATTCCCACACTGATGTGAGACAAACTGTATAAGAAATAATCTAGTGCTCACTCCAGCAGCGCATAAAGAAGAAATAATCCAAAGCTATCCTTTCAGACAAGGAGCATATTTTCAGTGTCCTTCTCTCTCTAAAAATATTGTTTAAGGTGTAAGGAATATTACAATAAAGATGATACCTAATTAGTCAGTATTTCCTGTGTACTGGTCTTTTTAAGGCTCTATTAGTACTAGCAGTCGGTGAGGTTGGAGATCAGGGTCAACATATCAGCTTTTACAAGTCCATAAATGTTATTAGTCCTCCTTATCAGTCATATGAGACTTACAAGCAAGAACATTCTTTATTAATTTACAGTGAAAAGTCCAACTGCTAAGAGGACCAAGATACTCATGTCATTTGCTATAACTACATTCCCTTCCAAAGAGGGGATCCAGTTTTATAACCTGAATAAAGATCAGAAGTCTTTATCCTGTCTATAAAATTAAAATCAAGGAGCTGAGTAAAATGAGCTCAAACTCTGGTGATCTTCTGTATTCTGTACTTGAGACCCAGTGCCTTGTCAATCAGAATACCCTCGGTAACCTGTCCAAGAGTTAATGAAGCCCTTACCACTGCTACTATTTTTTCTAGATTCCAGGGAAACAGATCTAGCAGTCCACTGGGACAACTTCTAAGGGGTGGCTTCTTTTACATTAGCTACCTTTAGGATGATTGCTTTCTGGAGGTAGAGAGTAAATTTGCATCATCCACTAGACAGAAAAGATATGAATGACACATACATTTATATGTAGGTATACATACATTTATATGACATAGATGTATGCTAGGCATGAATATTACTTTCAAGGAGATTGTAATCTATGGGAGTATGGAATATGGGAGGTAAAATATATACTATATAGATATTGGCTCAAAATGTCACTCACATTTCCTAGCTCCCCATATGGTAATAATAGGATTAAAATAACTATCCCCAAAGTATTTCCCTGGCCCTGGCCCCTCTCATTCTGCCCAAGCTTTGGCTCCAATTCACTCTAAAAAGCTTTTGGCATGTGCTCTATGCATTTCTCTTGGCTACTACAGGACACCTACTAGTTTCCTTCTCTCCTGTTCATGCCTGCTGTGGTGATATCTGCCATTAGCATCCAAAAAGCCATTTGGTCACAGATGTCCAGGAAAGACACTGCTCCCGTCGCCATCCACCAGTGTCAATGCAGAGGCTGCCAGTGCTGTGCCCAGTGTGTGGGGTCTTCACTCAGCCACTTCCTGCGGTGCCACTGATCACTTCCTTAGACCTCCCACTCTACAATTTGGGCCTGAGCCCATGGGAGCTGGGCCAGAGGAAGGGGCATTGGTATAGTTGAAAGTTTAAGGACTTCTGCATCACACACGCCTGAGTTGGAATGCCAGCTCTGCCATTACGCATTTTACTTCACTTCTGTGACTCTCTAGATCTTGCCTAATCTGTCAAATAGGGATTAGGTTGCTCTGAGGATTCAATGGAATAATGTAAGCGAAGTGCCTAGCACAGTGCCTGGCGTATGATGGATGTCAGTAGCAGCTATTAGTGTATCTTCGTGTAATGTATCCTAATCACTTCCCCTGTCTGCCAGGCATTGTGTTGTGTTGCCAGTTCTAAAAGATGAAGAAGCGACTGTATTTGGGAGTTTACTGTCCAGTAATGGAAATCAGCATGTAAATTAATGTGATAAAGTACTATAATTGCTCTTTTAGAATCCTGTTTCTGTTATTCTTATCATTATCCAAGATAAAATATGATGTCCCAGAAGAAGTACTAGTGACATATTGTGAGAGTTCAGAGGAGGGCACATCCCTTTCTGGGTTCAGTTGTTAATGAGAGATTCCCTGACACTTGTCAGCATAATGTGTTTGTTGTGTTTGTCCCTAGATTTCTTGTTTCATCATCCCACCATTTGTGTGAATGTGGAATAGCAGACCAAACCTGAAATGAATTGAATGATGAAGAGTGTGGGCAGATGTTAGGACTTAGCTTGATAAACTGACCAACAGCTCATTATCAAAATATCAGAGAACCTGCTTTCAAAAAGTCTCTTTGCTTTTGATGGTATTTGCATCATCCGCTAGATAGAAAAGATATAAATGACATATACATTGGAGTAGGAAACTGGATACTGTATCTCAAATTGTGCTCCTGAATCCCACCACCATCTGGGATCAGCCATTCATAAAAGATTAAATGTGAGGCAGGCACATATCTGAATACATGTGTGTCAGTCTCTCCCATCTGTTTTAATTTTGCTTAAAATAATAACAGCTTTCTTTACCCATTTATTTGACTCTGTGCTAATTCTTTTAATGTTCATTAGCTAGAAGTAGTCTGTGGTGGTTAGCTAGTGTTTCAGAATCCTACCAAGATTAGTTTTAATTGAATTATTAGAAATTTTCTGTAAAGGTATCTATTTTATTGACTGGGCTAGAATCCCAACAATGTTCATTGATGCTTAGAGTGGGGAATTTATATTGTAATTTAACATAAAAATGGTGTACAAAGGGGCATTACATTGGTTTGCACAGCTTTGAGGTAAGCAAAATGCCTTTCTGAAGCAGAACACCCTTTCCATTGCACAATTTTTTAATTATTAAAAAATTAATAATTTTTTTGTATTAAAATCTATTGTTCTTTGTTCTCTTTTTCCTGCAATTTTTAATCATATTACCACATAATTACCATGTCCCTTAGCTTCCACAGGCCTCTACAACCTACCTACCCCGTAAATAAAATGTCTCTTGCCCTAGGCAAATAAATTTCACCTTGCACTGAGGCAGAAAGTAAATTAACACGCTAATATAAGTCAAGGTAACCTGGGAATATTATCTAGATGAAAATTATCATTGGTTAAAAGAGGTAACTTTTAAATTTAAGAATTGCTCTCAGAAGTAACCATGGAAACATGAAGCTAGTATTATGGTTTTTCCTGGTAATACACAAAGAACTGTATATGCTCAGCAAGTGGAATTGAGCAAATATAACACCCATGACCCTGAATATTTTTCAGGGTTGACCACTTGTCATCATTTCAATATGTCTGTCACTTAATGCAGTCAAGTGTTTTGCAGTGCAGAACTTCAACTGAATTAGCTCTCAGTTGAATACTTTTGTTGATAGATATGTGGATAATGGACAGGGGGCTTGAATGCATTTTACATAGTATGAAATCCAGGACACCTGCTGCCTTTTTGTTGTAGATGTCCACTTAGAGTGGTGATTAGGCCTCAGACTGATATGAATACTCTCTTATAATAAAAGTCTTTGTAGATATCATTCACATTTTATCAATGAATTAATACTGCCCAGGAAGTGAAAAATTAAACAACTGACATCAAATCTAGGCTTCTGACTTTCATTAAAATTATTCACTATTTCTTCTCATCTTCTGTGGTATCTTTCATCTGTTTATAAGGCTTTAATTTGCAGAACACAGGGCAATAACAATTCCATACTGAAAAATGCTCTAAAGATTCACAGGCTAAATATAGAGAGAACACCTCTCTGAATCCCCCAATTAAACTCTAGTGCTTTTTTCTGATAACTTTGAGCCAAAACTGATTTAAATATTTGGTGACTTTGGTGACCTGCAATGTCAGGAGTGGGATGACGGAGTAGATGATTATTAGTATGTGTAGTAACTGCAATCCCAAGAGATCTTTCCAGGTAGTATTTAGAAGGAAAGCCTTCTTTACCATTGGAATGAAAAAACTGGCTGTTACCTACAGTGGCACCATCTGGTGGTTTCGTTGTTAATGTCACTGCATATTTATTAAGAATATATAATGTGCCAGGTATGCACTCTATAAAGTGGGCCCAGCTTCCTCTTCATGGACTCAGCATATATTGCCAACTCGCAAAAATGCTGAAAATAAATGAATGGACTGCTCTGTTGGAAACATGTGGTTCCTTTAAGATTCTTTTTCTTATCCCAACTCCCAGACATGTTTCATTTAATTTAAAGAAATCACAAAAAATGTTTTACTGGAGCAAAAAGAAATGTTATGTGGTTGGACCGATGTGGACAATTTCAGTAGATTATAAAATGCTTGAGTATAAGGATTTACTCTTATTTCAGTATTATCTACAGGTCTTCTTTTGCTCAAGGTAGAACAACAACAACAACAACAACAACAAAAACCAATAGTTCTTAGACTGACAGTGTCCATGCAAAATGTGATGATTCTAAATAAAGTATTGGCAAGTTATGTGTAACAATATGCTAAAAAAGATAATATATCACAATGAGTGGGAGTATTCTAGAAGTACAAAATAGTTTAACACTAGGAAATTAACGAGAGTAATTTACCACATTAACAGAAAAAGCAGAAAAATGTCAGATAAACATCTCAGTCAATATAGTAAAAGTATGTGATAAAACTCAATGCCTATTTGTAAAAAAAAAAAAAATCCTAGAGGCATAGGAATAGATAACTCCATTGATCTGATAAAGATTATCTGCAAAATATCTATGGCAAATACCATACTTGATAGTGAAATATTGACACCTTTTTTCCTTACAGTGAGAACAAGACAAATATACCTGTTGTCTCCCCTTCTGTACAACACTGGACTGGGAGTTGGTATAGTAAGGGAAGAAAAGGAAATAAAAGTGTAGTAGACAAATGGCCCTCCAATGATGTTCACACCCTTAATTCCTGGAAACTGAATATGTTACTTTATATGGCAAAAGACACTTTGCAGGTGTTAATAAGCTACAGACAATAAGATAGGTGGTGGGCTAATTGAATATGCATATAGGGAGAAATGAATTTTTTTCTACCTCATACCATGGATGGATTGGTAAGAGTATAAGGCTGACATACAAAAAGCAATTATATTTCTGTATATCACTAACAAAAACAAATAAGAAATAAAAACTTTTAAATATACCATTTATAAAAGATATTTTTATTTCTATTAGCATCTAAAATATTATATAAAATGTTCTTTCCATAAAAACTGCAAGAATATTGAGAAAAATTAGAGATGACCTAATAAACACCCTTACTCTTACCATATACAAGGTTAATATTTTAAAAATCAGTTGTTTTTCTATATCCCATTAACAACAACTAGGAAATGAAATTTCAAAACGATAACACTTAAAAAGTTATAATTTTCAATAACATAAAAATATTAAGTGCCACTACCGTAAAACTACAGTGTATTATGGAGAACAGTTAACTCTGCTTCAATACACAGAAAAACATATTATTTCCACTAGTTAAAAGACTCAATACTGTAAAGGTAATAACTCTCTAGAACTTATCTAAATCCCTGTGGGGCTTTATTTATGTGTGTAAACTGGAAAGCTGATTTACAATTTTATATGGAAATGCAAAGGGCAAAGAATATACAAGGCAGTCTTGAAAAAGAACAATTTGGGGTCTTAGATTTCCATATATCAAAATCTTAGTAATGAAAACAATATGATATTGGAGCAAAGGCAGATGAACTAGCCAATGTAACAGAATGGAGAGTTGGAAAAAATACCACACGTATATGGTATCCTGGCTCATGATAAAGCTGGCAGAGCAGTTCAGTGAGGGGAGGGAAGATCTTTTCACTAAAGGTTAACTGGATGTGCACATGGTAAAAATAAACCTTTTTTTTTTTTTAATCATATACAAGATATAATTCAAGATAGACTGTAGATCTATACACGAAAGTTACAACAATAAAGCTTTTAGAAGAAAGCATTGGAGAACATCTTCATGACTTAGAGGAAAAGATTTCTTAAATAAGAAGTAAAAATAATAAACCAAAAAGAAAAAAATTGGATATACTGGAATATATTAACATTAAAATTTTTCTTCATTAAAAGACACCATTAAGAGAATATACAGGGACAGGGGGTGGGGGTGCACCTGGGTGGCTCAGTTGGTTGAGTGGCTGACACTGGATTTCAGCTCAGGTCATGATCACAGGGTCGTGGGACTGAGCCCTGCATTGGGCTCTGAGCTTAGTGTGGAGCCTGCTTGGGATTCTCTCTCTTTTGTTCTGTCCCTCTCCCCTGCTTATGCTCTTTCTGTCTAAAATAAAAAAATAAAATAAATTTTTAATAAAGAATGTAAAGACAAGTTTCAGCATGCAATATATTCATATTAAAAAGCAGATATATAAATAACTCTTAAAGAATATATAAATAAGCCTTAAAAACCAATAAGAACAAGATAAGCAATCAATAGAAAAATGGATAAAAAAATCTGAACAGGCACTTCATAAAAAATATTATCCAATAAACATGAAAAGTTGTTTAACTCTTTTAGCCATCAAGGAATTGCAGATTAGAACCACAATGTATGTATTCATATTCTATTGCTGCTATAACAAATTACTACAAATTTGGTGGCTTAAGCCAAAACAAATTTATTATTTTACAGTTCTGTAGGTTAAAAGTCCAACAAAGGTCTCATTGCTCTGAAATGAAGATGTTGATAGCATGCATTACTTTCTGGAAGCTCTAGGTAACAATCTATTTTCCTTTCTTTTTTAGCTTCTAGGCACCACCCTCATTCCTTGATTTTCTCCTCTTCCTCTGTTTTCAAAGCCAACAATGTTGCATCTCCCTGACACTTCTTCCATTGTGTATATCTGGGACCACCACTGGGAAAAGTTCTCTACTTTAATGACTCATGATTAGATTACTTCTACCCAGATAATCCACAGTAATTCCCCCATTTTAAGGTCACATCTGTAAATTCTCTTCTGCCATATAAAGTAATATATTCACAGGTTCTGGGAATTAAAACATAGAGAAGCTATTCTTCTACCACATTATGTCTCAACTTCACACCAACCAAAATTGCCAGTGAAAAAGAAAATACCAAGTATTGGTAAGGACGTGGAGCAAGTATAACTCTCCTACACTGCTGCTGAAAGTAGAACCACTTTGTCACTGTTGCCTTCAATGTCTTCTTCTTCTCCTCTTCATTAGTATTTATTATTATTATAATTATTATTATTTTGGCCTTCATTTTGAAAGAGGTTTTTCACTGGTTATAGAATATCATTACTTTAATAATGTCATTCCATGGTCTTCTGTTTTGTATAATTTCTAATGAGAAATCTGCTATAATTCTTCGTTTCTCTGAATATAAAGTTTCTTTTTATTCTCTATCTTAAAGATTTTCTCTTTATCTCTGGCTTTCAGCTGTTTGACTAGCATGTATATAGTTGCATTTCCCCTTTGGTATTTATCCTCCTTGAAGTTCCTGAATTTCTTGAACATGTGACTTGATACTTTTTTCTTTTTAATTTGGAAAGTTCAGATATTTTGCTAGTCTTTCTTCATCTTCTGGGACTCCAATTATATATATGACACTAGTTGATATAGTCCTGTGGTTCTTGATACTTTGTTATTTTTTCTTTCACTATTTTTTTTATCCTCTGTGTTTCCATTTATCATTTCTGTTGACCTATTTTCAAGTTCACTGGGTTTTGCTTCCATGGTATCCAGCCTGAGGGTGAATCCTTCAAAGGAATTTATCTCTGACATGATTTTT
The DNA here is from genome assembly GCF_003009895.1 of Hyaena hyaena. Lineage (NCBI taxonomy): Eukaryota > Metazoa > Chordata > Mammalia > Carnivora > Hyaenidae > Hyaena > Hyaena hyaena. The sequence goes on from NW_024080957.1 coordinate 118,092, forward strand.
CCCTCATATTTCCATTTAACTCTTTTTATAGTTTTTATCTCTTTGCTGCTTTCCCCATTTGTTCAGACTTATTTTTTTACTTTCTTTACTGAATCATTTCACATGTATGTTAAGTATTTTATAGTCTATGCCTCTAGTTCCACTATCTGGCTCACCCATCTTTGAATCATACTATACTACTTTATCTCTTAAAAATAGGTTACAGGTTTTTTTCTTGCTTTTTTTATGTCTCTCATAATTTTGGAATAAATAATTGGAGTTATGTGTGGACAAACAGTGGAGACTGAAGTAAATAATATTCACAGCTGGAAATGAGTAGCCCTTTTCTTCTCAGTGTTAGTGTGGGATTGTCTCAGAGCTGAGGGGGGTTTGAGTTTTGTGTTGCCATGGCTTCAGTCCAGCAGGGGCTTCACATTCCTCTGGAATGGGTGGAATGGGCTCTTCATACATTGACTTGAGGTGACAAAAGGTTTTGCTAAGTGTTTTTGCTTCATTCTCACCTTTCAGTGTCCCTGCATGTTAGTGCCGTGGATGTGGTCCTTTCCCATGCTCTTGCGTCTTTCCCAGCACTACACTGCTATTGCTTGTTACTTGGTACTAGACTTACTGTGGGGGCACAGGAGGAGCTCTCTGTTGTCCAGGTTCAGCCTCAGTGTTAAGCAACCCCTATGCACCTGGGTCTCAAGGGGTGGACTTTCTCAGCATTCCTGTTCCTCTAATCTGTGACAAACTCTGCCTTGTATCTATGGAGAGCCTGCACTGCTTAGTGTGGTAACAGAACGCTGCTTTCTGTAAGTATAAGATGGAGGCCTAAAATGATTCTCTGCCATCCCCAGGAACAGAGGATTTTTGCTTCTGCTCTTCCCTTACAAGGAGACTGGTTTTATTTCTGCTTCTTCACCAGAAGTAATGCTATATTTCCTGGGCCCTGGGTATGAAAGGGTTGCTGCTCCTATCCCAACGGCTTAAGGCTTTTCCTTTTTATGAGAGAAAGATCCAAGGAAACAGGCACTGTTTCATGCTTGTCTTAGAGCAATAGCCAATCATGTCCTCCATACCTGTTCCACGGAGGGGAGGTCTCCTGAGGTTGCCACCCTGTTCCCAATCTTGTTCACGACCACCCACTGGAGACTCATGATAAAGACTTTAAAGCCAAGTGCAAACCCTCTTTGTGTCTCAAGTACCCAACTATTCTAAAAGATGGCTTGGCTTTTAAGAATTCATTAAAAATTTGAGTTGATTTCTTGTCTGATTTTTCATGGAGGTCACAACTGTCACCCATGCTCTGCCATAAATGAGACAGTACACGTGCCCCATCTCTCCTTGGATAATTTTATTCCTTTTTGTAATTCAATCTACTGAGTTGCCTTGCAACCTCAGCTCTCTGGTGAGCTCAAGTTATGATTTTGTAAACTATCTTTTTTATTACTGTTAGAGTAGAAGCAACGTGTTCTTGCAGCTTTCAACATCCTAGGTAGAAGCAAAGTAATAAAATCATTTTGTAAAACTGTTTGGCAGTATCTGTTAAAGCTAAAGCTATGCATTCCCATGTCCCAAAAGTTTTATACCTACGTATACATCCAACAGAAATATGTATATCTGCATATCAAAAGATATACAAGAATGTTCACAAAGGGCTGTTTTTAACAACCTCAAACTGGCAATTACCAAATGTTCTTACACAGTAGAACAGTAAAATATATCATGGCGTATTTACAGTGACATACTATAAAGCAAGCAGAGAATGAGTGATTTACAGCTATACATATGAACATGGTTTAATCTCACATATATAATATTGATCAGATGAGACCAGATACAAAAAAATACATTCTTTATTATACCACTTAAAAAGAGCTCAGAAGTAAGCAAATTTAATCTCTGGTGTTAGAAGTTGGAATAGTGGTTACTCTTGGAAGGGGTTAATGTTTAGGGGGCATGAGAAGAACTTTTGAATTCCTAGTAATGTTGCATTTCTTTTTTTAAATTTTCTATTTTTTTTTTTTTTAAGAGAGAGAGAGAGAGTGAGAGCAGAAGAGGGGCAGAGAGAGAGGGAGACAGAATCCAAAACAGGCTCCAGGCTCTGAGCTGTCAGCACAGAGCCTTATGCAGGGCTCGAACTCACAGACTGCGAGATCATGATCTGAGCTGAAGTCAGACATTTAACTGATTGAGCCACTCAGGCACCTCTAATGTTGTATTTCTTGACTTGTGTGCTGGTCACATAAAATTCTTGCTGCTAAGTGATTCCTCTGGCTCTAGGTATTGTGTTTCTGTTAAACTGAAAATCACTTTCCAAGAAGGAAACACATCTGCTGGCATCTTAGCTTAGAGAGAGCAAAAGCTTGAAAGAATGAGAAATAGGACAGATAAATTCTACTTTGTGAGAAAGACTTGAGCTGCCAAAGTCCAGCATAAGAGTATTGAATGGATGAAAGATTCTTGGTCCAAAGAACTGTCTGTTTTCTCAAGTTTACCCCAGGTTGATGCCACCTGGGACTGTATCTTTTCCATATTCTGTGGCCTCAAAATATCTACCACTATATCATCCATACAGAAGGTATTCTGTACTTGGGGTTTTAGCCATAGAGTTACTAGAACTATTATTTTAAAAGAGCCTTGAGAATATCTATATGATCCCGTACTCATCAGGAAACTGCCATGAGCCAAACAGAAATTCCCCAGTGGTTAACAATGAGGAACTGGAAATAGCTAGTGGACGAGAGATCCCTTACCTGCTTCCAGGATCATTATGGTCATACTTTATTTCTCATTTATTGACTTATATCAAAACAGTCTCATTACCTACCTGAGTGGTAGGTAAAAGGATTTTCTTCATTTTGTACTAAAAAAGTCTTTCATTATCTTTTTTGCTTAACTATCTAGACTTTAATTTTAAAAGGATATGTTTCAGGTACCTGAGTGGCTCAGTCATTAGGCATCTGTCTTCATCTCAAGTCATAATTTCACAATTTGTGAGTTCAAGTCCCACATTGGGTGAGCTGGAGCCCTACTTTGGGTGAGCTTGAGCCCCACTTCAGATGAGCTTTAGCCTTCACTTTGGGTGAGCACAAGCCCTGCTTTGGGTAAAACATGAGTGCCACTTTGGGTGAGCTCTGCTTCTCTCTCTCTCTCTCTCTTTCTCTCAAAAAATGGATGTTTCTTTTCAATACTAATAGCTATTAATGTTTGATGTTGATTTTTTTTGAGGTAGAGTTGTTAGCCCTTGCTTTGATACATATAATTTCAATCATCTGAGTTTTCTTAGCATCATAGCAGGACAAACACTTTCTCTTAATTCTTTGTTGACCATGAAATTGAGGTAAACCTATGATACTTCATGTATGTTGGAATTTTTTTCTGTTTCAGTTAGGCCAGCATCAGGTACCTTATATTATCAACTTGTCAAGGGATTTCACTAAATGTGTAGATTGCATGTAACTCTAGACCTTGAGGTTAAACATAATTGTATTTCAAATACGTTCCAAGGTTTGAGCATTATCTCTTCAGTGTGCCCCACAACTGACCTGGTTGTGACCTGATGTATCCATTCTCCATTTTTGCTTTCCCTCTAACTATACATCACTGGAATATAAAGATATGTAAATTGTGAATGATAGAATTTGAGAAGTCCTTGCTAAATTAGTTCTTAAGTGACATGTTACCCATTAGCAATATTTTATACAGACAGCTATGTTAGTAGGTAATACTGGGTGAGATTTTGATCTGATTAGCATCTTTGACTAGTTATTCACCTTTTTTCAGTATAAGTACTCATGTCAACCTTTGAAGTGTAACACTGTCAGTAGAACCAGATTATAATTAGGGAATGGAATAGAAAAATGGGAGAAGTATAATTAACTACCCTATTTCAGGTTTTCTGATTATAAAAGTAATATGCACTTAATTGTAGAAATTTTGGAAACATCATAGAAATATAAAAAGAAAATGGAGGGTCACCTGAGTGGTTCGGTTGGTTGAGCGGCTGACCCTTTTTAAAAAAATTTTTAATGTTTATTTATTTTTGAGAGAGACAAAGACAGAGCATGATGAGCAGGGGAGGGGCAGAGAGAGGGAGACATAAAATCCAAAACAGTCCCCAGGCTCTGAGCTGTCAGCACAGAGCCCAGTGTGGGGCTTGAACTCATAAACTACAAGATCATGACCTGAGCTGAAGTTAGGTGCTTACCCAACTGAGCCATCCAAGGACCTCTGAGGGGCTGATGCTTGATTTCAGCTCAGGTCATGATCCCAGGGTCATGGGATCAAGCCCCACACTGGGGTCTGCACTGAGCGTGAAACCTGCCCCAGTCCCCTGCTCACATGCTCTCTCTAAAATAAAATTTTTTTAAAAAGGAAAGAAAATTGAAATCCTGGATAATTCCACCATCCAGATATAATAATTGTTTAAAGTTTGGTATATTTTCTTCCAGTCTTTCTTCCTACATGTACGCAAATATATGTAGATGTGTATTTGTATGTCAGAGTATGTTTTAACTATCTTAAGGTCTTCAAAACAACAGTAACAACAAAGCTGGAAATCACAAAGAAGGAATTAATTTAGATTCTTACTCAGGAGTGAGACAATCAGGCATCAATTTCATTTAAACTTCAGCACAAGGAATATTTTATTTGGAACTTGGCTAAAAGAGACAAATTGGGGCCATCTGGTTTTAGTCCCCCCTTTACCAGCTGAGCCGAGCAGCTCACCTTCTTTCCAGTCTCCTTCCTGTGCTTTTTGGCAGAGTTGTACACACCCTGGCATGGTTACTAAAACAAATTAATGCTTCTTAAGACTGCTTGTAATTAATAACTCCCAACAGAACATGAGTCTTCTGTAGACTTGGAATCTTGCCTAATTTTCTCTAAGATAAGTAATTAGATGCTGAGGACTGATAAGGCTCTTTCCTCTGAGCATCTGCCAGATAGCCTGCATCTGTAATGTGGGTAAGATGATTAAAATCTGAAAATGGCTGGAGGCTTTCTCATGTGTCACAACACTGACAGAACACTGAAGATATTTATTAGTGCCCCATCCCCCAAGCTCAACACTTCCCAAAACAAGAGAAGATTTTAAATGGATCAAAAAAAGCTATACCTAATTTAAATGGCTTGATTAACATCTATTTGCTATTTTATTCTTCTTTCAATTCATAAATTTTCTGTACAGTCAAATTAAATGTAAAGGATGGATTTCTCACTAGCTACCAACAACTATCAAGTTGATGATTATATTTTTTCTAGAATTTGGTCTGTATACCATGGATTCATGTTTACTAAACTCCTTTATAAGAATATATTGAGGTGCTGCCATCATGGGGCTTATGTTTGGCAATTTGTCTTCCTATCATAAAGCTCTAAGAGCTCTGTATTACCTGGGTGGTAACCCTTTCCAAAAGTTCGAAGGGAATAATTTTCTTCTATCTACTTTTATTTCATTTTCTTAAAGCAGGATTTCTCAACCTCGTCTCTATTACCATTTTGAACAAGATAATTTTTTGTTGTTGGGGGCTGTCCTGTGCATTGTAGGGTGTTTAGTAGCATACTTGGCCTCTATGCAGTAGGTGCTAATAGCAACCAACATCCCCTCTACGTTTTGACAATCAAATATATCTCCAGTCATTTCCAAATGTCCCCTGGAGGTTACAGTCATCCTTGTCGAGAACCTCTGGCCTACAGAATAGTATTCATACCTCAGTGGTGACAGTAAGATAAAGTAGATGTTTGTTTATTGGTGAGATTTGTCGAAGTTAGTACTGTTCATTCATCTCTTCAACAAAGTTGCTATTAAATAATTCAGAAGGCACATGTGGGGCACAATAAGTTGACCAGATATTCTGATTTAACCAACTGGTACCTCCTAGTAGCTTGATTTGGTAGAAGCTTGTGGTTTTGAACAGGTTGAGTCCTACTGTTTATGAGTCATCAGTACTTCAAAGATAAGAAAGGGAGGCATTTGAATACTTTCACACATGGAGGTGCTCATTGCTGGGCTCAGCTCTGCCTCTGAGAGTGCTGTGTTCTCACAGAGCCCGAACACAACTAGGAGTAACTAAGGTTTATTTATACGACTTTCCATAGGAAAGAAATTTCAAAAACTAACTTGGTGGCTTGCCAACAGAAAATGGCTCAGATTTAATTAGCCCAAAGTTTTGGGGAGAAAAGTTTTAATTGCAACAAATAATATTGTGAATTTGGAATGAGGGAGAAGTATAATGCTTTATTATTGGTGGTCAAGGAGTGTCCTGGTTAAGATATAGAGAGAGGCTTCTGGATTAGATTAGGAAGAAGAGTAGTTTATTTGTTAAAATAGAAAAAGCACCCCAGGAATCTTCTTTCTTTCTTTGATTAAATCAATTAAGATTAAAATCTTAAGGTGAGAATCTGGTTTAGAGAAGAGCATCTGGTTATCCTAAGGTGCATGTAAAGCATGAAAATTTGAGGCTTATTTGAAAGAAAATTAAAAAGTTAAATAAACAATGAGAATGTTCCCTTAATAGCGTAGAACTAAATATTAGCATGTGGTTATGTGACTATTAGAGGAGAGTTAAGCAAGGGATTCTTGCACTCGTGCACTTATTTAGAAGTCCTCAGTTACCCTCCATAGTGGTATCCTGTGAACTTGTGAATGTTATGGAAAAATCCTTTGCACATAAATTTTTAGAAGATGAAAAATCTTTAATAATTGGATACATGAGAAAAGGTATATTTAGAAAAGCACAATATATGGGGCGCCTGGGTGGCTTAGTCGGTTAAGCGTCCGACTTTCGCTTAGGTCATGATCTCGCGGTTCATGGGTTCGGGGCCCACGTTGGGCTCTGTGCTGACTGCCAGCTCAGAGCCTGGAGCCTATTTCAGTCTGTGACTCCCTCTCTCTCTGACCCTCCCCTGCTCACGCTGTCTCTCTCTCTCTCTCTCTCTCCTAGAAATAAATAAAACATTAAAAAATTTTTAAAAAAAAAATAAAAAGAAAAGCACAATATACAAAATAAATTATTTCATAATTTGCAGGAAACCCATATGAAATATTCATACAGATACAAGTAAGATTTAAGATTTGAATTTTTTAAAGAATAGCAAAAAGCATCTTAACAAAGAAATTGTGTGTGTGTGTATTCTCTTGGAATTGGTTATTTTTTAGTTCCAGAAGGCATATGTTATAAGCATTCAAAAAATCCACTGAAGTCATTCTCAAATTTTTACCTCTTATCCTCTTAGCCTACCCTGAGGGTCCCTTTTGGAAAAGGTTGCAAATCCTTCTCTACTAAGTTACTATAAAACATGCTGAGTATCTTGTCATTACTAGAAACATTATGGCACTAGTCCTATAAGAAGAGAAATTTTTTCTTCATTAATTTGTAGTGGTTATAAGTAAAATGAACAAGCCATTTAATTATTCAAGTGATCACTCAGAGTTCAATGTGTATATTTTCCTAGGATAATTAAGGATAACTTTTAAAATCCAAGTAGATAAATGCCATATTATTTTGTGTCCACTCATTTTTGTAAAGGATTGCATTTCGGTTATCATCTTAAAATAGCAATTCTAGATACTTTATCAACTGGAGATAAATATTTAAAGAAAAATTTAAGGCTTCAAGAGATAGTTATCCATAGACAGCTATAAATACTTTTTAAAATCATAAATAAAGGCTGTCTTTTATTCATTTCTTTTATTTCCTTCTTGCAACTTGAAATTCCTTTAAAAAAATTTTTTTAATGTTTTATTTATTTCTGAGAGAGAGAGGGAGGGAGAGACAGTGTGAGCGGGGGAGGGTCAGAGAGAGAGGGAGATACAGAATCTGAAACAGGCTCCAGGTTCTGAGCTGTTATCACAGAGCCTGACACAGACCTTGAACCCATGAACCGTGAGATCATGACCTGAGCTGAAGTCAGATGCTTAACTGACTGAGCCATCCAGGCACCCCTGAAATTCCTTTTTTTTTTTAACTAGTGGAAAAAATCAGATTTTTTTTCTTAATTTAGTTTAAATATGAATCAATTCATATTTTACTTATTAAGAGTGAGCACAGTAAAGATTTAAGAAGTTGTAAGAGTACAAGATTCATTTTAGAAAATGTGCTTGCTACTAGAAAAAGAATTGAAAGATATATAAACTACTCCAGCTGAGCACGAAAGAACAGCTGGAAATACCCATGGAACTATTTTTAATAAAGGAGAAACAAGTTTCCTGCTCTCTTTGAGGGTTCAGTCACTAGCTTCTTACAGAATAAGTGCTTTGTTGAGCCTTGAAAATAAAAAGTCAAAGATAAGGGTGAATGGAGTTGGAAACAGTGAACTGATCCAAGTGGTTCACTTGCTTAAGCTTCCAACTTCAGCTTAGGTCATGATCTTGCGGTCCGTGAGCTCCAGCCCTGTGTTGGGCTCTGTGCTGACAGCTCAGAACCCAGAGCCTGCTTCAGATTCTGTGTCTCCTCCCCCTCTCTCTGCTCCTCCTCTGCTCATGCTCTGTGTGTGTGTCTCTCTCTTTCTCTCAAAAATAAACATTAAAAAATTTTTTAAAAAGAATATGTTAAAAAAAGAAAAAGATCCAGGCACTGTATCTGCAGGCACTGTAACTCAAGCTACCCCAGATACTGATTTAAATTACCAGAGGGGCACCTGGGTAGTTCAGTTGGTTAAGCATCTGACTTCAGCTCAAGTCATGATCCCCTGTGTTCATGAGTTCAAGCCCCATGTTGCGCTTTGTGCTGACAGCTCAGAGCCTGGCATCTCCCTCTCTCTCTGCCCCTCCTTCACTCGTGCTCTCTCTCTCTCTCTCAAAAATAAATATATTGAAAAATTTTTTAATAATAAACTTCCAAAAATATTTTGCCAATTGCATATCAAAATATTAGTATTCTGCATTTTGCAATTTATCATCAGGAAATCCTCATGAATATTCATAAAGGTTTAGCCACACAAGTGTCCATAGCTGTTAATATCAAAATAATAAAGCCAAGTAGGGAACAACGTAAAAGTTCAACAATAGAGAAGAAAGTTAAATTATTGAGACAGTATTGCACTGATTATTGGCATGCAGTATGGCCATTAAAATGACATTGCAAAAGAAAATTTAATGTATATAAAAATCCTCACTACATATTAAATCATACAAAAAGAAAAGTTAAGAAATAATACATCATGATTTATGTGTGATATGTTGCTGTTACGTGACTAGAAGGGCACATAGTAAAATGTTCACTGGTTACCTCTGGCCGTTGCCATTATGGATTAGGGACCACATTATTACATTCTTTTTTTTTCTTTAATTTCTTTTTCTTTTTCTTTCTTTCTTTTCTTTTCATTCTTTTTTTTTTTTTTGCCTAGATTTAAAGATTAGTTTACAGTTTTTTCTTTTTCTTTCTTTTTTTTTTTTTAATTCATGGATTAAAGCAAATGTATTGAATATCTTCTCTGGGCTAAATACTGTCCTAGAGTCAGGCACCATGTTAGATAACATGCTTTCCTGGATGTATCTTATTGAAAAATCATACGTTAAAAGTCAGTGGATGTCAAATAGCCTTCCATTTTTTAAAAAATATAATTTTAAAAGTCAATGAGAAGAAAAGTCATCAAAGTTTGTTTTTAAAGGAAAATTAAGCTTCTCAGAGTGACCAGTAGTGTTGAGAAGAGTGAGCTTCCAATCCTACCCTTAGATGAGAAAGACAAGGATCTGGAGGTCCGGCTCTGCGGCCTCCTACTAATAATGCTTTTGGGGGGAAAACCGACACAGGGGTGGGGATCAACACTGCGCGGCAGGTGGGCATAGCTCAGAGTGATGGAGAGACTTTAAAGGCTCTGTTAGTGGTTCGGTCCCATTAAAAATAAAGTGCCTTCAGAGTAGTTTAGATTGCAGGAAGCTCACCTCATTATGATAGCAGAGAAAGCACATCTGAACAACTTCTTTACTGAAACTGAGGGACGAAAGTAAAATGAAGACAGAATTATCAGCATTTAGAAAGGAAAAAAAGAAGAGCTCCTGTCTATTCAGCTAAGAGAAGATGAGTATGCAAGCAACGTAAGACAAATTTGTACAGCCCACTGACAAGATTGCTCAGACTCCCTGTGTCTCCCTCTCTCTCTGACCCTCCCCTGCTCACGCTGTCTCTCTCTGTCCTAGAAATAAATAAAAATATTAAAAAAAAAAAAGATAGCTCAGACTCCCTGCTGCCTACATGGAAAAGCAGAAAAGAAAAAGAAAAATCCAAGTTATGGTTCAAGTTGTGTGATTATTTATGAAATTATCAGAACCTTTGATAACTCTTTTGGCATTTTAATAAAATTCACCATTAATATTTAATTTTAATAATTTTGTGGTAGTCTTTCCAATCCAGCATTCTCCCTGAGCACAATCTTGGAAACTTTTTTCAAAAGCTGTTTCAGCAAATAAATGCTGAAATTAAGCTATATTTAAATTTTTTTGCTTAGATGTAAAACTTCCTTTTTATACCCCCTTTATGGCATAGCTAGGAATTTGTATAAACTATTTATGGATTGATGGCTTACTTTAATATTTTAGAACCAGGTGAAAGCACAGTCTGTGTTTTGGTATGTTTGGGCATTTCTCAAGATCATGTCACTTTTCTGGCATATACTTAAAAATTGATCATCATAAATAAATACAAAGCACCCTCCTGAGGAACACATTCATTATGAGCCCGACTTTAAAACTGGAATATGCAATTGGAATCTGCAGGAGTTGGTATGCAATTTAGCGCTTAGAGTATTTATTAACCATTCAGGCAATTTCAGAATAATTTGGTAGTTAAGAGAAATTTGGGGGAAAAAACATCTTTCTACTGTGATAACATAGAGTCTCCCAAGACTTTTTATGCAGTTATGTTCATTGCCATTTTTATTAGTTGGTAAGTAAAATTCCAAGAGATATAGTGAGTAAAGAAAAAAGAAAAATACCCTATAAGTTGTGGGCTTTTTTCTTTTAAGATGTTTTCATGATTTTTATCTTGTGATCACCAATCTCGACTGTTAAAACAAACACTGAAATCACACTAATATTACAATTTCTTTTATTTTTGGCACTAGATTTTATACATGGATCATTGTTATCTAATTTTCAGCAGTCTAATTTATGAATTTGGACCTGAAATTTATGGACTTATGAACTTCTAACAAGAAGCGAAGTTAGTGCTTTTAGTTTCAAATGTGTTCCTAATTAGCCCACACACTAAGTTAAAGAATTCATGGAACCATGTGTGTCCTCGAGGGGAAAAATACAGGGTCCAGATTTGACAACTGTGCTATTGTACAACAAATAAACACAGCTTCATTTCAAATGTGTCGAGCTGAAAGTGTCAGTACCCATTTTTAAAATGGAACTCTGAATTTTTTTCAGGTCCTTTTCAGCTGCATGTCAACGTGTTTGATGTTCAACATTTTATCTTATTTTTCAATTTTTTAATTAAAGTATAGTTAGTGTACAATATTGTATTAGTTTCGTGTATACAACATAGTAATTCAGCATTTATATACATTACAAAATGATTGCCATGATGTTTAGTTACCATCTGTTACCATACAAAGTAATTACAATATTAAAACAGGGCTGCATCCAAATTAGAGTTTCCCATACTTTTTTGAGACTACATATAAAGTACCTTTTAAATGTGACTCTTGGGAGCACCTGGGTGGCTCGGTTAAGTGTCCAGCTTAAGCTCAGGTCATGATCTCGTGGTTCATGAGTTCGAGCCCCACATCGGGCTGTCAGCTGTCAGCACACAGAGCTTACTTTGGATCCTCTGTCTCCTCTCTGCCCGTCCCCTGCTCGCTCTCTCTCTCAAAATAAAATAAACATTAAAAAATATATATAAAATAAATGTGACTCTTTCTGAATAAAGCCTTAAAATCAGAGTAAAGTCATTCTGATCAATAGCAACAGGAGCAACAAGGAAAAGAACTTTACAAGAGTATAGAATTCTTTTAAGTTTTTCTTTTGAGTAACACAAAGTTACACAACTTTTTAAGGTTTTCTTCATTTAGTAGTGACAAGGTAGTAGGATAAGTGCATGGGTAATGTAAAAGCCCAATTTTAGTCAATAATTTCACTTGTCTTCTTACATTCTTTACTGAAAGTATTAACAGGCCATGAGACTGTTCACTCTGAAAATTGGGGGAACCTTTGTGATATACTTTACCACATTAAATACTCTTGCACCTTCTGTTCAAAGAGCTAATTAACAGCTAAAAGGAAAAGATAACAGATGGGAAATGAAGCATGAACACTCCCAAATTGGTAAGAGTCTCTGAATTCCTTGAGTGAAATCGCTCCATTTGCATCCTATTCAGTGGCCCAGATTCACACAATGTAGTATAGGGTTGTTGTTTGTTTGTTTGTTTGTTTGTTTTTTTAGTTTATTTATTTATTCTGAGAGAGAGAGGAAGGGGCACAGAGAGAGGAAGAATCCCAGGTAGGCTCTGCGCTGTCAGTGCAGAGCCTGATGTGGGGCTCTACCTTATGAACCATAAGGTCATGACCTGAGCTGAAATCAAGAGCTGGATACTCAACCAGCTGAGCCACCTAGGCACCCCTTTAGTGTGCTGTAAAATTTTTTTAATGTTTATTTATATTTGAGAGAGAGAGACAGACAGAATGTGAGCAGGGGAGGAGCAGAAGAGAGGGGGACACAGAATCTGACGTAGGCTCCAGGCTCCAGAGCTGTCAGCACCGAGCCCGATGCAGGACTTGAACTCACAAGCTGTGAGATCATGACCTGAGCCGAAGTGATGCTCAACTGACTGAGCCACCCACATGCCCCATTAAATGATGGACACCATTGCTGAAGATGCTTCATTCTTGCCATCGGCTGAACATAACTAACTTTTAGAATTGCTGGGTTTGTGAAACTTAATGGGAGATAAAATAGTTTAGGGGCTGAATTGAGAACTCATTAAAATTCATGAGTTATCCATGGACTGTCTGGGTTTGTGACAACAGATTATAGTTTGTATTGCAGCGGTAAGTAGGAAGCAAGGTGCATGTTTTCCCCAAGAACTGGTAGTTATTTACATATGTGTCCTGGGTGGCTGGGAAAGGTTTTGGGTTTCAATTTGAGTGTGGGTGTTGAAGGAGGAAGCCTTGGGGTGGGAGGATGAGGTTGGAGGACCAGGAATTAATTGGGTTCTATAGACAGTGACCTTCCTTCTCTCCCCAGAATACTGGCAACCCTGAAGGGAATAGGGGCCATATTTTGTGGTCACTAATTGCCAAAGGACAGGATAACAGGAGTCAGACTCGGGCGGGTAGATGGCCTAACATCCCACAGAAAGAGAATCTAGGAGGGCTATATTTGCCTAAATGCTGCCTGCAAGCTGGCTCCCAGCAAGCCCTTCATTTAAGGAGAAGCTAAGTATCCAAAATAGGGTGTGTGGCTAAGGTGGGTCCACAGTGGAAAGACCCATAGAAGAAACCATTTTTTAAACTGACCCAAACAAATCAAGCTTTGGAACATCATGGTTTCATTAGAACTCTGTTATGATTTTTATTATGTTTTATCTTATATAAATCTACAACCATATTTTCTTAATTTCTATACCACCAAAATAACTATGGCATAACAGTCATTTTACATAAATGAAAAGATGATTTTATAAAATGCAACTGAGCTTTGAGAGACATTAATTCTTTAAATTATCTTATTTAGCTTAATGTGAAATTAGCATGCTCTTGCTTTCAGTCATAAATGCTCTGTGCTTTCTTTTGTATTTGATTTTCTTCTGCAGTGAGATTTATTTCTGAAGAGAGGTGAGGTGGAAGAGGAAAGAGAGGCCTGCTTCTTGGGCAGTAGCTGATCTGAGATTTAAGTCCCATAGGCATCTGACCATTGTGAGGTTCCGTGCAGTTCTACTGAGGATTCTAAGCAGGGAAGAAGGCCAGGAAGAGAAAAGGTGGTGCACTGTGAGGCCCCCCACTATCCACCAAAGTGTGCTGAATGAGCTTAGTACACTAAGGTAGACCTCCTTTCTTAGAACGGGAACAATAAAAAGGGCTATGTTGGTATCCGGCAACTCCTTTTGGTTCCTGGGAGAAAAATGAGCAAGTGTAGGCCGTAAGGCCCTCGGCCCATGTGAAAAGTGCTTGCCCTTTACCATGATTCTCTGGATACAGTAGACACTTGAAAAGAGGAGAGGAGCACATGATTCCTCAGTCTTAGATCCTGAGGAGAGTTCATTGGAAATCCAGTAGAACCAATTTTCTGATTCTGGGACAACATAGCTCTGTCTGCCCACAGGTTCCTTTGGAAAGAGAGGAAGGCACCTTCTCCCATTCTCTCAGGGTTCGCCTGAATAGTCTGTTGTGGAACAGCACTGAGTAGGGGAGACTGTTACAGGCATTTCCAAAGCATATTAAGATTTTTGAGGTCTTGCATTAAGACTGAAGATGATGAGTGGTGTCAAAGTCTACTTCTCAATAAACTTAAAACGAGACTCTCATAAAAAAAGAGGTGGGATATGTGTTAAAAGATTTTTTAAAATCTCATTACATAAAGATGCTAGAGTTTACTCAAGGGTCATTTGAGGAACAGAGCATTTATAGGCAGTTTAATAAAATAATACTAGAATAAGTTTACTAGGTTAGATACAAAACTGGTTTATGTTGTAAAGGGCAATAGGTGATGACCTCTGGAGTTATCTTTTCTACCACACAGAGATAATGTATATTTCTCCTGGAAGCTGGAAGCTCTATGAGTTAACATGTGACTTCATAAAGAATGGGCACTTAATTAACATTATACTAAAAAATTAATCATTGTGTTGGCTCGTTAAAACAGTGCCTCAGTATGATTTTAAAAAGAAATGGAATTATTATCCTCTTTGCCTTATTCATAAGTTTTGGATCATTTTTCTTAACAATAGGGGATCTATCAAGTACCTCTTGATATTTACCCCTCTTACTCTTTTCTAAACTCATGTTACTCACATATGATAACATCCATGTTTGATTAACACAGACCTTTTGCTTTTGTCTTTCTCTCCCCTGCCCCCTTACACACACACACACACACACACACATACACACACACCCCACCACCATCACCACCACCACCACCACCACCGCCGCCGCCGCCGCCGCCATCACTGCAACACACACATGTGATACGGGGATCCAAAAAGAAAAAGAAAATAAAGGAGAAATAGTTTATTTCTCCCACTGATACAATATACCAATGTGTTCCACATTAGTAATATAGTAACTTTTGAATTACTTTACAAAACTCAGGAGGTGAATAGATGTTGTCCAGATTTTCCTTTATCATGAATACCAAGGGAAGAGCCAAAGTTTTTTGTTGTATAGAAATTTCCTTGCAGCAACTATTGTTAGATCCAAGAGGACTTTCAGGACTTACAACCACAGCCCTAGTAGATATATTAAGGGTGTTCCCAAGGCAGCCACAACCAAGGCATTGACTTTGTATCTGAGGTTGGTGCTTTTGAAATTGGCTGGTGCCTGCAGCCTCTTTGTATTCCCTCAGAGGTTTTTATAGAGACAGTTTTCAGTTCTCTTTTCTGTCTCCAGGACATAAACATTCCTTCCCTCTTTTGGCTCACACGCTACACACAAAGAATCAGACCAAATTCAGTTATAGGAAACTATGGCGCCAAAGAGAATAATTTCCTTATTAAGTTGAATTATGTCTTCTGATTCTATTTAACCTAGATATAGTAATTATATTTTTTTTATTCTGCTTGGGAAAAACTGAATTTAAGATTTCTGAGAATTAGTTAAACAATTTAAAACCAAAGCTGCCATAAAACATCAAAATAATACCAGAGCACTTTGTTTTTGTTTTTGTCTTTTACCTTCGGGATGGCTGCTGCAGTGATTCTTTGCAACTCCTTCAGTTAGTTAAAACCCGTGTGCCATCCATAATCGGCTTTGGCTTCTTCTAGCCTTGGATCAGTCCTTATGGTTTCAGTAACCAGGGTGCCTTATCCCTAAAGATACTGACTTTTTTTTATGACTTAATCTCAATACTTTTCTTCATCTGGAATGCCTATGGCAAGATTGAAGGATCATACTGGTTTGCTACTTCAACAAATATTAATTGGTTTTTTCTGGACCGATTTAGATATTTAGAACCAGGAAATGTGTTTGGAATTCTTTCCCTGGTATCTCATCTTCTTCATAATATTGGTCCATCCATCATATCTAAATCTCGTTTGCTATTAGTTTTCTCCAGTTCCTTATGACAGAAGAACAGAGGGTCACCTCATGATGAATTATACCACCGCCTGCTAACAGTAAGCTGTGATGTGGTGTAGAAAGAAACACTTATCCTGGAGCAGTTTTCATTTACAAGACCATATTCTGTGAAAGGTCAAATCTGTTAGGTTGTTTTGCTGATTCGTTCATTGGTTTTATAAATGCAGCAACGAATATGTCATTTAACTTGTTTCTGTCAAGGCAAAAATCCATCCAAAATTTAAGATACCAGTATCATTTTTGAGAGCTCTGCAATATCCAAACAGGC
Source organism: Hyaena hyaena (assembly GCF_003009895.1). Taxonomy (NCBI): domain Eukaryota; kingdom Metazoa; phylum Chordata; class Mammalia; order Carnivora; family Hyaenidae; genus Hyaena; species Hyaena hyaena. The sequence goes on from NW_024080957.1 coordinate 134,582, forward strand.
AAGGAAATGTGTTATCACCCTGTAATTAATTCCAAAAATGCTTTCATTCACTTACCAGATTTAAATGAAATCCAACACTTGTTTAATACCTACTACATAGTACTGAGGGTCCCTGCCTCTAAGGAATTTGCAGTTTTTAATGGCCAGAAAGTAATGCATTCAACCAACATTGATACTGACCAGAATGGTGCTATTTCTTTAACATGCAGATATATTGTTATGGTCATGAAAACATTGACTCCTTAAATTTTAACCAGATACCATGCAGCGGGTAGCTAAAGGGGCCTTGGAAATCATCGGACTCAACCATCTTACTCTTAAATACAATTATCCTTTTATTAGAGTAATATATATTTGCTGTGGAAATTTGAGAATATGTAGAAAAGTGGAAACGAGAAATCAAACACCCAAAGTTCCACCACCCCACAACAATCATTATTAACCTTTTGGGTACACAATTGACCCTTGAGCTATGTAAGGGTTGGAACACCAACCCTCTCCTCTGCACAGTTGAAAATCTGAGTATAACTTTTTTTAAGCTTTAATTTTAACCCCAGTTAGTTAACATACAGTATTATATTAGTTTTGAGTGTACTATATAGTAATTCAACATACATTATCTGGTGCTCATCATAAGTGCATTTCTTAATTCCCACACCTATTTCACCCATCCTTCTACCCACCTCCCCTCTGAACCATCAGGTTGTTAAGATGCTAAGAGTCTGTTTCTTGACTTGTGTCATTCTCTCTTATTTTTTTTCCTTTGCTCATTTGTTTTGTGAAAATCTGAGCATAACTTTTGACTCCCCCCAAACTTGACTACTACTGCTGACTGGAAGACTTACCAATAACACAAATAGTCAATCAACACATATTTTGTGGATTATATGTAATATACATTGTATTCTTACAATAAAGTAAGAGAAAAGGAAACGTTATGAAGAAAATCATAAGGATGAGAAAACATATTTACAGTATTGTAAAAGATCTGCTCATAAGTGGACCCATGCAGTTCAAACCCATTTGTTCAAGGATCACTTGTATTTCATTTTAGTCTCTGCACATATTTTATTTTTTACATATATGAGATAATATTAAATATACAACTTTGTACATTGATTTATTTCCCATGAAACACAATGATATAACCCTTTCTCAATACTATTAAGAACTCAGTAACTGTATTTTAATCTAAATAATAATTATTGGATAAACCATAACTTTGACATTCTTCTACTATTTAGGTTGCTTACACTATTCACTATTGAATGGCTTTGGGCTTAAAATTTTCTCAGGGTAAAATCTCTCAAGTAGGTTTATGGGTCAATGTATACGAACATTTGTAAGGTTCTTGCAAGATGATTTTGAACACCATGCCTTTTATATCTTGCATTTGACGTTATCTTCACAGCAGGTTTCATTAGCCTTCCTTACACATACTGCAGACTCTTCTGCCTTTTAATTGGCAAGGAAATCACCAGGAACTGAATACACACTGGAGGGAGAAGATAAGCAGAGTAATCAAAATCGGCTCCAAAGAAAAAATGGAAACTTAATCTAGCTAAGCCTCCAGTAGCACCCTCCCTAATTCATGTTATCTCCTTTTAAAGTTGCATAGACTTTGGCTTACACAAGTGTAGAAGGTTAATGGTTCCTTACTTGTGGAATCGAGGGAGAAGGCAGAAATTAGATTAGATTTATACATTTCTAGAAACTGCTGAGTTTCTGATAATTGTTGTTAATAACAATTTCAAGCAACACAGCTTTATCTAACAGCTGTGAAGGGGTGTGAGCAGAATCACAAGAAACAGATAGTCACGGCCATTACTGATGTGCCATCATGGGGAAGCCAGCTTATTTTGGGCGAGGCCCAAAGACAAGGGGCTCACTGAGGTCCAGTGTGGCCTGAAACATCATATTTATTCTGAGACCTAAAGACCTGTGGGATCCCTGAGCTCTATCCTGGGCCCCTGGGATCCTCTGAATAGAGCGTATTGACACAGGCTGGTGGTCTGGAACTGCTGCAGACCCCTCCCTCTTTGTGGACTGAGCCAGAGCCAGATCCCAGCACAGCTGACTCAGGAGTGGCCCTGAGGTTGCCCAAAAAGCATTTCAATCTCAAGCACAGACGAGTGGAATATGAAATAGAATTTCTGACAGAGGTGCCAACTTTCCTGGGCCCTTGGCCTGTTTCCAACCCTTCACAGACTTGAAGACTCATAATGTCCTCTCAGCCCTCAATGCTGAAAGAAAAATAAATCCATTTTTAACTTTGCCTCAGAGCATCTCCTTTATATGATCCCCATGGATTTTTTTTTTTAAGTTTGTTTGTTTGTTTATTTTGAGTGAGAGAGAGCAAGCAGGAGAGGGGCAGAGAGAGAGGAAAGAGAATCTCACGCAGGCTCTGTGCTTTGTGTGTGGAGGAACCCAGTGTGGAGTTCAAACCCACGAACCATGAGACCATGACCTGAGCTGAAATCAGGAGTCAGACACTTAACCAAGTGAGCTATCCAGGCGCCACCCTCCACAGATATTTTCTGATTGATTTTCTAGCTCCTCCTATCCCTCCTAACTTTTGGAAACTAGTTGTATAGTCGGAATCTAACCATGTCCCACAGACCCACTGGCCACACATTTCTGTTTTTATAGTCTGAGCCATATTTGCTTTCTGCTTTCTCAAAAAGCACTTTTAAAAACTGGTTTAGATTAGCTTGAGGTCTCTTGGGATCCCTGAAGTTTTCCCTGCCATGTTTTCAAATAGCCAGTGACAACGTAAACTATTTATAAGCTTGGGTTTCCAGCTCAAGTGTAATATTTATGTGTGTCCTCACAATTTTGAACGATAAGATTACTGTTTTGTTAACCCAGTGGCCAGTTGGCTTACCATTAAGTTCATATTTATTCTTGACTTTGTTATCACAAATTCACTTTGTAGAGAAAGAGGCTAAAACTGGGCCTTCTATTACCTTTGCTGCTTTTAACTCCAAGGCATGAAGCTGCTTTTTATGCGAGCCTTCCAATCCTATGCAAACACCCTCCAGATTCGGAAAATGTCCTATAAGTTGCCATAATGTCAAATACAATAATCTTCTTGGGTCCCACAAAATTGTAGAACATCCTACCTGCCCCTACACTTGAAACAAGGAGTTTTCTTTCACAGTTTAGACAGTTGAAAAGTTTGCTTGCTCTCATCCTAGGTTCTTTCTCTCAATTCCCACTTTAGGCACCTATCTTTACTTGTCAGTGGGGATTTGAAGTAGCTTTAATCCCAAACCTTCTGTTTTGTTTTGTTTTGTTTTGTTTTGTTTTGTTTTGTTTTCAGCCAAGAGAGTCATAGCAAATACAAGGTAACAGGAGGAGACTGGAGAAAGAAATGAGATCAAGTAGTGCTAGCCTCTACCTATAGGCTTCATAAATTACTAATTGAGAAAAGAAGTCTTTCTGGGATTTTAGAGATGACAAGAATAAAATTAAGTAGTCCAGATAAAGGCTTTATTAAAGCAGCCATTTTAATATTATTTAGGCAGAGAACCATGTCGATCCTTGGAATGTCTGCAAAATGTTTATTTTTCCAACAGAAGCCTATGGCAACGTATTGCATATGTATGCTGAATTTATGCAGGTGATTCAATGTGAAAACTAGCACATAAATGCATAGATTGTGTAAATGTTGACGACAAGCATGAGGCTACATTAATTGGAAATGGTCTTAAAGGGGAGAAAGTTATAACTAGTTCACTTTTATATTTTACATGTAGGATTGTATTCTAAGATTGATTTATAACTACAAGCTTTAGGTAAAGAACTCATTGTTTTTTATGATGCTGCTTCCTTGGTATGCATTCTTAGCTATAACTGTGCTTCAAAAGAGCCATCCCTTTTCTGATTTTGACAGGGTTCGTTGAGGTTGATCTCTGCAGAGCAATGTTATTCTCCAGGAATATTGCAGACCAGGGCCTGACTTACGAGTTTGTATAATGAGTCATGGTATGAGCTCTCTGTCTCTCTCTGGTCTCCGTGTTCCTCCCCTGAGACATTTATGCACGGAAAACAGTCTGAGCAGTGCTGTGTACCCGTCTAATCCTGTGGACTTAATATACTCAGGACCAAATTCTAAATCAGAAAAAAAAATCTATATGTGAAGTTAGAGACTTCTGAAGACTCAGATACTTGAAGGGAAAAAAAAAAACCACACAGAACAACCTTTCCTTGTCTCCTACACTCATCCCTGCTGCCTTTTTTTTTTTTCCTTTGTGAAATATTACGGGAGACATTCAGCTTTTCAGTTGATGGGGAAGGCATTGTTGTGTGGGATAAATAACATGGATTTTGAGTTAGACCAGGATTAGTTCTGTGATCTATCCTTTACAGGCTGTGAACTTGAGAAGGTCATAAGGGATTACTTGAGGATAAATTGAGATGATCCATGTAAGGCCCTTAGTAGAATGCTTGGCCCATAGTAAATGCCTTACAACTTTTGGCTGTTGTCTGTGAGAATCTTCATCATCATTTATCATCACAACCACCTTCATACCTGGTAATCATTGCCATCACTACCACCACTACCACCACCACCATCATCATCATCTCACTCTCCTGGCTTTTTTTTTTTTTCCTACCTCTGCCCATTCCTTAGCCTCCATTGCAGACTCTGTTCCTCTTCCAAACCTTTAACCCTGGGGTTCCTGAGGCTTATGCCCTGTTCTCTTTTCCCTTCTCTCATTACATGCTCTCCCTCGGCAACCTCACCACAGGGGGCTTCATGTATCATCCTTTGCTAGTGATTCCGAAATCCATTGCTCTAACCCAGATCTCTCTTCTAAGCTTCAAACCTGATCCCCATCTGCCCTTGAATGCTCCAGCAGCTCTTGAAACCAAAACTCAACATAGCTTTCTCTCCCCAGATTTTGCATATTCTCTTTGTTTCTTAAAGAAGGCATCACCATTCATCCTGTTACCAAAGCTAGAAAACTGGGGGTCACTCGTGACTCCACCCTTTCCCCTTCCTCCACTGTTCAGTCAATGGATGGTGTCCCCTACACCTTCTAAACTCTGAGTTTCATATGAGTAGGGACAGCACCAGAAAAATAATTATGGAATGAATGAATACAGGAGTGAATAAAACTCACTTCCTTCCATTTCTGCAGTTCGGGCCACCATTAGGTCTCACCAGTTTAATAATTCACAATTTAAAAACCCCAGAGGTGAAATATTTTAACTTATCTCCCTGCTTCTAAGATTGTAACCCCCACCCCAATACCACAGCAGTTCATTCACCACACTGCAGCCAGAGTGATTTTTATGATCCCCAAGAATCTTACCATGATTGTGCCTCTTCTCTGCTTAGCACTTCAGTGACTCAGAATAATCACCCTGATTAGATGTCCTGCTTTACAGTTATTGTCCTGGTACAATTATTATTCTTAAAAGTACCCTGGATTGAACAATAAGGATATAATCACTATGCATCTAATCTGTTTCCTGCTTGTGTTTCCAGCCTCCCATTCTGCTCCTAATCCTTTCCTCACCCCTGCCTACTACTCCAGCCTTATTGAACTGAAAGTTTTTCAAATTAGTTGTACTCACGGCTCTCTCATACTCTTCCCTCTGCCTGGAAGTTCTTCTCTCTGTGCCCAGCTGACTCCTACCATCCAGGTCTCAGGCTAGACCTTCCTTTACAGAGGAGTCTTCTCTGGCCCCCCAGGTTATGTCAGGCACCTCTTCATGTTCCCATCGCATCTTGCATCCTAGCTCTCATTGTTTTCAATGCTGTTAATTTCTGTGGGTTCCCTATTAGCCTCCATGCTCACTCAGGTCAGGAGCAGCATCTGCTCACTGCAAGGTTGAATCCTGGTGCCTTACCCAGGATCTGGTACAGAAATAACACTCCACTAATATTTGGTAAATGATAGAAGTAAAATATCACATGCTATTAGAAAAATCAAAGAAAGAATGTGTGTGGAAAAATCTTACTCCATGACAAATCTGGGAACATGCCTACTTTGTGGCTATAGGCAGTATATTGTCTTCTTGTCTCTGTTCATCATGTTTGTGGTAATGGTGGAAATGATTCTGTGTTCCTTTGATTAAAAGTTCATTCTAGGACAGGATTTGGCGTTGGTACACACTGTCAATTCCAGGAAGTCTTGCAGGTGATAATGTTGCAAAACAAAGCAAAGAACAGCTGTTTTCTAGCCTTTTCAAGCAGTTAAGGCTACTTGTATTTCAACTATGCAAGGCAGATTGGTTTTAAAGTTATTTGCTTTGAAGTTCAAATTAAATTTTGTCTCATTAGTCTAATGTATCCTAGATTAAGTTCCAAATTCTATTCTCATACTAATAAAAACAAACATAAAACTCCTTCTGACATAATTATTTGTATTGTATTCTTCACAAACTTAAAATTGTGTGCTCTTAGATGATAACTTTTATGCTGTTATTTGATCTACCAGTGAATCCAAGCATTTTGTTCCATATGCATTGGTCAGAAAGGAGTTCAAGACCTCTCTGGTGAGGTCTGTGCACATCATTCTATTGAATGAAAAAGAAGGTTAATAGCTTTTTTCCCAAGTAGATATAGCTTCTATGTTTTTGCTGATTACAAAAACAATACACAGTTATTGAAAAAACTTCCAGGAAAAAAAATCTGGAAAGAGAAAGAAGAAAATAAAAATCATCCAAAATCCCACTTTTAGGTTATTGTATAAATAGAGTATGTATTTCTAGGCTTTTTTTCTGCATATATCATCATGTCAATACAGATTTTTTTAATGAAATAGTACTATTCCACATATATGGCTTTAAAATGTGTTTTCCACTTAAGAAGTTTGGGACTTTTAGGGAGAAAAATAGATAAAGTGGATTTTAGGAAGCTTTGCTTTCTGGTATGTTGAATGTTATAATTTCCCCTTCGCTTCGCTTATTAAGACAACTTCTATCATAAACTCTATTAGGCTTTGAATTGATCAAGGTTCATATGAAGGAAATAGAAACAATGCTAGCTATTTTAAGCAGAAAGGAATTTGGCTTTTGAAAGTAGGTATTTACAAGACTGTGGGGCTGTCTAGAAGAAGAGAAATAAGCCAAACTATGAACTTGGACTGCCAGGGCGGCTGCTTCTTCCCCATGGTCAGGGTGACAGGGAATCGGGAAAGTAGCCACCAGAACGGTTGCTCCCAGACACATCACCCTGGCTGACACCCTGGCACACTTGTCAGTGGCACCTCTGTTGGCCCTAGAGGCCCCACAACATCAGCTTGATCCACACTGCCAAACCGTGGATGCCCTCTGTCCCTGTGTCTGACTACTCCACCCTCTTTATTAAGTTGATGCTTGCTTAAGCTTGAACACATTCTTTACTCCTCTTCCCAACTGCACAGTTTAGGTATATGGCATCATACTTTACATCCTTTTATTTTGTGAATCCCTGGACTAAATATAGTTAATTTAACTGCCTTTGTGCTTTCCTACTTTTCTTACTTCTACCTATGGTCTTTCCTTTCCATTGAAAAAGTCCCCTTTAACATTTCTTGTAGGGCCAGTTTAGTGGTGATGAATTTCTTTAACTTTTGTCTGGGAAATTCTTTATTTGTCCTTCTATTCTGAATGGTAGCCTTGCGGGATAGATTCTTGGTTGCAGATTTTTTCAGCATTTTTCATATATCTTGATATTCACTTCTGGCCTGCAGTTTCTACCGAAAAATCCACTGATAGCCTAATGGGGCTTCCCTTTTATGTAACTGTTTTCTTTTCTCTTGTTGCTTTTAAAATTCTCTCTTTATCACTACTTTTTACGATTGTTGTTTTTTAAAAATTTTTAATGTTTATTTTTGAGAGACAGAGAGAGAAACAGGGTGTGAGCAGGGGAAGGGCAGAGAGAGAGGGAGACAGAATCTGAAGCAGGCTCCAGGCTCAGACCTGTCAGCACAGAGTCCAACGTGGGGCTTGAACTCACAAACTGTGAGATCATAACCTGATGAAGTCAGATGCTTAACCGACTGAACCACCCAGATGCTCCTTTTCTGTTTTAATTACTATGTATTTTGCCATGGGCCTTCTTGGGTAGGTTTTGTTGGGGGAGTGTCTGTGCCTCCTGCATCTAGATTTTTGTTTCCCTCCCCCAGATTAGGGAAGTTTTCAGCTACTATTTCTTCAAATAAATTTTCATCCTCCTTTCCTGTCTTTTCACCTGGGATCCCTATAATGTGAATGCTGTTATGTTTCATGGTGTCACTGAATTCCCTACGTCTGTTTTCATTTTTTACTATTTTTTCTCTCTCCTGTTCAGCATGATTGCTTTCCATTACTCTGTCCTCCAGGTCACTGATTCATTCTTATGCTTCCTTTTGTCTAGTTTTTATTTCATCTAATGTATTTTTTATTTCAGTTATTAAGTTTATCTCTGATTCATTCTTTTTTATGTTTTCCTTCTCTTTGTTGAGGGCCTTAATGAGGTCCTCCATCTTTTCTCAAGTCCAGTGAGTGTCTTTATAATTATTAGTTTAAATTTTCTAGCAGGCATATTATTTATCTCCTTTTCATTTAGCTCTCTTGCTCTGATTTGGTCCTGTTCCTTCATTCAGGACATATTCCTCTATCTCCTCATTTTGTCTAACTCTCTGTGTATGTTTCTGTGTTAGGAAAGTCAGCTACATCTTCTGCTCTTGAAATTAGTGGCCTTATGAAGAAGAGATCCTCAAGTGCCCTGCAATGCAGTGTCCCCTATTCACCAGAACCTGGCGCTTTAGGGTACTTCCTGTGTATGTCGTGTGTACCCTACTGTTGTGGTTGGACCACTTTTGCCTTCAGTCCAATAGTCTCCAATTGCTCTATTGTCTGTTTAGGGCAGGGTTTGGTCTTTGTGTTGTTAGTGGGCCAGTCTGGGACTGCCTTGGGCTTGAGTTGAATCAGACTAGGCATTTGTCAGAGATACAATAGCACCAAATGGCAGTGTACTTTCCCCTCTTTGTGCCCTGAGAAGACACCTTTTGTTGGCAGGGCAGTCAGACCTGATGTCTGCTCCCGGCCCATTGCTGGAGCCACAATCAGACTGGTGTGGGTGGTTATCCTCCCCTTTCTGCAGGCTACGAGTCACTTTGGGGTGGTGCTGCCTCCTATCAGGAATCCTTGCACACTGCCAGGCTTGTGACACCACTTTGGATGGACTCTGGCTAAGGATGTATTCAAGGGGGAAAGTCCACAGAAGAATGAGGGGACAGAGGCACTGTTAGCAAGTTAGGTGGAAAATGTTGTCACAGTGTTGGTCAATGTGTCTAAACTAGGGGACAGGGGAGGGAAACAGTACCTGCCAACTCCTTTGTTCTTGAAAAGTCTCCTAAAAATCCTTGCCCCTTCAATGCACACTTTGATCTTCTTCCTATATACCCCAGGCATTTTTCAAACTGCTGGTTCTATGCTGTATCTCTGCTGGGCTGTTTCTTGTACTGTCTCCTTAAGGGCAGAGACTCAATTTTCTATCACCCTCCTGGCTCTCCCAGAATGGAGCCCACTGATTTTTAAAGTTCCAGGTGTTGGGGCACCTGGGTGGCTCAGTCGTTTGAGCATCTGACTCTTGATTTTGACTCAGGTCATGGTCTCACAGTTTGTGAGATCAAGCTCCACTTAAGACTCTATGCTGACAACACAGAGCCTGCTTGGAATTCTCTCTCTCTCTGCCTCTTCCCTGCTCATATGCACATGTTCTCTCTCTTTCTCTCTCTCTCTCTCTCTCTCAAAATAAACATTTAAAAAAATAAGAAAGTTCCAGGTATTTAGCCCTGCTGATTTTAAGAACTCACAAAATTAGGCCCCTCCAATTTTCAAAGCCAAATGTTATAGGAATTTGGGTTCCCCATGCCTGGAATGCTTGGTCTGAGGGTCTGTTTCCTTTCCCCCCCTCTCTGTGCCCTAGGTGTCCCTCCTTAGACAGTTGCATGGGTCTGTTTAGATCCTGACCACATCTCTGCCCTTCCTACACCCGTTGATGTGTCCTTTTGTCTACCTTTAGCTGGGCAGAGTCTGTTCTGCCAATCTTTGGGTCATTTTCTGGGTTTTTTACATTGATGTCAGTATTATCTAGTTGTATTCATGGGATGAGGTGAGCTTTGGAATTTCCTACTCTGCCGTTTTTCCCCAGAAGTCCTTGTAACACTTCAATTTATTTAACCCATCTCTGTTGCTATCTGTTTTTCTAGTTTTTTCATATAAACTATGTTTTGCTAAACTGCTCTTCACAGAGTCACTCATAGCCTTGTGTTGCCAAACCCAGTGGTCAATTCTCACAATTCATTTTACTTTACCTATGAGGACTTCTGACATGGTTACTCATTCTCTTGTTGAAATTTTTCCTTCACTCAGTTCCCAGACCTCACACTTCCTGGTGTTCCTTCTAGATCATCTGCTCAGACCGAACCCCCCCCCCCCTCCGATCTCTCCTAACTCTATCCTTATCTGTCATCTCTGTTTACTTTACTGTTTTTCTCATCTCATCCAATCTAATGGCTTTAAATACCTGAACTCCATACCCATGTACCTAACAGCTGCTTTGTTAGCATGTAGTTTTGGATGCTTTAAAAACATCTCAAACTTAACATTTACAAAAACAAACTTCTAGGGGCGCCTGGGTGGCTCAGTCGGTTAAGCGTCCAACTTTGGCTCAGGTCATGATCTCATGGTTCGTGGGTTCAAGCCCCACATCAGGCTCTGTGCTGACAACTAGCTCAGAGCCTGGAGCCTGTTTCGGATTCTGTGTCTCCTTCTCTCTTTTACTCTCCCCTGCTCATGCTGTTTCTCTCTCTCAGAAATACATTTTTTTAAAAATATTTTAAAAAATTTTTTTGAAAACAAACTTCTGTTCTTTCCCACCATGTATATTCCACCAATGTCTCTTCCATCGCAGTTCATGCAACTGCCATCCTTCTATTTGAATAGGACAAAATCCTGGGGGTCATCCTTGACCCCAGCCAGTTCTCTCCATCACCACTGCTCTCCACTAGTTTAAGCCACTTATTTCTCTCTTGAACTATTGCCCTGCTTTCTCTCTGTGCCTTTCCTAGAATTGAAAAGTTAGAACATGTCGTCACTCTGCTCAAAACACTCCAGTGAAATTCCACCTCAGGATGAAAAGTTAAAATTTCTTACAACAACCCGGAAGGTTCTTGATGACACTCCCACCTCCACTGCCACTATCTCTCTGATTTCCTTTCCTGTGACATTCACCCTTGGTCACTCTGCTTCCGCATCCTGGATGTTCTAACGCATGCCTGTCCCTGAGGGGCATGGCAGTTGCTCCCCCTCTGCTTGGAACACTCCTCCCCTAGATAGGCTCTCTCATCACCCTCAAGACTTTGCTCAGCCAGTCTTGCAATTTAAGTTGCAGTCTGATCCTCCTTCCAGCTCTTTGAATGCTCCTTCTCTGTTTTTTTTTCTCCATAGCACATACCATTTTCTTATTAACTATATAACTTCTTTCTATTGTTATCTGCCCTACCCCCTCACCCTAAGGAAATGGGTATTTTAATATATTATTGACATTACTTATTATTGAATCTTCAGTGTCTAGGCATACTGGGAATCATTCATCAAATATTTGTTGAATAATTTTCCTCGTAAATGCATCAGTATGCACTTGTCTAATTATTTATTGGGAATTAATTCCTATGGTCAAAAGCATATACAAGTTGCCCAGAAAGGTTTTAACAATTCGTTCCCACCAAGAATCCATGAGAATGTCTTTTTCCTGATACTCTCGCCAACATGATACCCTGATCACAGTATCCTTTCTGTTCCTTCAACTCAACATGTTCATCCCCCCCTTGACGCATTTGCATTTCCTCCTCCATGACTTCCTCCTCCAGAATACTCTCCTGCCACACCTTTACTTGGTTTAATTCCCCTTATTATTCAGATCTTCCTTTAATTGTCACTTCCTTGGAGAGGGCTTCCCTGATCATCAGCTGCTAAGTAACTGCCCAGTTCCGTATCACATCACTCTATTTCATTTTCATTATAGCATATGTCATCACCAGACATTTCTTACTTCTATATTTATTTGTTTGTCTATGCTTTCCCTCTTTAGAATGTAAGCTCCATGAGAACAGGAACTTTATATGTCTTTTCCAACACTTATCTCCAGTAAATGTGTGTTTGATAGTGGAACACCAGGTATTATAATTTTTCATTGTTACCATCTGCTGGGTAAAAAGGGGATTAAACATGAATTTTTTTCCTGGATTTGTGAGGCTGAACATCTTTCAAGTATGAAAGCCTTTTTTCATTAACAAATGTTGAGATGATCTATAAGTTGAAATATTTAGAGTATCTGTTTTAGATATGCTACATCTCATTTCTTATTTGTTTCAGATATGCTGCACCAGGTTTCTTATATTGCTAAGTTGTATGCTTTTTTACATTTCTGAAACTTCTTTTGCATTTATGTCAACGTTAATATCTGTATGGGAGGATTCCTTCTGCACATTTCACTCATGTACTATTGTTTTCTTTTTGTCTCCACAGCTTTTGGAAAGAACCAACAATGGTTTTGAAGAATCTGACTCTGGTGCTACTAAGAGTCCGCTCCACTTAGCTGTAAGTGAAATGCCGTGGGTGGCTTCTGCTGTTACAAAAAAAAAAAAAAAAAAAAAACCCTAAGTGTCCTAGAACTAGGCTGTGTTTAAAATGAAAGCTTAGTAACACAATAATAACAAATAATGAAAACAGTACATGGGTAAAGGCCCAGGGTGCAGAGAGAAAGACCGCTTCAAATTTCAATCTCAGCTTCACCCACTGGTGACGTCAGACATATTGCTCACCCTGTCTGGGCCGCAGTTTCCCCATCTGTAAAATGAAGGCAAAGGAAAAGATAATTTATATAAAGCCTCTACCACAGTATACTTAATAAATGAGTGTTATATATTTTAAAATCTTTTTTTAAAATTTTTAGTGTTTATTTATTTTGAAGGAGAGAGAGACAGAATGTGAGCAAGAGGCGGGAAGAGGGAGAGGGAGATACAGAATCTAAAGAAAGTTCTGGGCTCTGAGCTGTCAACACAGAGCTCAGTGCAGGTCTTGAACTCATGAACTGCAAGATCATGACCTGAGCCAAAGTCAGATGCTTAACCAACTGAGCCACCCAGGTACCCCTAAAGTCTTTAAAATTATTATTACTGTCTATAGTAGTTAAAATCAAAAAAGTGAGGAAATATGAAAACATCATGGTTTAAAGGTTTGATTATAGGCAACAATGAGTGAGTATACAGCCTACCAGAAAATAAACCAAATACCACAATTTAAAACATGTGAGATATTTAAACACAATCATAAGAGCAAGGTAAGCATGTGCATTATTGCAGCTCTGCTCTTTCTGTCTGGGCTTGACCTCAGGGTCTCAGAGGAGGTGTGAGACTCTGATTCTTGTAGTGGCTGAGATCTGCAAGCAGGGAGGAAGAGCCGTGCTGTCATCCATAAAACTTCCTCTCCACATCCCAACAATTGAAGGGAAAAGCAGCAGCCCAGACTGAGGATCCCCAAATTCGCCATAGGGATGACGGAGTCAGGAAACTCACCCACCACCGTACCCCGGTTAGTGTCCTGCCAGCAGGTGGTAATCAACAGCTATTCCCTAGGAGACTCTCCAACCAAGAGTCGGTTCAGCTACAGAATGTGCTGCCATATTGTGAGCCCTCAGTCCATGGCCATGATGATGATGGCAATGATGATGGCTGGAGGCACCTGGAAGCTGAGCGCTGAGAAGAGAGAGAAGGGGGTGGGTCTCTGGGGTTAACTGTTATGACATTCACTTAGCACCATCCATGTACAAGCACTTCCTCGATGTCATTCGGATGAAAAATTTAGATGGAGGTTTTGGAGAGCAGAGGGGATTGGTTTTGTTGATGGGCATACATAAGTAATCAGGCAAGGTGAGGGGCTGAGGCCATCCCATGAGGCTTAGGATGAACTGACCACATCACACTGCAGGGAGCCCCCGCTTCCTTGCTAGTCTCCCCACATATTCACCAGCACATCTATTGATCCCACTCACCGCCCTCTGCTACACCCACCAACGCATCCACTACACACCCACACCCACACACATTTTGAGTCCTGAAATCAGGCTAAAATGTGCATCAGTCTTTTTCTGAAGGTGGACTTAGAGTGGGAACGGTGAATGGACAGTGGGATATTTGTATAAAACTTTATGCCCTAAAGTACAGGTTGCCCTAAAGATTTCTCCCTACCTGCCCAACCCTCTGGTGCTCCTAGAGAAGTTACCCCAAAGCTGAGGGTTCACAACAGCATTAGCTGCCCCTCGAGAAGACTCTCTGAGGTTATCTCAGATAGAATTCTCACACCTTTTTAAGTGGGGCTGGTTGCCTTGCCACACCTGCTTGTAACCGGAGAAGAGACTTTCTTAGCTTCGCCAAATTCTGCTAGCTGTCATTCTCTTTCCCCCCCCCCCCAAAAAAATATTATTGTTGAGTGCTTTGTGTGCCAGTTGCTCTGCTAGGATCTGTGAGTTTCTGGGTCCTGTAAATACAGGTGCTCTGTTATCCTTGGAGAGAGCGGGGTATCTGGCAGCTCTGCACTTGGCAAGAGGCTTGGAAGTACACCCAGAGAGGAGGGCCCAGCCACCAGTCCTCCCATTAGTAACTCGCCTGGTCATGGTTTTCCCACCTGTAAATTCAAAGGAGTAGGTTAAGGACCTCCACACCCTTTCTCATTTGTAGATCTATTTAATTGTTTGTCGTATGATATTGGCCAAGCACCTAACCTCTTGTGTTTCAATTTCCTCACCCATAATATGCAGAGAATAGCAGTACCTCTGTCATAGGGCCGTTGTGGGGATGACGTGTGTCAGTGCATTCAAGTGGTTAGAACAGTGCCTGGCACATATATGCCGTCAGCTAAGCTTCATCCTCACTAATGCTAACATATTGTTCTTTCATTTGACTGTGTGTGTGCTAAGCACCTGTTCTGGGAGCCGGAGAGGTTGCAATAAATAGAACTCAGCCTCTCTCCTTGTAGAGGTTCTAGTCCAGGACGGAGAAAAGCAAGTAAATATTTAACATGACACATGGTGTGAAGTGCTCCCTGTGCTACCAATGGGATCAGTGAGACAACGCTGAGGTGGCAGATGAGGCTCCACTTTACATAGCATAGAATCTCACATTTAACAAGAGACCTTAAGAGCTACCCATGTTGATATCATGAGACAGAAGAGTGTTCTGGGCAGAAATGCAGAGTCCCTGGGTAAGGGCATGGTTGGCATGGTCCCAGAACATCAGGGAGGCAGCAAGGCTGGGGCAGATGGAAAAGGAGTGGTGGAGGAGATGGTGTCCGACATGTCATAGAGGGGGTGAGGAGCACAGAGGATGCACTCCCCTGTAAGAACTTCAGCTCTTACTCTGAGCAAATTAGAAAACCATCTGGAAGGATTTGAAGGGACAGATAATATGGTATGACTTTTGTTTGAAAAGGATTACTTTAGCTTCTGTGTGGGGTATACATTGTAAGGGAAGAAAAATAGAAGCTAGACAACCAGTAAGTAATGATGACAATGACTTTGACCAGGGTGATAGCGGTGGATTGGTTCTGAAACTGTATTATTCTTGCCTGCTAACACCTTTTTAAAAATTATCCTATGCTTCAAGAACCCTACAAGTATACCCATCACCCTCTCCAGGGGCCTCAGTGGCAATTAACTTGATAAAAACCCAAGGCACATTATTTCTTCCGGGGATGCATTCTAGCAATGAAATCAAACCAGATGCCCCCAAGCCTTGACTGCCGCAAGAAACCTGACCTGCCTTGAGTTACTATTTCCTGGCTGAATGATTCAAGTCTCCAGGGTTATCAACTCAGTGAATATCATAAACATTTCATCCACTTGAAAAAATTAAATCAAGAAACAAGGCTATGCAAATGAAAGCCTCCAGCTGTCAAGATTTCCAGATGGGCCCATTGTTTCGTGGATTCTGTTGAGATCCC
Organism: Hyaena hyaena; assembly: GCF_003009895.1. NCBI lineage: Eukaryota > Metazoa > Chordata > Mammalia > Carnivora > Hyaenidae > Hyaena > Hyaena hyaena. Next base: position 150,566 of record NW_024080957.1, read on the forward strand.
AAATTCTTTCTCTTCGTTGCCCTCAGTTCCTGTCTAAAAAGTTCAAAGAAATTAATCATGTTTAGGACATATTTAAAGTTACCTAATTTTTTTTTAAATAAAGACATTTCATAAAGCAAATTTAAAATGTTTGATTGCTACCTCTAGTGAAGGCTTTAACTGCGTTGTCTATTGGAAATCAAAACATTACATGCTTTTTGAACCAACTATTTGTTCTTTTATGTGATTCCTTCCTCATTTAGTTATTTCAGAAATGGTTGGTGAAACTACCTTCTAAATACCTGGATTAAGATGGAAATAGAAATAGGACAATTTTCATCCTGTACTGCTGACATGAGAAAGGTCTCCTTTCCTGCCTACTTGAGCCTCCTTCAAAGATTTCAAGCTCTATTATATACTTTTGTGTGTGTGTACTCCAAGAACTATGTACCTGCCCAAAGACAGAATCATACATTTAACCATAAAATAGAACCCCATGCTACATGGTAGTTTTTTTCTAGGGTTAAGCTCTAGAGTGTGGAAGTAAGTGAAAGTTCTTGTACAACCAAAGTCAGTTTATTATTCCTCTTAAATTGTCCCTGAAGTTTAGTATACATAGTTTTATGTCTTCAATTCTGTGGGGTCATGTTTTTGCATGCTAAAATTCAAAAACTGCTAGCTAGACTGGGGGGGGACAATGAAGGGAATTTTATAGGTAAACCTGGCCTTTCAACCATCCTGTCTTTAAGAGAATTTGAAACACCTGATATAGGAGAGTATGGCTTGGGATTCGGAAGCTTTCCTAATTACCAGCAGGGCCACTGTATTTTCTTTTTGAAATATCGAGCCTCTAAATTTAACAAAGGCTGATGGATTTATTTTTTGTCGTAAGAATTAAAGAAGAAAGTGTGGGGATAAGTTTAGCACCTAGCTCAGGTGCCTTGCAGTGTGACTCTACGGTACTGAACAGCACCAGTCCCTTCACACCGGCTTCCTTCCTACCTACTTTTCTCTTTCCCCTGCGTCTTCTATTTATTAAATCTAGATACGTTAGCCATCATGTTTTGTAGATATGCATGCAATTTATAAGTTGCCAATTCTATTTCCTAGGCTAAGTCATGTTGATGGAAATTAATAATAATAATTTGTCTTAATTTTGTCTTTGTCATAATAATAATTGGCATAATTGTCTTTGTCATAATAATAGTTGGCACTGAAGGAAACAGCATTTGCAAATGAAATCTAGGCCCTGCTGTTATCTATCTACAGGGATTCATTTCCCTTTGGTGTGAAGTCAGGATTTCCACAAAAGCTGAATCAGTTGCTACCATTACAGATTGAAGTGAGAAGTGTTATGCAAAATTAATTTTCAAATAAGTCACAGTTGAGCCTACAGTAAAGTGAGATAGACTGATGTACACCCTGATGTAGATGCTGCTAGTACCACAGCTTTTTATAGGAGAGGTCTTCCCAAGTTGGCTTAAAATATGGCCTGAGTTGATAATGGCTGAGTTGAAACAGGGTTGTGGGTATATAGGAATTCATAATGCTATCCCCTCTTTGTACAAGTTTCAAACTTCCTGTAATAAGGAAGTAAAGAAACATACACCTTTTGGCCTTGTTGCAACCTTTCCATAGGAGCTCATGAAAAGCCCACAGCTCAGGTTCTGGGGTCTTACTGGTCTGTCTTTGAATCTCAGCTCCACCACATAAAGCTGAGTGGCCATGGAAAGACTGGGTTGTTATTTTCTGTTTACTGTCCCGGTCAGTAAAATGGGGGTAACAGTAGTATCCAAATCAGGAGTTGTTTTGACAATTAAATGAGGTGCTACCTGTCCAACCCTGCCTGACACACAGCAGGGGCTCAGTAGAAGTTAGCTATTGCTTCATAATTTAGATTAGACTAAAAGGCTTACAATCCTATGCAGTTATGGTTTGCACAGCAAGCACAGATCACAAACATGGACCTACAGGAGATTATTCCCCTGTCTCAAGAAAGGCAGTATGTGTAGTAAAAGAACAATAGTCTAGAAGTTAGCCCCAGTGTGTACCTTCTTGCCTCAGAGTTCCGTGCAAGTCACTTCACCTCTGTGTTAAGCCTTCTACAGAAGGGGTCTGCATTTCTGATCTAATATTTGTTCTTTACCTCTTTGTGTCGTTACAGGTAGAGGCATAGATTTGAGTGGTCATAGGCTTTGGGTTTCAAATTCTAACTTTGTCACTTAATAGCTAAGTGATCTTGAACAAATTAATTTACATTGCCTGTTCTGTTTTTTCATCAGCAAAAAGAATGTTTGCATAGGCAAATAGCTGCTATTCTAAAAATATATTCCTACCACTAATACTAATACATGAAATTGGCATCTATTAAATTAATTCATTTATTCATCAAATAATTGTTGAGTGTGTACTATGCACTAGGCATGATTTAGGATACAGCAGTGAGCAATACACACAAAGTGCCTTCAATCACAGATAATAAACAAATCAATGGATAAGTATCAGATATCAAGTGGTAATAAGCGCTATAAAGATAAATAAAGCAGGATAAGTGGGGTGGAGAGCCTCTGATAGTATGCTGAGGTGGAGGGTGGAGGGCTGTGTTTTGGCTCTGGAAAGTGTCCAGATAAGGTGATATGTGAAGCAGAACTACCAAGAGAACCATGTGACCCTTGGGGGAGGAGCTTTCCAGACAGAGGAAATAGAAAGTACAGATACGGGGTGCCTGGCTGGCTCAGTCAGAGGAGCATGCAATTCTTGATCTCCAGGTCATGAGTTTGAGCCCCACATTGTGTACAGAGATTCCTAGAAAAAAAAATAAACTTAAAAAAAAAAAAAGCACAAGGGCATCTGGGTGTCTCAGTGGGTTGAGCGTCTGACTCTTGGTTTTGACTCAAGGTGTGATCTCATGTTTTGTGGGTTCAAGCCCTGCCTCAGGCCCTGCTGCTGTCAGTGCAGAGCCTGCATGGGATCCTCTCTCTCCCTCTATCTGCTCCTCCCCCACTTATGGACATGCTGTCTCTCTCTCAAATAAGTATACTTAAAAAATAATAAACACATAAAAATTTTTTTTAAGAGTACAAATGCGGTAGCCCAGAGGAGGAAATGCTGTATTTAAACATGGGGGAGAGGGAGGGGTTAGTGTGGTTGAACAGAGTGAGTGAGGGGGCATGCTGAAGATCAGGGTAGAAGGAGGCCTAATCCTGGGGTGCCTGGGTAGCTCAGTGGGTTAAGTGTCAGATTTCAACTTCAGCTCATGATACCATGATTAGGTTCGAGCCCCACGTTGGACTCTGTGCTGACAGCTCAGAGCCTGGAATATGCTTCAGATTCTGTGTCTCCCTCTTTTGCCCTCCCATACCTGTACATGAGTATGCTTGTTCTCTCTCCTTCTCTCTCTCTCTCAAAAATAAATAAAGATTTTTTAAAAAGAAGAAGAAGGTGGACTAATGCTAAGGGCCTGAATGGTCATGGAAGGTTTTGGATTTTATTATCAAGGAAGGAAGAAGCCATTGACTAGTTTTTATCAAGGAGTAATATGTCCAACTTGGGTTTTAAGAGAGTTCATCTGGAGACCGGGTCAGTAATAGATTGCAGTGGGGCAAAGATGGCAAAAAAGTATTTGTCATAATCCTGGCCAAAGAGGATGGCCCTATAGTGAGAACTGGGTAGATTCTGGATAGATCTTTAGAAACAATCGTGCATTTAGGGTTGCCACATGACACCTCTGTGTGAATTAGAACAGGGGTGTGGGGGTTGGGGGTAGGTGTTTTCCTGCCAGGTGCCTGAGAACCTGATGACACCTCTGTGTTGAGCAAAAGGTGTCCCTTCTTCTCAGCAGACACATCCCCATTCCCGGGCATGGCAAAGCTGGGATAGGGAGGGAGAGGATTTTTCAACACACACTTGGGCCAGTGTCCCAGGGCCCTTGTATAGGGCTACAACCCTGGTCTTAAGAGGGAAGATAAAGATGGCTACAAAGTTTTGGACCTGAGCAATTAGAAGCAGAGAGTTGCCATTTGCTGAGATGGAGGAGGCTGCAGATGGAGCGAGCGTGGGGATGGATAGTAAGAATTTAGTTTGCAGTGTGTTAAGCTTGAGATGCATATATTCAAGTGGAAAAAACAATAGGCAGTTGAATATACAAGTTTAGAAGTAAGAGGTGCCTGTTTGGCTCATTCGGTCTCTGATCTTGATTTAGGCATAGGTCATGATCTCATGGTTCATAAGTTCAAGCCCCGCATGGGGCTCTGTGCCTATAGTGCAAAGCCTGTTTGGGATTCTCTCTTTATTCCTCTCTCTTTACCTTTGACCTGCTCATGCTCTCTCTCTCTTTCTCAAAAATGCATACGTGAACTTAAAAAACAAGTTTAGAAGTAAAAGAAGTTAGAAATGGGATATAAGTTTGAGATTCATCAGCATATAAATTATTATACTGCATATTACAGGTAATATATATGTTTAATACATAACATATAATAGCCATAATCATTCACAAAAATAATGTAAAAAGAAAGTAGTAAGACAATTCCTATAAGTACTCTTAAATTCTATCCTTTTAAATTGAGTTTTTGGTGGTGTTGTTATGAATATATACTTAGGAACACAATTCAAGTGACTTACCTTAAAAAGGTAAGATGAAATCAGTCCATATGCTCATTACTTCCCATTTCTAGAGGTAGCCAGCATTAACAGTTTCTTTTGTATTTTTCTAAGATTTTCTATAAATATAGAAGTATACATAGATACAGATATGTGTATATCTGGATATATTAGCCTTTTATATAAGTGAGGTCATATTATATGTACTGTCTGCAGCTTACAGTTTTTCAAAAATTGTTTGATAGATTTTGTCAAATCTCCACAAATGTCAGACTCTTGGTTACCGTGTTTATTTTTTGCTGGAGGCATAACAATGGGAAACACTGGTCGACAACTGGCAATGTATGAATGTAAAGTTATCACAGAAAAATCTCATCAGGAATGAAGAAAGCAAAAATATATCTTTTGTACAGAAAAACAAGCTGAAAAGGGCATGATAGCTATTTCAACAAAACTTTGGACTGTAAAATTGCCAGGATAAAGTTTTCCCCTTGATTGGTGTATAGATGTGTGTGTGTGTGTGTGTGTGTGTGTGTGTGTGTCTATAAATATATATGTACAGCAACAGAGCATAGATTGCTTTTTTCACCATGTCTTAATGAATGCTGGACATGACCAAACTTTTTTTTAAGTTTATTTATTTTGGGAGAGAGAGAGAGCAAAGGAAGGGCAGAGAGAGAGGGAGAGAGTGAATTCCAAGCCACCACACTGTCAGCACAGAGCCTAGCATAGGGCTTGATCTCACAGGTGGTGAGATCATAATCTGAGCCACAATCAAGAGACTGATGCTTAACCGACTAAGCCACCCAGATGCCTCTGGACATGACCAAACTTAATCATTGTCAGGCTGGTAGTCAAAAGATAATAACATAAAAAATTTACATATTTTCTCCATATGTTCACTGGCTTTTCATGTTTCTTTTTCTGGGAGCTGTCTCTTCATGGCCTTTGTACACCTTGCTAAGTTTTAAAATGGTTTGTAAGAGCTTTTTGTGTATTAGAGATATTGATCTTTTGTCTGAGCTAAGCCTTTTTTCAAATACATTGTGCCTTGGGTCATTGCTGCAGTGGGAAAACATAAAGTGCAGCTGACATAAGAGGGGACTCTGGCTGCTGAAGACCTTGGAGGCAAATTGTTCCTGTATCTCCTTCACTTCTTTGTCCCCCATCTTCCTCCCTCCTATCCTTATCTCTCTTCTCTCTTTTATTTCCAATGTCCTCTGCCTTGTATGTGCATACACAATTTTATACCTTTTAGACTTAATGAAAATTATCTCCCAGTCTTTTAATTTTGTGGTTTAATAATGTGAAGCTTCTTAACCTAACATGGCATAGGACCTCATAATAGGTCTGAACTTGGTGCTGGTATGTGAAATATATTTCCATAATTGTGTCTAGGTTTTCATTATAATCAATGGGAGAAGTAAAGGAGAAAGGAGGGAGCATCGACTGTGTACAAGATATGAAGGGAAGCCTGTGTGATTTTATCTCTTTCATTTTCCATAGGAGGCAGCTTTTATTGCTCTCATTTTATAGATGAAAAAGCAAACTCTAAGTGAAATTCAGAAACTTGCCCAGGGTCCCATACTTAGAAATTAAAATGTTGGTGGGGTGCCTGGGTGACTCAGTTGAGTAAGCGTCCGACTTTGGATCAGGTCATGATTATCACAGCTCACGAGTTTGAGCCCCGTGTCCAGCTCTGCTGACAGCTTAGAGCCTGGAGCCTGCTCAGATTCTGTGTCTCCTTCTCTCTGCCCCTCCCCCTCTTGCACTCTGTCTCTCCTTCTCAAAAATAAACATTAAAGAAAAAAAAGAAATTAAAAGTTTGAACTGTAACAGGTCAGTATGCTTCTGTTGAATTACCAAGTCTGTTGTCCGTGATTTCTTTTTCCTCCAGGTTTAATAGAAAAATATCCTGAAAAAATATTCTGATTGTGTCAGTATGTTTAAGACTCAACTGATAGAAGATTATACTAATTCATTCAGCTGTTTGTCTGTATTAGATTATTAGATTGATAGCTATAAATATAAGACTATATTAATACATTTAGTACCTTTGGAGCAAATTATCTGACAAACAAGAAAGAACATGAAGAAATTCATATGTACCAGTGAGGGTTTTGCATTATCATCTTTCAGTCTGACTCTCTGGTGTACCTGTTTCAATAATTATCCCAAGCATCTTTCCGTTGTGCTCTTTGGAGGGGTCTCCAACAGTGACCTGGGAGGCTTAGCCCCTCGTGTGGGTCGTTGTGGGATTTGAGGTGAGTGAAGATTTGAGTCATTGGTTTCTTCTCTGCAGGCCTACAACGGGCACCACCAAGCCCTGGAAGTCCTTCTGCAGTCACTGGTGGACCTGGACATCAGGGATGAGAAAGGCCGCACCGCGCTGGACCTGGCTGCCTTTAAGGGACACACAGAATGTGTGGAAGCACTTATCAATCAGGGCGCATCCATCTTTGTGAAAGACAGTGTAACCAAAAGAACCCCACTTCATGCCTCAGGTGAGTCTTGTCAAGAGTCTGGTTTCCCTAGTTTCATGGCCCACTTAAGAATTCAAGTAGAGGATGGCAGCATCTTCTTTCATCCTAACTTGTAAAGTATCCGTTTTCTTTCTACATCAAATATGCCTACAGTCTTCCAAAATGCTTTTGACCTACTATCCACTCGGAGATGACTAGTGTTTTATGGCTAGGATGACTAGTGTTTTATGCCCTTTTTTCAGAGAACAGTTTTAGGTGCCCAGCAAAATTGAGAGGAAGATACAGAGATTTTCTGTGTACTTCCTGTCTCTCCCCACATAGCCTTCCCCATTATCAGTATCCCTCACCAGAGTGGTACACTTATTACAATTGATTACCTACATTGACCCATCATAATCATCCAAGTCCATAGTTAACAATAGGGTCCCCTCATTATATGTTCTATGAGTATGGACAAATGCATGATGACATACATCCAGCATTATAGTATCATACAAAGTATGATATTAAAAAATACTGCCCTAAACACTCTCTGCACTCTTTCTGGAACTCTCAGAAGAGAGTTCAGAACTTTGGCCAATGGCTATCACAAAAATTTCTAAAAAGGAGGCAAGGTGTAATGTGATCTTCAAATGAGTCACATAGACAAAATCACACAGCATTCTAAAGTGCAAAATGAATATTTCAGGGCTTTTTCATAAAATTTAGACATCATTCTGCCTGTCTAAATGATGCTTCTTAGCTTTTGCTCTGATTCTTGATGCATCAGGTATAAAAAAAGAGACTCTTAAAATGTATATGCATATATACAAAAAAAGTAAGTAATTTGCCTTTTCTGAGTTTTTTCTCCAATATACATAAAATAAAACTCTGTCAAGACATTTCTGGATATATACACAGGAAGGTAATGTGGAAGAATCTCTAGCTCAGCTAAGACAAATTCCTGACCTTGGGGTCAGGAATTCAATGATACCAGCCTTTGATCAGGTTAGTAGATATTGTCATTTTTTAAGTTTGTTAATTTATTTTGAGAGAGAGAGGGAGAGAGAAAGAATGCACATGCATCCACATGCACGCGCACAAGAACAAGCAGTGGAGGAACAGAGAGAGGAGGAGAGAGAATCCCAAGCAGGCTCTACAGTGTGAACACAGAGACTGACACAGGGCTTAACTTCACAAACCATGAGATCATGACCTGAGCTGAAATCAAGAATCAGATGCTTAACAAACTGAGCCACCCAGGTACCCTGATACTGTCTTATAAAGAGAAATAACTATCGTACTCAGACCATGAAATAATGGGTGGATTGAGAAATCAAGAGTAGAGACAGCTTTTCAAAAGACTTTCTAATTCTTGTTATTTGGAAAAATGTTAGATCTTGTGGCACTATTTCTATGTATATCCCTGAATTTCCAAACCACCGAAGAAAAGCAACATGGACATTGAAAAATCATGGTGTTACTTAATTCTCTGGAAATGATTGTTCCTGAAAAAATCTTTAGCCATGACGTTAGTAATGGATAGTATGGTTATGAATTATAAATTCTAATTTCCCATCACATTTAGTCTTTTTGGTATTCTTGGTAATATTGTAAAGTATTGCAAAGTTTGGTATTCTAGGCATTCTTGGTATTATTACAAAATTCAAATTTAGTTCTCCTTTTTAGAGATTAGTTGTCTATTATTACAGCAAGCATCCTGCTTTAGTTACCATGTTACAGTACTTCCTGACAATTACAAAAGGTCTATTTTGATTGTGGAAAATTGTCCTTGTTACCAGGTAAACAGTGAAGGATAATCGTTGTCACTCATTTGCCACTGTGATATAGCTTGTGGTCCAATGGAGCCCCCTTGTGGTCGAGATGACTCACTCCTTTTGGATTTCCCCCATGTCATTCACTAAAAAGATGCAGGCTGTCATTTGACTCTGTTCTCCACAAAATGTCTGCTGTGCAGAAGCTTTAGCTTGTGCTTCCAGAATCTTTTCCAACTCATTTGAGAGGCCAATTGGTTTTTGTTTCAAATCCTGGGAGTACTGTGAGGGGCAGGAGCCAGGATGGATATTAGAGTTTTGGCACAGATCGTTGCATTGACAGTTGTGGCCTTTGAGCAGTATGAAAAATGGCTGTCACTCACAGCCAGGGAGAGACTGAGCTAGTCTGAGACAAAGCTGGGGTTGGCAGGCACAGCTGAAGGAGATATTAGCATCTTTTTCCTCGAAGGCAACTGGGGAAAATGTAGTGTGTGGGAAGCCAATGAGATTTCCAGTTTGGCGACACTTTTACAATAGAGGGGAATTATAATTACCTGAGGGCTATTAGCTAAGTTCAAAAGGCTCCTTCTATGCCACCCTACACCTGCCAGAAAAAAGCACCACTGTAGAAGTTGGTTTGTTCTCCAGGATACTGGGTGAGTGATGTGAACTTAGACGATTTTATTGCCTTTTACTGTGTAGCCAAAAATCAGACATCTTTGAAACTATTATGATTATGAGTATTTAATGAATAGCAAATTGATATAGAAAGAGGAATCAATCAAAATATTCTGTACCTGCACCTTCAAGAACCCATTGTCTGTAGTCATCATTTCTCTGCTGATCATTTCCTTCTAAGCTATATATTAAATTCTTGCGTATTTTACCAGTAGTAATAGATTTAATATAATTTTTAAAACAAAAAAACCAAAACAACAGCAATGGCAGTATTTCGCCTGTATTCCGGTCCACAAAATTTCCTCCTGAGATACATAAATGGAATATTGCTGAATGAGCTGAATGCAGAGGTCTGCAAAATGTGGGCATTATTCCTGTAGTTAATTTGAGTTGTGTCAATGAACGTAAGCTAATTCTAATATGCATTGTCTCTGAAAAATATGTCGTTGTTAAATTAGCATTCTCTCACAACTGGCATGCAATGAAAAGAACTATAAAATGCAGCTCTTAGAAGAACCTTTATCAACCTAACGAAGCTGCATCTATTCCCTTCTCTCTCCACAGCCATAACGCGGTAAAGGCAATGTGTTTTATGGTGTTCTCATTGTTCAGAGGGGAGAGGAGGTCACATTCAGAATTTTAAACATATTTGTTCTCATCCTACTCCCTCAGTGGAAAGCCACATCTTTTGTAAGGCCATGGATTCCATTCAACAAACTGGAGGAAAGTACCTTCGCCCAGCAGATTATCATCCCAGGAGGCTTGCTTCCCAACCCCCGGGGCACCACCACTCCCCAAAGTAGCCATCTTGTTATTTCCCCCCAGCAGGTCAAGGCCCCATGGGCAGCCCACATTTGGTCGGCAGCGGTGAGAAGAGGGAGGGGCAAGGCAGGCGCTGGAGCCGCAGATCAGCCAGAGTTGGAACAGAGGGGCCGAGGGGACAGGCAGGTGGCAGCCATGGGAGCCTGTGAAGGAGACCCTGGAAGGCGGATAAACCTAGGGCTGTAGTTTAAGGAACTCGGGGACAGAGCTGTCCTCCAGCCACAGGGAGCACATCCTTGAGTCTCCTGGGAGCCTCTAGTCAATCAAGGAGCAGTGACCCCAGGGCTGGGTACACCTTTCTGGTTTGAGGTTTTAAGTGACTACTAATCAATTAGAATGGTTGTTCTTTTCTACCTCTAAATGTGAAGTCTGGGAGAAAAAGAGGCAGGACCTGTTTGCATCTCCCTTCCTCCCTTCCTCTGCTCCCCTTTTCCCTCCTCCCCTCTCATCCTATTCTTCTCCCCTGTTCTCCCTCTTCTCCCTTCTTCCTTATTTTTCAAAAGGGCTAGAAGCAGGTTGGACACAGGATTATATAGAATTGGGTGGCTCTCTTAGAGGAACGCAAAGGATAGCTGGCTGAAAATTGGAGAGAGGTTGTCTCTCCCATACAAGGAGGTAAGAAAAGTTGTCATTTATAAGGCGTACACTCTCAATGCAGGGAAAAGTTAGGTGAGGACCAAAGTGCCCTAATGGAAAGAAAGGGAAGATGAATTGATTAGTAACACAAACATTGGAGCGGGATGTGCCCAACAGCTAGCATGAGCTGGAAACCTGGGGCATCTGTCAGCAGCAATTGAAAACCACTGATTTGAAGTCTTGACAAATTTCACTTTGGAAGGATACATGTAGTGCTGGTCTGTTAAAAGAATGTCCATTATTTTCTTTTTCAGTAATTAATGGTCACACACTGTGTTTGCGGCTCTTACTAGAAATTGCAGACAACCCAGAAGCGATTGACGTGAAGGACGCCAAAGGACAGTAAGTGTTCTTAAACTTGGCCTGGGGTTGACAGTTCAGTCACAACAGGTCATTGGTTAATTCTTTAAAGAGCTAGGAGGGCTGACTGCTGACTTCTTGTTTGGGTTATATATGTGGGTGAAATTAATAGTTGAGAGTCCTAGAATAATGAAAGGTCTTTGTGCTAAAGTATGTATCCAAGAAAAGTATGGGGCCGGGAGATGTGTATCTTCATGAAAAAGGGCTAACTTTTGTGGCCAGGTGTCCTGCCCTTTCTTTAATTTATTTCTTCTTTGTATCCATTTTTACACTCCTCTGAAGCTGCTGCGTTCTCACTTTTTATATTAATAATGACAATAGGACAGACCTCAAGGGGTTATATCTATCATTAAAAAATTCTTCATATTTTTATCCTTTCTGAGTTTATTTTTCCAAAGTATTTTCCATCTGTTAGCCTATTTCCCCACCTTATCTTCTCTTACAAATAGGAAATGCAGAGCAAAAAACAAAGCACTGGTGGCTCACCCCAGATAAATGAATCCGTGTCAGAGTTCGAATTAGAACCTCACTTCCTGGACCCCAGCACTTTGTTTTTTCCTCTAGACTTGTCAGACTTTTCTTCAAGGCAATGAAACTTTGATCTTGAGCAGAAGTCCAACATAGGAATCTGTGAAAGTAGAGCTGCAATGCTAGAAGCAAGATGGTTTCCCCCGTACGCACACTCCCTACTCAGTATTTGGTGAAGGCTACACAGTGTTGAAAATGATGCGAAGGAATCCTGTACTGATCATTCCGCTGACACCATTCCACATGGTTTATAGAGACCAGAGGAGGAGCATATAGCTTGTTCCATGGAGCATACGGCAAACTAGGGACACTCGGAAAATATTAAGCAATTGTTAAGGAGAGAGAGAGAGATGGAGATTGAGAGCGGGTTATGGGGAGAGGGAGAAAGAGAGAAGGAAGAGAGAGGTCTTCCTTCTATAAGTGATGTAGTTTGGGGTTCCCCCCCCATCTTCTTTTTAAAAGCCTAATTTATTTCTCTCCCTAGAACCCCACTGATGCTTGCAGTAGCGTATGGACACATTGATGCTGTTTCATTGTTACTTGAAAAGGAAGCAAATGTGGATGCTGTTGACATCATGGGCTGCACAGCTTTACACAGAGGGGTATGTACATCTCCCTCGGCTTTAGTAAAGCAATTTTGTGGTGAGCTTGTTTCCTCTTTGTTCCCCCATATGAATTTTTAGTAAAAAGATTATTTTCTAAGATAACTAATAAACCTCAGTCAGTCAAAACGAAATTACAGGGGCACTTGGCTGGCTCGGTCAGTAGAGGATGGAACTCTTGATCTCAGGGTCATGAATTGGAACCCCACATCGAGCGTAGAGATTATAAAACAAAAAGAAAAGAAATTACAATATCTTTTGCAAAGGTAAAATAGTGGCAGGTATTCTTAGATCCTGCTCTTCAGATTTCATGTTAGATTGTGATAATAGATACATGAACACCTGCTGTTGATAGAATTGGTTCTACTTTGTGATTATATGCACATCATACAAAATTTGCAAAAAAAAAAGCAAAGCTTAAAGAAGAAAATCACAATCACCAGCAATTCTACCTCCTGGAGATAACCACTTTTTGGTAAATATATCCCCAGTCTTTTTTGCTGTAATGTGAAGTGGTTTTGAATTTTAAAAAGAGAGAATACTGAGGATATTATTTGGAAACTGCTTTTTTTTTCTCTACGTAGATCAAGGACTTTTTTCCATGTCACTAAATATTTTTCTTTTTCTTTGTTTAAATGGTTTTATTTAGGGAGAGGGACAGAGGGTGGGAGAGAGAGAATCTTACGTAGGCTACATGCTGAGTGACACAGGGCCCATGAGACGATGACCTGAGCTGAAATCAAGAGTCGGACACTTAACTGACTGAGCCATTTTGTGCAGGAGGTATAATTTATTCTAGTGATGACCTAGTTTTCAGTAGTCATGCTATGTCTAATTGTTCTTTATTAAAAATGTTGGCCCATTCAGCACCTAAAATATGTATCCTGTGACAGTGTGCCACCTGAAATATGTGTCCTGCTGAAATATGTATCCTTAGACAATTCTTCATACACATCTGCTGAAATTTTTTTAAAGCATGTCACAGAAACTAAATGACACAAAAATAAACTATAAAATTGCTATTTGGGAACGGTGCTGAACATTCTGATAAATGGAAAGAAGAAGAACTCGAAGTGGTTAATATCATAATCGTAGTGCTTATCTTTTTAATACTTCCTGGGGGCCTCGTAACAGGCTGGGAGCCTTTATGTAGCTCATGAGGCCTCACAACAACCTCGGAGGCATGATTACCGTTCCTGCTTACAGGTGAGGCACAGAAAAGTGAGGCACAGAAAGGCAGATTAATTTGTCCAAGTTTCATAAGTGGGAGCCAAGATTTAACTCGCACCCCTCTGAATCTGAAGCTGATATTTCCCACTATAGCATGATACCCTAACAGGTTATGTTTGGAGAGCCAGAGGTGTTTCTAAAACACTGGTGTCCACAGACTTTTCTGTGAGGAGTCTAGCTGGGCTTGCACTGTCTCCCTCCTCCGCAGTAGGGCAGAGCCTGCTTGCCCGAAGGCCCAAGTGTACGTCCCCTTGCTCGGAGCCTTGCCTCACCAAGCACTGCTTTGCTCCCTGCATCTCTGCCCTTCTGAGACGTGTTTTGTGTTTTTGATTGCAATGCATCAGATTATGACAGGCCATGAGGAATGTGTGCAAATGCTGCTGGAACAAGAAGTGTCGATTCTCTGTAAAGATTCCAGAGGGAGGACACCCCTGCACTATGCAGCTGCTCGTGGCCATGCCACGTGGCTGAGTGAGCTGCTCCAGATGGCACTTTCCGAGGAGGACTGTTCTTTCAAAGATAACCAAGGATACACGCCACTGCACTGGGCTTGTTACAATGGTGAGTTGATTTTTGTTTGACTGATTCCAGTAGATTTCCTGCCTGGGACCACTGTGGTCTCAGTGGAGGTGAGAACATAGCGTAACATTATAAACCATGGTTTCTGATCTTTCTGTATCTAAGATAACCTTTTTTCCCTTTGTGGCTACGTGATGCCCTAATGCAGTAAAAGTTCACTTTCCTCCTTTTTTTTTAATTAAAAAAATTGCTTAATGTTTATTTTTTACTTTTGAGAGAGACAGAGCACAAGTGGGGGAGAGGCAGAGAGAGAGGGAGACACAGAACCTGAAGCAGCCTCCAGGCTCTGAGCTGTCAGCCCAGAGCCTGACACGGGGCTTGAACTCATGAACTATGAGATCACGATCTGAGCCAAAATCAGATGTTTAACTGAATGAGACACCTAGGCACCCCCACTTTCCTCCTTTTTGTTAACCACCAACATGTATTTTCTATTCAGAACTTCTGATGAACTGAAATAACTAGTTTTAATCAGGGATTCTGGTTTACATGAGATAACCAAAAATCCTACAAGGAATTAAAACAAGAAAGCTAAAACCAAACAAAAAAATATATAATAACCTGTCACAGTTGACTACTAGTAGATGCATGATTTATTTTTTGGACATTTCTTTTTTTGTCTTCTATCCCCTATTTATTTAGTAGCACTTCTTATTTGGGAGATTTTAACATTTGCATTTCATTTATTCGAGTAAAAAAGAAAATGCGTACTAATTGTAACATATCAAAAATACTGAAGTGCCTAAAGTAAAATTGTCTCCATTTCTGAACTTACTTTCTGATGTAATTTGGTGTATATTTCATAATTTTCCCTTGATAATAGTAAATGAATACAAATGTATATGCATCTATTTTTAAAAACTAAAATCATGGCGCAAACATTATATAACTTTTTTGGTTACTATTTACATAACTTTCCATTGCAGATCCTCTTACAAGTCAATGTGTATCAATATACAGTTGATCTTTTTAATTGTTGTGTATTTTATAGCACATAGCTGGATAGATACAGGCATGTGTGAGTGTATATACCAGAATCTATTATTTATTGGTACCAGATCCTCATTGATGAACATTCAGATCACCTTCAGGTTTTTTCCTATTACAAACAATGCTGCAGTGTGTGTGTTCATATTATGGTAACTTGAGTTCTATCAGATGTTCCCAAAAGTGAAATTGTTGATAAGAGGGCATGTATGTCTTTTAATTTTAGTAAATTATACCATAATACTTTGCACAAAGAGTATAAAGATTTATTACTCCATGAACACGTGTATAGAAAACTTACTGTTTTCTTAAGCTTTTGCCGGCTCAGGACAGTATCATCTTTTTTTTTTTTTTAATTTTTGTCAGTTTGAAGGGCAAGAAACAGATATCTCATTATTTCAGTTTGTGTTTCTCTGATAGTGTATTTATTTATGTAATTGCATTTCCTTTTCCTCTTCTGGACATTACCTTTTTCATCTGTTGCTCTTTCTCTACTGAGTTGTCATTTCTCATAATGTTTGTAGAAGCACCCTGTGTTAGAAATACGAATTCTCCATTTGTTATGTGTGCATATGACTTCTCTCCGTCTACCATTTGTGTCTGTTCCTTGTTTATGACATCTTTTTCCATGCAGGTATTTTGAATTTTGAATGGTTGAACTTATCAAACTTTTTCTTTTATTGCATCTAGGTCTCCAGCCTTGCTTAAGCAGGTCTTACACCCCTAAGTATATGTGGATATTTTCCTATATATTTCTTACTCAGCTTCTATAATTCTATTTTTCCATTTTTAATTCTTCTATTGAAATTTCCACTCAGAAACTATGATTATTAGGTCCAGAAATGTTTTTGAGTGCTCTGATATATCAGTGTTAAGACCTTTTCATCATGGTCTCATTAGAGTTCTCCTTTTTTCAGTGGTTCTAACTTCAGTGAGAGCCAGATTTTGCTGCTTGTTTGACTTGGTTTTACTCCTTCCCTGCCATTGGTGGATTGTGATTATTTTTTCTTCCTTCCTAATGGATGAGAGCTCCCTATCCCCCGTCTGAGTCAAGCTGTGAGATCTCTCTGGCACTGGAAAGCCTACAGGAAGGGGGAGGACATAAGAGTGCTGATTATAGACCGCAGCCTCTCCCCTGGAGTGGGACGGGGCGGGGATGGCAGGTGCCTCTGCTCTTGGGCCTCTCCAGGTGCAAGCAGGGGAGGGGGGGCAGCCCTCTCCTGAGCAATCACCTTGCCAGTGCAGCCTTCCAAATCTAAGGTTCAAGCTCCCATTTTCCCAGAATCCCCTCCACTGAGCACTTAGAATATTGAAAGTTGGACAGTCCTCAGTCCTCTCCACACAGATCTCAATTTGGGATTCGCATGGTCTCCAAGGAATGGTAGGTGTTGATGATGCCCTAAGCTAGGTCCTTTGTGGGGAGTCAGACTGATAGAGGGCAGCCCCTCTTCCCAGCACTGCAACCGTGTCTGGGACCATTCGAGTGAGGGTTGGATATGGTTGGAAAGCTAAACAGTATAACCTGAATAGAGTTAGGGGATTTTATATTCATTCATCTGCTTCTTCATCGTAAAAACCGTTTCACCTTTTCTCTCTACAGGTGCAAGAAAGGTCTGACTTGTATTTTCACACATAAAATTAGACAAATCTACATAATTCGGAGGTAGATCATAAAAGAACTTGAATTTAGCACTAAATTTAACCAAAAAGAGTTTCAGGACAACAATCTATATTCCACAGCCAAATAATGTTGCCTTCTTGCTCCAGCAATTGTACATCACCTCGCAAACCACATATAGGTCCTTTATCAACTGAAAAAGCCATCATCCTGTGACGTAGCGAGAACAGGCATTACTAGTCTGATATTTTATATATAGGAAACTGAGGCTCACAGATTCCAAGTGAGTTGCCTAAGTCAGGTAACAAGCCAACAAAACTAGGGCCTTACTCAACTCAAAGTCAGTTGATTTAGAAACTACTTGTCATTTTGCTGACAATCATTCCTTACATTCATTCCTCTACTTATTATAAAAAAAATACTTATTGGGTGCATACTATTAGCTGGGAACCAATCTTGGTGCCATTTTAAATGCGTATATAGTATTTTATAGTCAAAGCTTTTTCACCTGTATTATCTCAGATACTAAATTCTATCAATCATATCTTCTTTCCTGATTTGGGCTGCATAATTGTAGTGAACCTATTCCTATGGGTGAAAGGAGAATTTCCTGTTGTAAATATAGGCAAACTGAGGCATATATATCTATGTCTGGCATCTTTCCATCAAGAGCCGAGGATGACATAGAATCTATTCCACTTGCAAATGAGGTCTCTTCTTTACCTGTTTCTCTCCACCAGAACATATGGCAGTCACTGTTTCATTAAGTCTCAGAACACCTGTGAGCATAGTTAATAACATTTTGGCATTTTGTGAATTTTATTCCATGGAGAATGAACATGTAGCCAATTCAGGAGAATTCATAAGCCAAATTCAATACTTAATGAAAAAATTAGGTTGCGTTGAACAAAATTTCTTTCTTAGAAACTCCCTAAATTCTTTTGGTTCCTTGCAGGTAATGAAAACTGTATAGAGGTACTTTTGGAGCAGAAATGTTTTCGAAAATTTATCGGTAATCCCTTTACTCCACTGCACTGTGCAATGTAAGTAGAACTGCTGGAAGCTAATGGTGTTGCTTTAATCCTTTTAACTAAATGCAGAGAAATTGCCTTTTAGGGAAGGGATAGGCTTTCAGACCAGAGATAAGACCAATATATTCCATTTTGCTGCTAATGGCAAATAGGTCTGATAGCCAAGTGTGGTCCCTAGTGTTAATGATTTCCCAGGAGCTTTTTGTAAAGAGCCCAGGTTCCCAGGTGGCTTGCATATCACCTGACAGAAATGACATGAAGAGTAACAGGTGATGTTAACAAGCATGTTACACACCAGGTGAAGAGCTCTTCAGACGCACCTCACATTTGTGTACCAAACTCTAAAACTAAGTTGGGATTAGAAACAGTGTGCCTATGGATAACTGGAAAGACATTTTATAACAGGAAGACTTTTTATATATTGTAATTCTCCATTTGTCATATGTTGTAAGTCCTTTTTTGATAAATGTAATTGTTTCTGCCGTCTCATAGTATGAATGTTTAGAGAATACAGTGACCGTAAGTCCAACTTCCACAGTCAGGCTGGAGGAACATGTTCACCCAGGGGTCCATGTTCACCTGGGCAATGATGGCCAGCCTCTGGACCCGAGACTTGAGAGTGCCTTGTGTGCATTGTCTGTGGGCTTCACATGCAGCTGGGTCATTTGATTGAAAGATATTGGAGGCATAAAGTGGCTCCATAAAGAAAGAGCAAGGAATAAAGAGTAGGAGTGATTTCAAATCTGAAGGAAGTATTTCTTTGTCACTTTGGTATCCCCAACAAACCTAACATAGTGTCTTTTATAAGAGGTACTCAGTAAACTCCTTCCTGGATGTAGGGGTTCTGAAGAAGTGCTGGGAGTACAGAATGTGTGCCATTTGAATGGTTAAAATGATTAAAGAAGACATTTGAGGTGATACAAGCTGTCTTTATTTTGCACTTCATAAAGCAGACACTCTGCACTTGGAAGAGTTCAGAGAATTGCAAAATGGGGCAGAAAGCAGGAAGCTTTTACAGAATAATAAATAGGGAACAAGGAAGAGAAGGAATAAAAATACCTGATTAGCGGGGCACCTGAGTGACTCAGTCAGTTGAGCATCCAACTTTGGCTCAAGTCATGATCTCACGGTTTGTGGGTTCGAGCCCCACATAGGGCTCACTGCTGTCAACACAGAGCCTACCTTAGATCCTCTGTCCCTCTGACTCTCTGCTCCTCTCTTGTTCACACTCTCTCTCTCTCTCAAAAATAAATATTTAAAAAAAAAAAAAACCACCTGCTTAGCTAGGGTTACAAATCTGGCCTTATTTGAGGTATCATAGGAATGGGGCAATCACCCATATAACTCGATGATTATTAATTGGTTAACTAGATGGTCTTACCTCTGGGGAGATGGAACATTTTTAAGAACATGGAACCTAAAAGTTTCTTTTTTGGTGATGTTGTTTCCCAGGATCAGTGATGCCTGGCCTACCAAGGAAGGGTTAATGTGGGATCAATTTGGCAGCTCTTCCTCATCCCTTTGATCAACCTCTGGCCAACCAAGAGGTGTGAGCAAAGGTGATGTTGCAAGCTATTCTCAGTTACTGTTGTCTCCTTGGGTGTCAGTATATATTTCACAGGAGGAGATGATGTCAGGTTTACAATCAAGTTGGAGGGAGACCATTTGTTGGCTGGCTTATGGCTGCACACAGTCATCTAAAAACCTTGAGAGAATAACATACCAGGAAGCAATAAACCAGGGAGATAATTATTAATAGTAAAAGTATTCCTAAGGTTTGCAGGACATTTCTGAACCAGGGTCCCCATGAACCAAACCAACTAGAATCAAATAAATCAAGAGATGATCCTAAAGAGGGGATACTTCTTTAAGCCCGTTGGCCTGTTAATGTATCTTGTGTAACTGTGTTTCCAGTTCCCCCAGAAGTGTTTATCCAGCAAGCTTGTTCTAGAGAAATCTAGGCATTAGAAATCAGGAGAAAGTTTGTGATGGACAGAACCACAGGGTCACCAGTATTAGAGCAAACCCAACAGTAAATTGAGAGTTTGATTACCCTCCTTTGCAGTGGCCTGACATATGTGAGTGATAGCATTCTCTTTCTAGGCCGGCGCAAGGTGAAAGGTAGACAAAAGAATCATAAAGACCTTCATGGTATAATAATTAGGAAAAGAATGGTCAGAGGGAGAAAGAAGAATGGAGAGAAAGGTTCTTTATCCAACATCTTAGGAGGAAACAGTGTACTTCAATGTCAGCTACTAATCTGCACAGTCAATTTGATTTTGAGGTCTCTGGCATTGAGCCAGGACCAGGTATCAGATGAGCCTTCTACAGTCATGAAATATGCACCCAGGTTCAACATCATGTAATTTGGCAGCAGTGTCAGTGGTCAAGGGTACCTCCTAGGGTCCTTTCCAGGAATCTCACTTCTGCAAAAGCATCAAAGTAAACCAATAACTGTCTGGAAATGACAAAAGACTTAAATATGCCTATCGTGAAAGACAGATCTTCTGTCTTGACAGGTAATTACTTGATAAGTAATTATAAGGAATTGACAGGGAAATTGGTTTTTTTTTTTTATTGTTGTTAAGCATAACATTTAAGATGATAAATGGAATTATGACAGGTAACATTATACCAGACGTATCAGAATCTTGGGAATTTTATACAATTTCTGGAACACTGATGATAACATACACCTATACAGTATAACCTAAGAACATCATTTCTTATTTGACAATGCTTCTTATATAATTTAACATACCAAATGAACCTGATTAGCTTAATATTTATCTTTTTATAAGGAAAGAGAAAGAATCTTTTGAGATGTTTCAGGTACCTCTGAAAAATCCCAAACTTTGTTCAAAGTCAAAAAGATTTCATTTATAATTTTATTTGGAGGTGGATATTTATTTTATTTATATCCAGGTGTGCCTGGATGGCTCAGTCGGTTAAGTGTCTGACTTTGGCTCAGGTCATAAACTCACAGTTCATGAGTTCACACCCCACATCAGGCTGTGCTCTGACAGCACAATAAACATTAAAAAAAAAAAAAAATAGAAGAAGAATTTGATATGGGGGAAGTTTACCAAAAATATCAAAAAATTTTAAAGCACTTGGTCAAATAGGATCATAGGTCACTGTGCAACAATACTTAGTTATCCAAAACTAACCAAAATAATAGTTAAAGACTTTAAAAGACAAATACAGCAAGTTTCAAGTTTCATGGCTAAACAACAAACAAACAAACTCTGTAGTTCTTTTTCTTAAGTAATTAAAGACCCACTGGGGGCACCCGAGTGGTTCAGTCAATTAAGTGTCTGACTCTTGATTTCAGCTAAGGTCATGATCTCATGGTTCATGAGTTCAAGCCCCACATCAGGCTCTGTGCTGACAGCACGGACCCTGCTTAGGATTCTCTCTCACCCTCTCTCTCTGCCCTTCTCCTGGGCTTCTGTGCATGCCTGTATACACACTCTCTCTCAAATAAATAAACTTAAAAACAAATTGTAAAATAAAATAAAGACCTGATAAAGATAGCATAAAGCACATTAAACTACTCTTGTAACAAACAAAATCTTTACTCTCCACAAGAACTACTTAAAAGGTTATATTAAAAAAACAAAAAACAAAAACTTCGCTTACAATTTCTTATTAAGAGCAGACCAGAAATCTAAAAAAACAAAAAAAAACTTTTGTTCTCTTATTTAACAGACAGAAAACCAAATTCTAATCTTGCAGTAGTGTACTTTTGATATTAAAACTCATTTTTTGGTGGCACCTGGGTGGTTCAGTCGGTTAAGCGTCCAACTTTGGTGCAGGTCATCATCTCTCAGTCTGTGGGTTCAAGCCCCGGGTAGGGTTCTGTGTGGACAGCTCGGAGCCTGGAGTCTGCTTCGGAATCTGTGTCTTCCTCTCTTTCTGCCCCTCCCCTGCTCATGTTCTGTTTCTCTCTGTCTCAAAAATAAACATTAGAAAATTTTTTTTAAATAGAAAAACTCATTTTTTTAATTTAAATCCATTCCAATCTAGCCAGCTTGACCCATAGAATTCCTTTTCCAAGATTCCTTTTCTGTAGACCTTTTATAACTTTTTATATCCATTCAGATTTTATACTAATTTTTCCTTTCTTTTATCAGAAAAAAATATTCATTTTACTTTAGGAAAAAGTTACTTTCTCTTTTTTCTTACCAAAAAAACTTGAAGAAACACAAAACCGCATGTCTTTCATACCTTTCCTTATCCAAAAAAATGCATTTACTTTTATTACCTACTTTTCTTACACAGTGTTTTCTTTCACCCTTATTATTTCTCAATAATTTTAATTGATTAAACTTCTTAACCTCTAGAGCCCTAACTCCTAGTGAAAACTAAGAAGCAAGCAATAATGGGTTGTCTGCTACATTAGCATTCAGTGGATTGGCAAATTTATAAATAAATTTCATAATTTCAAGAAGTATATCTCTTCCTCATAGTATGTTTTTCAATGTAGTACAAAACATGTTTACACATGGAGCCAAATATCTCTAGTTCCTCTGTCAAAGGAAACCAAAAGTAGATAATTCTATGTTTAGTAATTAATGTTTCGTAATTTTATGTTAATTGGAAATGATCTATGTAGTCAATGACTATCCATCATTTAATTTATCTCAGTGTAACTTTAAAGTTTCAGATTACCAAAAACATTTTGGAAACTATTCTTAAGTATACACATCATAAAGCATAATTATTGTTGAAAAGTTTATTTATAAACTTTTATCTTATATCTATTTTTTTCTTACTTACATCTATTTAATTTATTTGTTCTTAACAATTGTTTAGATCACTCATGAAAATTTCATGAGATAGTAAACAGCTAACCATCATCTCAGGTTTCCCTTCTTGCTGACAAATTCTGTAACAGTGATGACAGGAGCTTATGTGATTTTTAGTACATGTAAGTAGAATAAGAGTTTTATGTCTACATGATAAATGCTGATAATTCTGAAGACATGCCTGTTTTAGTTAAACCAACCATCCTAAAATTATTCTTTGCCTACCAAAGATAACCTAGATCATGTGAACCTGAAAAACATTTGGTTTTGTTTCTATGTTTCAGAGAGTATACTTGACTTCTATAAGTGCTTAATAATATTCTTTAAGCCTATTAAATAGAGCCCTTTACAAATTAATTTTGGCAATACCATCAGGAGGTAGAAAAAAAGCCTAACATACATACATACATAGACATACATATAGATGGACACAAACAGAAATCTTATAGCTTTTGTTTTTAAATTTTAACCTTTAAGCAGGTATGATAATTCAAAACTCACTAGTTTATTAAAAAAACAAAAAAACAGAGGCACATGGGTGGCTCAATTGGTTAAGCATCTGACTTCAGCTCAGGTCATGATTTCATGGTTCGTGAGTTCGAGCTGACA
Organism: Hyaena hyaena; assembly: GCF_003009895.1. Classification (NCBI taxonomy): domain Eukaryota; kingdom Metazoa; phylum Chordata; class Mammalia; order Carnivora; family Hyaenidae; genus Hyaena; species Hyaena hyaena. Next base: position 173,875 of record NW_024080957.1, read on the forward strand.
GCTTGGAGCCTGGAGCCTGCTTCTTTTTTTTTTTTTTTTTTTAAATTTTTTTTTTAATGTTTTATTTATTTCTAGGAGAGAGAGAGAGAGACAGCGTGAGCAGGGGAGGGTCAGAGAGAGAGGGAGATACAGACTCTGAAACAGGCTCCAGGCTCTGAGCTGGCAGTCAGCACAGAGCCTGACGCGGGGCTCGAACCCACGAACCGCGAGATCATGACCTGGAGCCTGCTTCTGATTCTGTCCTCCTCTCTCTCTGCCCCTCACTGGCTCAAGCTCTGTCAGTCTCTCTCAAAAATAAATAAACATTTAAAAAAACACCTTTTTTTAAACAAAACAAGACAAACACACAGATCTAAATTGTGTTTCTGGCAAATGAAATAAATTAAGATTATCTGCTCAGATGGCTTAAACTTTTTACTAATATTTGAGGAGAAAATTTAAGACTTTAAAAAAATTTGTAAGATTATTTATTTGAGAGAGAGTGAACACAAGTAGCCTAGGTGCAGAGAAAGAAGAAGAGAGAATCCCAAGTAGGCTCTGTACTGTCAGTGCAGAGACCAATGCAGGGCTCAGACTCACCAACCATGAGATCATGACCTGAGCCATGATTACAGTATAATTAATATACAGTGTTATTTTTAATTACAGTATAATTAATATACAGTGTTATATTAATTTCAGGTGTACAATATAGAGATTCAGCAAGTCTGTACATCACCCAGTGTTCATCAACACTTACTATTTTTTAGTTCCTAGTTTCCAAACGGCCTTTCTTTTTTTCTTCTTCTTTCTGACAAGAATTATCTCCCTGAAATGTGCATTTCAAAGAGATGGCCTAGATACAAGTTCCTAGAGAAGACCTTTAGAACATTTACATCTCAAAGGCACAGAGAAAGAATGCGAGATCCTCTAAGAAGGACTTCTGTTTCCTAAATCTAGGATTTTACAATACCTACAAGCCTTTTGAGATGAATAAGGGATGATTGGGGATTGGTAAAAAGGATAGGTGAGCTTTTTCTGTTCTTTAAAAGCTGAATTTGTAAGGCAAGAGAAGTTGATTTTCATTCCTCCAAAAAGAGGGCTGACCTACTCATCCAACTACATTATCTTTAATTTGCTTTTTTATATCAAGGAGGAGATCTTCCTTCAACTAATGTAGACATCACAGGATTCCTTTGTTCTAAATTTAGAGTCGTTTGCCTTTGGAATGCCCCTGATCTTCCACTCACAACCCCAGGTACATAGTTTAATTTTACTTAGTGAGAAGGCCTAAGGAAAGTTACTATCAGGCTCTGAATACCAACTTCCTATGTGGCCAACTTCTGACCATAAAGCAACTTTAAAAACAATAAAAAGAAAGAAAAGCCTTTCCAATATCTTGTCGAGTTTCAGCCTGGACAAACAGTAAATATCCCTGGCAATACTGAACAATCCATGAATGCAAGAGGTGCCCCCAAAGATGGTGCAAAAGAATCCACTTTCCCAAGATCCACAGCCACCTCCTAAAGATTGCCAAAGGAAAGAAGGATTTAGGACACACAAGAAGGCACCAGCAGTCCCTGGGAAAGAAAAGGATCAGTAACCAATAGCTGCCTCAAAACCAAATTCATAAGAGTGAATTTGGAAAGGAAGGGACAACACGTATTACACCTTCCCCTCTTGAACAGGCACCACAGAGACCAGGAAAGCTGAATCTGGTAAGAATTCTCACCCTTTGCCTGCTCCTGCCAATTTTCCCAGGATCCCATCTGTAGGCTCCAGAGTGAGCAGAGCTTAAAGTAGAGAATATTGCTTTGGTATGTGGCTACCAGAATTTGGCAAGATTTTTCCATTAATTTTAACTTTATTTCCCCTTGGCCGTTAAAAGGAATAACTGGTAACCGTTTATCGGAGAATTCCTTGGCATCCCATCCACACTGCAAGGGGCTCGTATAGGGACCCTCCTTTGAGGGTATATATGGGGCCATTTGAGTTGGTGGCAGAGGATTTGCACAAAATATTATAGGTAAGCCTTTTCTCCAGTGTCCTCGTGGGTTTCAAATGAGACACCAATTTCTGAGCCAGTGTTTTGATGATGGTGCACTGAGGGACACCCAGGTGTTAATTTAAGTTTCTGGCCTTAGAGCAGTAGGAGCTATAGGACCATTAACTCTGAAAAGACTTGTTTATGATCTTCACAGTAGAAAGGCAATTCAGAAGAGAATTAGTAGACTGTGAGTACTCAGGTAAAGGAGGATAGAGGGCAGTAGTAGCAGTCATATCAGTCTTACAGTCTTTGTTTTAGGTAGCTCTTGTGTCTAATTTTTCATTAACTTTTTGCAATTAAGCTATCTTGGAATCTTGAAATCTTTTGGAAGCTTCTGCAAACCACTTAAAATAGGTATCCCATTCTCTTTGTTGGTTTGGGAACCCTTGCTTTCAAGTGCACTTCTGGAAGGAACAATCTTCTCTAATTGGAACATTCCCCATGAAGGCCGTTCAATCTTGAGTTGTCTCAGTAAGAGTTTGCCATTTTTGTAGGTACCTATTGCATCTGGGACCGCACTTCTTAGACATAAAAAAAGCAACTGTGCTGGAAGGCAGAGTGCTCAGTTCTTTGACACTTGAGGATCTCTTTCTTTAGCTAAGCCTAGAGTCTCTTGGAACCAAATTCATACCTAAGAGAGATGTGCCCTTGAGTTTGGAGTTTGTGTGGTGTTTTACGGTGTCGCTTGTTGCATGGAAATTTTCTTGAAGCTGTTGGGTGACCTAGTATGAATCTAACCTGTTCCATGACCAACTTATCACAAGAGTCTTAGGTTTATGTGGTGAGCACTCTAACAGCTTTTAAGTGCTCAATCTGTGCCCATCAATTTTGTGGCTTTGGCTTCTGAGACTCGCATTAACAAAAGATCTATTACTCTTCACAACCGTTATATACGGTGGTGGATGCCCTGAGGGCTTTTAATAGTCCGACTTGTGTCTACTTAGATTTTGATGTGCCATTGGTCAAAACAGTCTGTATTTGTGCAGACTCTTAATTTATTTCCCCAAGTCTACCAGTGGTTTATGCTGTAGACTTACTTCATGGTCCCTGTTAGTCCCACAGTTGCTGTCATCTACCCGTCCCTGAGCATTTCCTGAATCGTAGAACTTCTCTGGGAACTTTAATAAACTCTTGTACCTTAAAAGGTTTTGGATAAAGTATGTTTGACTTGGACAGTTGCAGATGAGGGAGCAGACCTCAAATCCAAGAGTGACTCACCCTCAGCCCTTGGTAACCAGAGGACAGTGAACTCAGCGTTAGGCAGGTGCCTTGCCTGTCTTTCCTCTTGCAGGCTGTTAATAGTCAGCTTCAAATCCCACCCTCATCACCTGTTAAAATGATTAAAGAAGACAATTTAGGTGGCATAAATCTTATTTAACGCTTCCTGAAGTAAGCAGTTCTCCAAACTCTTGAGAATGAACACTGCCTGCTTCATGAAGTATTAAAGTTTATTTGTGTGACCTCAATTGACTTCTGCAATCATTTGAACAGACCATAAACCACAGATATTTACATCAGATTTTTTTTAAATCTGTCAGGTAGTTAAATAGTGCATAGGAAGATGGAGTAGGAGGAAATATGTAATTTTTTAAAGAGCGATATTTTAAAATGTAAAATTTATTTTCATTTTAGAATAAATGATCATGAGAATTGTGCATCATTGCTACTTGGAGCCATAGATTCCAGTATTGTCAACTGCAGAGATGACAAAGGCAGGTAAGTGGTCCTGAGATGGCATGCCTCTTGTCTTGATCGATAGTAGTCTCTGCTTTGTGGTTGCAAAGTACCCAAACATTTTTTTTTTTTAATTTAAAAAGTAATATAGGGGTTCCTGGTTGAGCATATGACTCTTGATTTTGGCTCAGGTCATGATCCCAGGATCATGGGATTGAGCCCCGCATCAGACTCAGTGCTGAGTGTGGAGCCTACTTGGGATTCTCCTCCCTGTCTCTCTCTCTCTTTCCCTCTACCCCTTGTCCCCACGCACACACTTTTTCTAAAAAAAAAAAAAAAAAAAGGAAAAAAAGAAAAAAGAACAAACCATAAAAACCACAAAAAATAATATAAAAGCATCATTTTTAAAAATTAAATATAATAAAGAGTATATAATTGAAGAAATTCCTCTCTTAGCCCGGAAGCCCCAGCTTCTTCCATCACCTTAAACTGTTCTTTTCAAATTTTTACATTCTCCCAAGTATTTTCTATATATAACTACAAACATATGTAAATATGTATATATATATTTATGTTCTTTTTATGCAAATGGGAGAATTCTATTGCAGTGCTCTGCTTTTAGGGTATCTTGGAGATCTTTTCATACCAGAACATATGGATTTACCATATTCTTTTTTATTTTTTAAAAATTTTTTAATGTTTATTTATTTTTGAGAGAGAGAGAGAGAAAAGCAGTCTGCAAGCAGGGGGAGGGGCAGAGAAAGAGGAAGACACAGAATATGAAGCAAGCTCTAGGCTCTGAGCTGCCAGCACAGAGCCCGATGTGGAGTTCGAACCCACAAAATGTGAAATCATGACCTGAGCTGAAGTCGGTCGCTCAACCGACTGAGCCACCCAGGTATCCCTACCATATTCTTTTTAAAGCCACATATTACTTCATTGAGTGGATATAGTCACTTAATCAACCTGTCTTTTACTGAAGAACATTTAAGTTGTTCCCAATATTTTTCTGTTTTGCAGAGTGGTACAGTGAGCAGTCTCGTATATGTGTGTATTCACATGACCAAGTACATCTAAGAGATACCATTTTAAACATAGACTTACTTGGCCAGAAGGTCAATGGTTTTTAATTTTTACAAATGATGCCAAATTGTGCTCCTAGAGAAATCAACTATCCACATTAGATAATATGGGCTTTTTTATTATTTATATAGCCAATTATCTTCAAATTTAAGGCCTAATTTTGAAAGTATCTTTATCAAAGATAAGAACAAAGTGACTGGACCTCAACATCAAAGGGTCGATGAAGATGCTAATTTTATTATCGAGGTCACCACTAAAATCTAGGGGTCACTCTAAATCTAGGGGGTGCCATTCACATAGGTGACTGTTCAGTGTCCACCCTGAATGGACTTTGGAGAGGCCCTGAATGTTATCTCTGTAAACTGAGAAGTTTTAAATCCCTAAGGTGACACTGTGCACATGTTTCTCCGGCATATACAGAAATAGAGTGTGTTAAGGTTAAAGGAAACTAAAATTGGGGCGCCTGAGTGGCTCAGTTAGTTAAGCATCTGACTTTGGCTCAGGTCATGATCTCACGATTTGTGAGTTAGAGCCCCTCATCGGGCTCTGTGCTGACAGATTGGAGCCTGGAGCCTGCTTCCCATTCTGTGTCTCCCTCTCTCTCTGCCCCTCCCCTGCTCATCCGCGCTCTCTCTCTCTCTCTCTCTCTCAAAAATGAATAAAAGGTAAAAAAAAAAAAATTAAAAGGAACTACATCATGTGTGTTTTAAATCACTAGGACACCACTTCATGCGGCGGCATTTGCGGATCACGTGGAGTGCTTGCAGCTGCTTCTGAGACACAGCGCCGAGGTGAACGCAGCTGACCATTCAGGGAAAACAGCACTGATGATGGCTGCTGAGAACGGGCAGGCGGGCGCTGTGGGTATGTGCGGACTGGCGCGCTTCACATCCATGCCCAACCAGAACCGGAGTCGCATGAAACCAAGAAATCAGTTATTCTCTTGGTATATGCGTGTAAAAAAGGCGAACATTTTATTTAAGCCATTTGACCCTGCTTGCTAATCGTCTTCAGTCCTCTGTTATTTGATTCTTGGTGGACCTTTTCAAAGTGAACCCATCTCTGCAGTGAAAAAATCTCATCATTTAGAGACAAAATATAGCAACGGGTTTATTTTACTTGGAAATAACAAAACTATGTACAGACAGTTAAACTTACTGCCTATAGACCTTGGGTTTGGAGAGACCAAGTATGGCAATAAATTTTTCCATTTTTTTCTTTAAAAGCATTAAATATGATTATGTGACCATACTAATTTGAATGTGTGATTATAATTGGCATGTAGTCTGAGTAATTCTCTCTTGGCTTTTTCCATAGATATCTTGGTGAACATTGCCCAGGCTGATCTGACTGTAAAGGATAAAGACTTGAACACATCCTTACATTTGGCTAGTAGCAAAGTATGTAAATGAATTTGAAACAGTGTTACTTAGCGTTGTAATAATAATAATAATACCACTGGAATACTAGCTATCTCAGAAGTGTGTATCATGTCTTTTAGTTAAGATGTACATGTCCCCAGGGTGTTGTCAACTGTAAGCAGAATGGAAGGGGAAGACGCTAAGAGCAGACCCACATAGGGATTGATGAGGATATGACTTTCATGGAATGTTGACCTTGCATTCTTACGTTGCCTGTCTTCATGCTGGACTGTGTCTGTCTCTGTGGTTCTAGTACTATGTCATTTTGCTTTTAAACATAGGCTGGGACCATGGTTACATGGCTTCTGAAGTATAACAAGGTCCACTTATTTTCATTTTGTTCCATTTGAAAGCATTGTAATAACACAGCCTAATACTCTCCTATGAGGCAAGTTAGTGCATTCGTGTGCATTTCTCCCCTTTGCCCTTTTTTCTGTTGCATAGTTCAGAGCAAGGAATGTGTTCGAGTTTTTTGTTTTTATTAATAGTATTATGTTCACATGTAGCTCAAGATTCCTGCTTCTGTAAAAGATAAACGATATATAAATAAATATACAATGTTACAAAAGGGAGATCATACTATTTTAAAACCTGCTTTTGTTACTGAATCATCTCTTAACGAATATCTTTCTTTTAGATATGAAATTTTTGTAGTGATTTAGAAGATGCGTGGTATTCTACCTTAGGAATGTGCCATCCTTTATTCAACCCATCCCCAACTGTTAGACATTTGCTTGTTTTCTAAAATGCGCTACTATAGATGTCATTGAGAGAAAATTTTTTTTAATGTTTTATTTATTTCTGAGAGAGAGAGAGAGAGAGAGAGCGTGAGCAGGGGAGGGTCAGAGAGAGAGGGAGACAGAGAATCAGAAACAGGCTCCAGGCTCTGAGCTGGCAGTCAGCACAGAGCCCGAGTTGGGGCTCAAACCCACGGAACAGTGAGATCATGACCTGGACCGAAGCTGGACGTTTAACTGACTGAGCCACCCAGGTGCCCCGAGAGAAATTTTTTAAAAGAATTCTTACTCATTCCTTTAAGATGTATTCCAAATGTGAACTTATTAAGCCTAAGGCTATGAACATTTTTAAGCCCAGATGGGCCTCTAAAAAGATCACAGCCATTTACACTATCCCAGCAGTACATCAGAATGAAAACTCCAGAGACACTTCTGAAATTGCATTTCAGGGGCTCTCTTATAAGGCTTTATAGTGTGATGCCAACTGACACCAGTGATGGTGGTTTATTTCAATATAGTGACAGTTTTAAAGGTGTTGTCTATACCCATTGGTACCAGAAGACTTGGTTTTTCATTTCAGTGATTGCATTTTCTCACTTCATGCTCTGGAAAGCCCATGGCAACCATAAAAAACCATAGTTTCACGAAGTTTATTTCAGTGTGTAGCGTTTTCATGAATAGAAGTACAGTGATCTTCAAACTTTATTGTGCAAATGAATCACTAGAGGATCTTGTTAAAATGCAGGTCACGTTTTGGGAGACAAGCTCCGCATTGGGCTCTGCGCTGACAGTGCAGAGCCTTCTTGGGATTCTCTCTCTCCCCCTCTCTGTCTCTGCCCCACCCCAGCTCATTCTCTCTCTCTGTCTCTCTGTCAAAAATACATAGGTGTTTTAAAAAAATGCAGGTCTGAAGTGAGGCCTGAGATGCAACATTTCTAACTCCCACGTTAAGCTGATGTTACTGGTCTTTGGGACACACTTAGAATAGCAAGGGTTTAGGAAACTATGACCTCTTAACAAGGCATAGGCCTTGAAAGGATGAAAGGGTCTCTGACTTATCAACTGATTTTTAAAAATTATCAACCATCTCTTACAAGGTATAAAGATATCTTCCCCTGGTTGAGAAGGAAAAGGATGAGCTTCCCTGAAAGAGACCCTTCCCAACATAAGGTGTCACATAATGATAAGTGATACTGATAATAGATGTGATGGAAATTTCAGGAGTAGATGGATCACTGACATGGTCACTGAGGGCTTGAGGAAGGAGATGGGACTTGACTTTTTTTTTTTTTTTAAAGCAACATTGACAGACTTAAAGAATGTTCCTCATGTTTACCAGCTGACCTTGCTGAACTAGCGTCTCCTTCAGCTCTCTAAACATTAATTCTTCAGTTACGTTAGAAGTATTAATATTTAGATCAGACTTCGATTAATCAAGTCCTAATAGACCTTTTCCAGAATCTGTGAGAATCTAGGGTCCTTTAACCATTTGCTTTTTAGAAAAAAAAAGGAATTACTCAGAACATAGCCTTAATAAAATGCTTTTAGGCAGAGGACATTCATTTTAAATTTAAAGCAAAATCAAGTAACTTTGCAGGAAGTTTTCTGTGTTTCTGTCTTGTGTTTCTTATTTTCTTTTTTTCCTTATTAGGGTCATGAAAAATGTGCCTTGTTAATACTTGACAAGATACAGGACGAGAGCCTTATTAATGCAAAAAATAACGCACTGCAGACGTAAGTGTGACTACTACAGTTGGATTTGGACATTGTCATTTATTCATCATCACTACGTAGTCGTTTATTCAATGGATACTAAGAGTGTGCTATGTGCCAGTCTAGCACTGGGGAACACGGTGGCGAAAGATATAGACCTGGCTTCTCCTTCAGGAAGCTGACAGTCACATACCTACAACTGCTGATCAAGCCAGACATTTTTAGTTAGAATCTTTATTTTGAGAAGCCTTCAGAGAATTTTATAATAAAATGCACTAACATTATGTATTCTTACTGGAAAATGACAGTTTTATAAATCAGGTTCCCAGCATACATTTGAAGAGTTTCTAAGCAATTCGGTTTAATTATATTTTAATATAATTCAGTGTACTCCTCAGTGTGAAAGGCTTGAAGGCTGATTCATTTCCCATTTTAGGAAATTACTTCTGCATTTTAGGGAAAAAAGAGTATGAGAAATTTTTTTCCATTAAGTTTCTTAAGAAGTATATAGCAGAGATGAATATACTGGGTTTGACATTATTCATTAAGGTATTCCCAATTCAACAAAATATTGTTTAATGCATCTACTAATAACGAAGAGATTCGAGATTAATATATATGGATGATATTAATACCAATCATGTTGATGGACAGTGTGAAACAGTCATTCAAATGCTAGAGTAGAAGGCAAGGGGTAAAAACCTTCTAACATGCCAGAGCTTGCGTTCTTTTTCTGACTTTCTATCTACTGTCATTAGGGTTGTTTAAGATGCAGAATATTTGTAATATCTGCAGAGAAATCTGGACAACATGGAAGAACAATTGGATCATTAGTAACTGGAATAGAATTAGTCAGCGAATACTTTTATTTAAAAAAGTAAAAATATTCATGTACTATTTATAGCTTCTTAAGTATTTTTTTCCTTTTCACAATGCAGCTACCCCAAATGACACATTCTCGTACAAATATGCATCATGGGTGATGTTAGGTGCTGTCTTTTTTCAGACCCCTCCACGTTGCTGCACGAAATGGCTTGAAGGTGGTAGTTGAGGAGTTGTTGGCCAAAGGGGCCTGTGTACTTGCTGTAGATGAAAACGGTAAGTGGAAAAAGTAAGCAATCACCACAGGTACCTCCCCTACGCTGTGAAGCCAGAGGAAAATGAGAAAGATAGGAGTTCATTAAAAAGGCAGTAAGAATTCTCTACCTCTTAGAAGTTTCTGTGTGTGAGAAATCAAACAAGGATAATTTGTCCTGTCTGTCTGTAAAACACATCGTCTACCTGTAGCCCACCAGTGCCTTCCATTTTGCATGTCATACCAGCAGCTGGTCTCTGACTCCTCAGCGTGGTGGTTAAACCATTTTAGACACACTGAAAAGCTTTCAAATAGGCATTAAAACTTCTAACTGCATACGCTAAAGAGTTAGAGACTACACATATCATTAGTGCATGCTCAGGGGCTCAAAGGAAAACCCAGGTCTTTGTATTTCAGTTCATTCTGAGATCAGACTTTTTTTTTTCTTTTTAAGGAACAGATCAAAACCCGTATCCTCAGTATGGATATTTGGGGTATAGTGTTTTAATTCATTTCTTGGCTTGAAAGCTTCTCCTGATCTATGTAACATTCCTTTTCTAAATGAATTAACTCTTAGCAGAAGCTTTCTATTCTGCTTCCTAAGAAATTTGGAAACCTAATGAATACCAGATTTGTGTTAAGCTGCCATTTTAAGCACAATGCCTATTAGCCAGGGGGAGCAAAAGACGAACTTCTGGATATTTATGAATGATGTAATTTTTAATGTGGCATTAATTGTGGCATCTTTATTTATAAAGTATTATAATGAATGTAACTCAATTAACTGCTTATTACAGGTATTGGAACTAGCAGCCCATGCCTATTTCTCAGAAGTAAGCATTAGCCATATGACGTCACTAGCTAATTCTTATTAGTTTTTGTTTTGCAGCCCCATTTATCCTAGCATGTACCCCTCTCTGTCCCCAACCTGACTCATCTAGGAGGCACAGAAAGTTTTCTATAACTCCATCTCCTTGGCTGTCCCACCCCCTTTCCCTCACCCTCTTATTATGTATCTTAGGGTCGGCATGCAGTTTTTCTCCAAAGTGACCCAAAGAGACCAAAATAAATTGGTTTTGCCATTCTCCAGGATAAGCCTGCTGCATCTGAGGCTTGTCCTGCCAATGGTAACCTTGGGAATGAGAGCCCTGGGTCAGTGGAACCGAGGCTTTTCTCAGAGCTCAGCTGTATCGCAAAGGCCTGGGAACAATTTGGGGCAGTTTTGGACAGCACTACAATCATAAATCATACCTGTCTATTCTTATTTGTTTTCATACTAGAGAGAGGAATAACCTGTTGGGGGAGGGAGAAGAGGGGCAGAAATTAGGTCAAGTGTTGATAAAACAAAAAAAGGTTGCGTTTTGTTGAGCCAGTTCCTCTGAATGAATGAGGGAGAGGTGATAGGAACTTCACCAACAGAGAGAGGCTAGCCCTTCCAAGTCAGTAGAATGAAGGGTGGGCAGGGGTAGTAATTGAATCAAAGAATTGGTCTACTTCCCCATGCACTTGCTGCACGTGTTGAGGTAGTTTTCTCTTCTGGATAGGACCCATCAAGTCTAAATGGTAGAAAATGACATGGCTTGACGGCCATTTTTCCACAATTGGGATTTGGGACTTTGGTTGGTGGTGTTGCTGTTTTTTAAAATTCTATCAGATTTCCCCTGATCAATAGTAAATTTCAAATCACAAATGACCAGTGCTTTCCTGTGTCTGATCCGCTCAAATGATTCCATTTTCCTGGAACTAGTTAATTGGTATAGACTTTATATAAATATATACAAAGCAACCAAACTGCAGTAGTCACTTTTACGGACATCTGATTTTCAGTTTCTCTCCTAACCTGACACACGATTACCTACAATGGAAAGTCATTGTTCTCAGAATGAGAGTGCCCCGGCCCAGGCCTGAGGCGCATGGTGGCATGTGCTCTCAAGTGGAAACACCTTTGTGGCTGTCCTGTTGCTGTTTTATTTGTGTGTGGAATTGTGTCCCATCCCTGCCCCCTTGTGTTTCTGTTCACTAGATGAAGACTAGAATTCTGCCTAACTTTGGATAACATAGTGCTTGCTGTCATGTAAACTGAAAAAACAAAAACAAACCCCAAAATCCTTCATGAAATGTCTCCCCCTTCCAGTTCCCTCTAGCCTCACCCCTAGCATGACTCGTGGGAAGTAATTCCTCTTTTTGCCTGGCATGATTTCTAACTCAACATACATCTCCGCGTGTGAGGTCGTTTGAGATGTACTGTGGAATGCTCACAGCACCTTTGGATTTCCTGGACTAACCACTGCCTTGTCTGCATTTACGCCCAGGTCATACCCCGGCCCTGGCTTGCGCTCCTAACAAAGACGTGGCTGACTGCCTGGCCCTCATTTTGGCTACCATGATGCCTTTTTCTCCTTCCAGTACAATGACGGCTGTCAACTTCGTTTGTTTTAAAAAAGACAATTTGAGCAGGACGACCCTCTCCAATCTGGGTAGCATGGTTAGCCTGTGCAGTAACAACGTAGGCTCAGAGGACGGGTACAATGAAAATGATTCTGATTCAGAAACGTTTTGACTTTGGACTATAGAAGCTTTTCCCTCATCACCCATATTGGAAGAAGGGAAAGAAACTTGACTTCCAGGTTTATATATTGTGTTCAAGTATTATTGTGGGCCTGGGCTTCCAGAAGCCTGTAGAGAAGGAATTAATCAAAGCCAGAGAGGGCAGCTAGACTGTAGGACAAAGCACTCACACAGATGTGCCCCAACTTTTATTTGCTTTTATGTTTTCCTTAGATCTAAAATATTTCTGTGAAAGTCTACCTCTCATTTTAAATAAGAAGTACAAAATGCATATAATTCTTTTTCTTTTGGCATAATGCAATTGAGAGGGAGCGGTTCTCTATAAAGAATTTTTTTTCATATACTCACCCAGCAGTGAGTTCTAAGAAATATATCAGTGAGACATTCATGTCCCCCAAAAGAGGAGGGAAGGTGTGGGTAGGAATTGCCTCAAATCTCTTCTCACTTTGATGTTTACTTCCTTACTAGAAGCCAAAGGTAAAGGTGTTCATCTTCAGAAATGATGCCTGTAACAATCTTAAGGGAGTCCGATTATTCATATATCCTCTCTATAATATGCACTTAAATATCCAGGACTTCTTTCCAAGAATTTTGTTAAAGTTGCCAGATGAATGGAAAAACTCACTGAAAATTGAAGTTGCTTTTTTCATTTAACACAAATATGGCACCGAATACTCCCTGTAACAAGTCCGTGACTAGTTTTCACCCGACTGATTGAATCCAATCTATCTATCTAATAAAAGTTCAGGTGAAAAGTTGTATTGCACCAAAACTTTGAGACATATGCAAATTTAATACAAAACTACCCCTTATTTATTTGTTAACTCATCCTTAAGTCAGAATGCTAACTTTTTAAAAAACATCAGAACCATCGAAGTTGTTTATCAATAGTAAAATGTTAAATGAGCTTCTCAGTCAAGGTCATGCCAAGTGAGTGGACGTGTGACTGCAAAAGGAAACAAAGAAGGTGAAAGCAGAAGGTAGAAATGGGTGATTTGGAAATTAAAGCCAATTGGTAGTTACTTGATGATCAAATCAACATAGTGAATACTGTGTCTGCTCCCTCTGCCAAAGCTTCTAGGTCAAATGGACCCCGTTCTGCACCTGGAATAGCCGTACAAAAAGAAGAATGAGACTCTTTAAACATTATGCACACACACACGCACACATATATGTATATATATATATATATATATGTGTATATATATGTCTGTAATTCATCAACCAGCTATACGGGAGGACCAAAATGCTTCAGTCTAAAGTGGAAGAATTTAATTGTTTTCCTTCAAAGGGGAAATGAGAACTGAAGTAGCTTTTCTATGGAGTTCAAATGTAATCTTTTTGTGTAACAGTCTTTGTCGTATTTTATATTTCTTATGACACAGATTTCTAGTTGGTGGCTTAACATTTGTAACTGAGGATGCGTTGACCAAGGCTTATTTTTTTTTTTTTTTTTTTGCCAAACTAGAGAAAAGGTTCATATACTTTTGATGTAAATGTATTTGTATTTATTTGAAATGAAACAAATGTCGAGGAACATCCATTGTTCTCTGTTTTAATTGCTATGTGTGTGACTTAGAATAACAAAAAGCAGAAAAACCCTCTGGACCCTCCCTGGGCTAGCCAGCAGTGGTGGGGCCAAGCCCAGCATTTCGCCTGCTAAGGTTTCCAGCCGACCCTCAGGTTCTTACACTTCGGTTGGAGTGGGGTGTGACATCCAGTGCTCAGCCCCAATCTGTACCAGCCTCAAGAGCCTAGGAGACACTGCCGTCCTTAAAGCTCTTCTGCGAGATGAAAACTGAGGTGGGTGGTGGATCAAATGCACAAAGGTGGCCCAAAGAAAGATGCACAAGCTATTGTGAACACGCTGAAAATCTCACGTGGTCCCAAAAGCGGAATGGCCAATGATAGCAGTGTGTGAGTCTATGTACCAAGAGAAGACATTCAAATCACCAGCTCAAGAGCTATTTTCCAAGGAAGAAACAGAAGAGAAATGTGTTGCATTAGGACGGGACTCTGACATTTTATCATCAGTTCCATTTCAGCCTGGGAATTTCTCTTTTATAGTGTATGTGAGGTATTTTTAAAACAGTGTTCTGTCATATCTGGATCAAATATACATACTGTATTATATTTTTCATCTAACTGTAAAAGGCTTTACTCTTACTCTTTTAATATCCTGGATTCAATTAAAAACTCACGTTGGGTTCTTCACAAATGAGAACTTGTTCAAAGGACTTCTAGAATTGGTATTAATTCAGCTGAAAATTTTCAACCCCACCCTCACTGTTTTTCAAATTCTTGGTGTTGTGTTCCCTCCTTCCTCTGTCCTTTTTGTTTGTTTAGGAAAGATGAATTTTTTAAAAGTAGGTAAATTGCTAATGAGCAATAATGACCTTATCTTTACCAAAACACTGAAAGTAAGGGAGATCCAATGCTAAAAAAGGCAGGATATACTGTGGTGTCTTTTCTAGAAGTGAATGGAAATCTTGCTCCATTGGCGTTTAAAGCAGGAAAGGAAATACCTGCTTTTAATGGTGAAGCAGCGTTCACATTTTTCCTGCAGAGTAGCCTAGAGACAAGGAGGGTTCCAGCAAAGCAGTGCCGGCCCCGGCCATTCCTCTCCATGTAGCTGCATTTTGGCTCTTCCCCTCTCTCACTGATAGAAAGGAGGACAAAGGAACCAAATGAAATCATGCACGCTCTGAATTGTTCATTGAATCAGATCTCCCTCGCACTCTATTTCTCCATTCCCCAAGACCAATTTTTTTTCTTTAGGAAATGACTTTTAAAACTATGAGTTCTGTGTGTTTTAAGTACATCTCATAGAAAGAAAACTAGATTTGCAGCATAGCTTTCTAAGAAAAAAAAACCATTGTGCTTTTAACTGAGTCTTGGCTGTTAGTGCTTTTACCTAAATGTGTTACTTTTGGACTGTATTTTAACCACAGCCACAGGGATCATGTTTCATTGCACTTACCTATTCGCCGTGTCTGCCTGTCCTTGGTAAATACATTACTATCCCGAATTGCCTAAAATCTGCTCTGATTCTACAGTAAAAAGCTCAGGGGATTTCTATTTATCACTACGAAAAGGGCACCATAGTATGTTTTGGTACTTTAGGCAGTAAACAGCTGCTTGAGTTTTTATTTTATTATTGAATTAGAACAAGAACATCAAATGGATTTGCTGCACTCGTTATTCTCTGTACTGTTGAGCAACTTGGTTTGCTTATCTGTTGCGTTGGTTGAAGAACTCACCCCTTTTTTGTCTCGTAATATGAAGTTAGAGTGCCTTTTTATATTTGTATATTCTGAAAATGGTCTGTGAAATGTTTTGTATTTTTTTCGTTTGAGTGTTATCAGAGCAATATGATACCAGTGAGTTTCCATTTCAGCCTTTCTTTGAATGTATAAAGTGTCTTTTTTCCTATTTCCCCTTTACCTGCTTTGAAATGAAAATGCCGAAGTTTTCTATAGGAACCACGTTGAATTTTGCAGTGCTAAAATGCTTTCTTCTTACAAAACTGTAAACCATAGGTCAGTGTTCTAGGGGAAAAGCGTTTGAAGATAGTGACAATCTGAGTGTGTGTAAAAATGTAATTTTATGCGTTTCTTATGCAGTGATCTAAAAATTCAATGCAAATATCTTTTGTTCGGTAGTTTTGTCTATATATTTTATGCTTTAGCATGTGCAATATATCTTTGCAAAGCACGATGATACAAATCTGGTGCCAGTGTTATATTTTGCATAACATATTTGTAATCGCATAAAATACTGTTTGATGATTTCAGTGGGATTTTGTCTGTAATGTTTTCTTATGTAAATTGGAGTTGAAGGACTCTGGTAAATGTCATGACTGTAAAAATGAGGAAAATGACTTTTAGTTCAGTGAATGACTTTGAACCAATCTGAATCTTTTCAAGCACAGTTTAATACTTTTTCAACTACTGAATGCTAATAATGTAATGAAGTACTTAACTGTAATATACTATGGAAATGCATTCAGATGGTTATTTTTACAAATAAAAACGGTACAAATATTGTTGCAATCTGTGTTTGTCTTTAATTCTTCCAACTTATGCTAATTGCACCAATTATTCTGCTAATTTAAATCACTGTGGCCACCAAAGCCAAATTAACCTTAAATTTTGAAAGTTAACAATCAAGGGACACCTGAGTGGCTCAGTTGGTTAGGCGTCTGTCTTAGGCTCAGATCATGATCTCATGGTTTACGAGTTCAAACCCCGAATCTGGCTTTGTGCTGACAGCTCAGAGCCTAGGGCCTTCTTCAGATTCTGCTCCCTATCTCTCTGGCCCTTCCCCACTTGTGCTCTGTCTCCCAAATATAAAAAAAAAAAATGTAAAAAAAGAAGAGAAAATTAACAATCAAGATAGAAGAGTATGTCCAGATTTGCCGTGTTTGTTCATATCAACACACTTAGAGGAGGAAAGGTCAAATATGTATTTTTGTGTTTTTTATATTCATTTGTGCCTCCAATCTTTTTTGTAAAGGATCTGGGCCTGCAACAAAGGACATGTATAAACTGGAAGTAGATGAATCAGGACAGAAAAAGAATACAAATATGGGAACCATAAAATTGAATACAGTGGCTCTGACTGAATGTGAGATTGCTGTAGCTTCCTTGCACTCATGGTGAGAGGGGAAATGTGATTGATTGTGTAGGTCACATATACTAGAAAGGAGGAAGTCTACTAGGTCTTCAAAATCGTGAAATCAACCACACTTATCTCTGTGGCTGCCACCATTACCCTTCAACTGCTTCACAGCAATCCAAGGCCCCACCTTGCTGCACTATTCTTAGAGGTATCTATAGAATTTCCTCTCTTTCTCACGTTACCTCTCCTTAGGTAACAATTTCAGGGACAGTCCCTAGAAGCATTAAGGAACAAATTCCTAGTGATGCCATTTCCATCTGAAGAGAAAGAGACTTCGGGGTAGGGCCCACCCGAGTTCCTCCTCAAAGCACAGTGTCCCAGATTGCTAGCAGTTCTTACTGCTACCCCAATCCCATCGTGAAGAAACCGAATCTCAGAGAAGTTATATAATTTGCTCAAATTTGTAGAATTGATGATCTGAATACACAACCTGCGCCTGTAGATGTTCTTTCTTTTCTGCCATCCTAGCAGTAATGCTTTGTGATTGTTGGGGGTTTTTTTTTCCTGCTAGAGATGTGTAGGGAGCTATTGTACTTTGCAATGTCTCCTTATTCAGATATACAGATGTGAGTACTTTTCATTCTGGAAGACTGTGAAGCATGAGTCATACCACAGGTGGGTACTTCATAGTACTTAAAACAACAAATGTGTATTCTCTCACAGTTTCTGAGAGTCAGGAGTCCAGGTACGCTTTAGTTGGGTCTTCTGCCGCAGGGCTCCTCACAGGTTGTAATCTTGGTGTTAGCTAGGGAGGGATCCATTTCTTTTTTTTTTTTTTTTTTTGTAGGAAAAAAATGGTTTTGTACATGGGAAGAAACAATATAAATTCAAAACTTACAGATAAGGATTAGCTCTATCACTCATCTCTTTAAAAAGTTTATATGAATATCCAGTCAAAACCAACAGGGTATCTCCTTCGAAATGTTATCTATACGAACTTCCAAGTAGACCACAGGACTGTATACTGTCTTGGAATGTCCTCAGAAGGCTCTGTCATTGATCAGGTAACAGAGTAAAAACCCCAGAGTCCTTTTCTTTCAAACAGAAGAGGGAAAAGACAGAGGGATGGAAGAAACTATTCAAACTTCGTCTTCTTTCCTTGTGGCTTGTGGTCTCCCCCTCCTCCTCTGCCGCCTCGGAAGCCTCCTCGCCCTCCAAAGCCTCCTCGGCCTCTGCCACCAAATCCCCCTCGGCCTCCTCTGCCGCCACCTCGGCCTCCAAAGCCACCTCTGCCTCCACCGCGACCTCCAAAGCCACCTTCACCCTTCGGCTTGGCCCAGTCCAAAGTAACTTTGTTTCCGTCAATTTCACCATCCTCCATGGCCTCCTTGGCGGCTTTGGCATCTTCCTCACTGTTGAAGTCTACAAAACCGAACCTGGAAGAGGCGAAATGAAATTCCCCATTACAGAACACATACTCCAAGCGGCAAGATAAACCTCACACGTCAGACAGGGACTCCACAGAAGCAGATGTGCTTCGCTGAGGAAAGACCCAAGGGACGGAGGAGCTCCCTATGGAAGGCTGAAACTCATTTTATCGACCCTCAGCAATGTCTCACACATCAGCAGAATATACCTCTGTGAAAACAGAAGATAAAATAATGCTAACTGTGAATTGTCTCTTCTTCTCGTGCGAATCCATAAACTGCCACCAATCGACAGAAAGGAGCTCAATGAGAAGATACACTAGAAAGGAGGTCTCCGCTGCATGGACGAGCATTTCCTTTCATCTTACCCTTTGGAGGACCCAGTCTCCCGGTCAGTGACTATCCTTGCCCGAACAGAGCCATCAAACGACTCCTTTAATGTCTCTTCTGTGGTATCCTCAGACAGACCTTTGACAAACAAAGTCTTGGACGGCTCTATGGAAGAAAGATTGCACATTTTACCTAAAGCCATAATAACAACCACCGATGGTAGCTTTTACCAACATCCAGTATGAGACTACTTTTGGAGAATGCTTGGCCTAGCAGATGTTAGCCTTTCACTTAAATATCTCCGGAAGAAAGGCACATAAAAGTAATGTAGCAAACTAGTGCCCATTAAAGGAAAAGGCATAGATCAATCATCTTAGTTTACACTGGTGACCAGAGCAACAGAGAGCCCGTCTCCTGCTTTGCAACGCAAATAAGACCGCAATCCCTAAACAAGCAGGCAGCTGTTACAATCATCACACAGGGCAGTAACCAGGGACAAATGTGCTGCTAGGAGACCTCGCTGGATCAGAACTTGACTATCTAGAGGAATTTTCTTGAGATTTCATCAGTTATGTTCTCAGATAATCAATCATCATATCCAGGATCCTTCACTCAGCAGCAACAGGAAAACAAACTTTCATCTCTAAACTGGACCAAAGAAGTAATGTGGCATAGCACTCAGGAGTGCCGACCCTCAACACCTTGTTAAACGTAACTTACGGCTTCTTGCGTTAGGTGATCCCCTGGGTCCCTGCAACTCCAGCCTGATTGCTCTGCCTTCAATTTCCCTTTTATTACAGGAATTTAAAGCTTCTTTAGCATCTTCAAATGAAGCAAATTCTATAAACGCATATCTGAAAACAAACAATATTTAGAGTCAGTTACCAAGCACATGGTTGCTATGCTGCCATCTAATGCCACCAAGGAGATACTTTTACCTCAAGGAGATACTTAAATGATGCTCTTTATGCCCAATTTGTGAGCGAAAAGGATTCAGCCTCCAGTAACAGCCAGGAAAACCTAATTTGACTTTTTTTTTTTTAGATATACACAAGGCATTCTTAAAGCCCATAATTAATATCCTAAACATACTAATTATCTTACCCTTTAGATTTGCCATTTTGGTTCTGGGGCACTTTAATAAAAGTTGCCTTCTCAAATACTTCTTGAAGAGTTTCTTCTGTTGCATTGTAGGAGAGGTTGCTTAAAACCAGAGTTTTTGATTCACCTACAAAGGAAAAAAAAAACAAAAACAAATGAAGACTTTGAAACAATGGTTCCCAAATTCAGTCATAGCTATAATACCTTATTNTGCTGCCTTTTTGCCAGGGGTGACGACTGCTTTCTTGGCTGGTGTGGCAACTGCCACCTTTTTTGTTGGGGAAACCATCACCTTCTTTGCTGGAGTTGCTGCAGCCTTCTTGCCTTTTTTCTGAGGAATGATAACCTCTTCTCCACTGCTATCATCATCTTCATCTTCTGACGTTTCTTCACCTTCACTGTCTTCTTCTACCTCCTTGGGGGGCGGAGCCATTTTCTTGGGGTCACTTTGATTTTTACCAGCCTTTGCGAGCTTCACCATGATGGCGGCTTATGCCGGTGGAGTGTGGCGGGCGAGTGGCGCAGACGAGTCCAGAGGAACCCAAGCGACGGCGATGGTGGCCGCTGGTACAGAATATCCCGGAGCACCTACGCTTGGCTGCCAGCTAGAGCTCGAGACTGAGGCGAAAGCAGGAGAGATCCATTTCTAACTCACTCATATGGTTGTTGGTAGATTCCTCATGGGTTGTTGGACTGAAGGCTTTCGTTTCTTGATGGCTGTTTGCTGCCTTCAATTCCGTGCCAAATGAGCCATTCCAAAAAGGGCCAGTTCCCAACATGGCACCTTGCCTTACGAGAGCTAGCAAGCTGAGAAAAGCCAGAAAGAGAAAGTGCAAGACAGAAGTGATGTCTTTCTTTTTTAAGTTTGTGGGTTGTTTTTTGTTTTTTTTTGTTTTTTTAGAGAGAGAGAGAGAACAAGCTGGGAAGGGACAGAGAGAGAGAATCCCAAGCAGGTTCTGCACGGTTGGCGCTCAGATTCACAAACTGTGAGATCATGACCCCAGTCAGACGCTTAACTGACTGAGCCACCCACGTGCCCCAGAAGTGACAGCTTTTGCACTGAATACTGAAGTGAAATTCCATCATTTTTCCCATAATATTTTATTCACAAGAAGCAAGTCACTAGGTTTGTTCCATATTCAAGGGAAGGGTTATTACCAAAGGGTCTGACTACAGGGAGGCAGGAATCACTGGGAACTCTTTGGGAAACTATTTATCTCACTGGATCTATCACAATGTCCTTCTGCAACAGAGCATCCTCCTAGGATAACTTCTTCCCAGGCTTGCTGGGGAAATTGTTCACTTGATCTCCTAAATTCAAGGAAAACATAGGGATCCCCTAATTTCACCTGTCCTCTCATAAGGAAGCAGAAAGGGCCGATGGCCTCTGCAGCAGTAGCTGTATTGTTGAACACTGCTGCAGCACTTTGTCTCCAAAGTGCTTGTCAAAGGACCCTTCTAATTCCATTCAGCAGGTTTAGATCCCTGTACATCTACCCTCACTTAACACATTTAATGTGTTCCAGAATTAGCTTGCAAGGCACAAAGGCATTCAGCTAAAAGGCTATTAACATAACATAAAAAATATTGTGGGTGAAAGTGCTGTATGAATAGTCTCTAGCAAATTTCTTATGGAAAATACATTTGCTATAAAATATAAAGCAGCAAAGATAATGACCGTGCCATTCATTAATGTTCAAGCACTTCAGGGGGTGACTGGAAATGTGAGCATTTGTGACTGGCACAGTAACTGTGGGTGGGACGGTTTGCTACCAGCCTTTACTGTATTAACATTTAGTAGGCCAGGGAGACCAAATGTCCCACCAAGACCAGTGGGTGACTTCCCTGTCCTCAGTGCCAGTATTCCCCCACCTCACAGCTCATCTGCCTCCACACCACTTGTTGCTGAATCATTTCTTCATCAATTTTATTATCTGTGAAGCCAGTCATATTTTCAAATCTATTTTCACAATTGCATAAACAGGCTTTAATATGTATCCCTGTTAAAAAGCACTTACAAGCTTAAGGAAAAGAATTTCAGGGGTGCCTGGGTAGCTCAGTTGGTTAAGCATCCAACTTCAGCTCTGGTCGTGATCTCACAGTTCATGGGTTCAAGCCCTGCATCGGGCTCTGTGCTAGCAGTTCAGAACCTGGAGCCTGCTTCAAATTCTGGCTCTTTCTCTCTCTCTATGCCCCTCTCCTGCTCATACTCACTCTCTCTCTCAAAAATAAATAAAATAATAAAATAAATTTTAAAAAAGAAAAAAATTCAGAAGCAATGTTGAGAACAGGGTCCCTGATTGTGTGTTTTTCCAGAAAAGAACACATGGAAGTGAGTAGAGAAAAGTACTGTGCAGAATTGAGACAGTTAATTCTTTTGTTATTAAACACATGAATACATGCATGCAGATGCATATTCCTTGTCTTCACCGGGGTATGATTGTATCTACATCAAGGTGGGGGGATCCTGTTCACAAAGCGAGGGCACTTGGTGCACAGTTACATGGCAAGATCTGGCAGCAAAGCACTATTGTCTCACGTGGTTCTAGTCTAGGCTTTGGTAGACACAATTTCTAGGAGACTTTTTTTTTTTCAATCTTTGTGGCTACCACCACAATGATAAGTGACGATTTAATTAAGCAAACTTAAAGTCTAGAAGAATTTTATAATTTTCAAGAAAAAAAATAGTAAAGTGAAGCAGTATTTGGAGTACAAAAAACTTACCCATGTTTATATTCAGTTGAAAATACCCAGCAAGTTTGAGAACTTGAATAACTCATATTTATTATAGTTGGGTTTCCTAAGATTTACAAACCTCTAAGCTCAGATCTTAATGACAAGAAATTGCCAACCATATAAAGATCAGAGGAAAGGGAACAGTCGCTACCAACACCCAAAGGCAAGAGTGAGTATGGCATGTTCCAGAAACAGAAACAGGGCCAGTAGGGCTACAGATTTGTAGGGAAGGACATGAGATCAACAGCAATCTGGGGCCAGATCTTATTAAATTTTATGAGCCAGAAGAAGTAGTTTCTATTTTATTCTGGTTTTTTTTTTAATTTTTTTGTTTTTTTTTCTTTTATAGTTTATTGTCAAGTTGGTTTCCATATAACACCCAGTGCTCATCCCAACAAGTGCCCTCCTCCATGCCCATACCCCTTTCCCCCTCCCTACCCCCATCAACCCTCAGTTTGTTCTCAGTATTGAAGAATCTCTTATGGTTTGCCTCCCTCCCTCTCCTTAACTATTTTTTTCCTCTTCCCTTTCCCCATGGTCCTCTGTTAAGTTTCTCCTGTTCCACATATGAGTGAAAACATATGGTATCTGTCCTCTGCCTGACTTCTTTCACATAACATAGAACCCTTGAGTTCTATCCACCTTGCTACAAATGGCTAGATTTCATTCTTTTTCATTGCCATATAGTATTCCATTGTATAGATAAACCACATCTTCTTGATCCACTCATCAGCTGATGGACATTTAGGCTGTTTCTATGATTTGGCTATTGTTGAGAGTGCTGCTATGAACACTGGGGTACCTGTGCCCCTATGCATCAGCACTCCTGTATCCCTGGGTAAATTCCTAGCAGTGCTATTGCTGGGTCATAAGGGCAGTTGTATTGTTAATTTTTTGAGGAACCTCCACACTTTTTTCCAGAGGGACTGTATCACTTTACATTCCCAACAACAGTGTAGGAGGGTGCCCATTTCTCCACATCCTCGCCAGCATCTATAAGTCTCCTGGTTTGTTCATTTTAGCCATCTGATCGGCGTGAGGTGGTATCTCGGTGTGGTTTTGATTTGTATTTCCCTGATGAGGAGGGATGCTGAGCATCATTTCATGTGTCTCTTGGCCATCTGGATGTTCTCTTTAGAGGAGTGTCTGTCCCTGTCTTCTGCCCATTTCTTCACTGGATTGTTTGTTTTCCGAGTGTGGAGTTTGGTGAGTTCCTTATAGATTTTGGATACTAGCCCTTTATCTGATATGTCATTTGCAACTATCTTTTCCCATTCTGTCCGTTGCCTATTAGTTTTCTGGATTGTTTCCTTTGCCGTGCAGAAGCTTTTTGTCTTGATTAGGTCCCAATCGTTCATTTTACTCTTGATTCCCTTACGTTTGGGGATGTATCAAGTAAGAAGTTGCTGCGGTGGAGGTCAAGGAGGTTGTTTCCTGCTTTCTCCTCTGGGGTTTTGATGGTTTCCTGTCTCACATTCAGGTCCTTTATCCATTTTGAGTTTATTTTTGTGTATGGTGTGAGAAAATGACCTAGTTTCATTCTTTTGCATGTTGCTCTCCAGTTCTCCCAACACCATCTGTTAAAGAAGCTGTCGTTTTTCCATTGGATACTCTTTCCTGCTTTGTCAAAGATTAGTTGGCTATACATCGGTGGGTCCAATTCTGGGTTCTCTATTCTATTCCATTGGTCTATGTGTCTGTTTTTGTGCCAAGTTTCTAGTTTATTCTGAATGTGATAAAAATCCACTAATGAAATGTAAGGAGAAAAATGGCTGTGGTTCTATTTTGTTTTTAAAGGATTATTCTGACTGCTGTAAGGAAGCAAGAGAGGAATCCTACTGATCAGTTCAGTGGCCACTGCAATAGGATAGACAAGTAAATATGGTGGCTTGGATTGGTGTGGCAACAAAGGAAATGGAGAGAATGTGGCAAATTTGGAGGATCTTTGAAAGTATAGTTGGCTGAACTTGCTAATGGTTTGATGTCAAGTAAACAGTCTGGAGTTTGGCAGAGAGGCTGGGGCTTGGGTCATATGAAATTATAGATGACCATGGGAGATTGCTTTGGGAGTCATAGGGAGTGAGAAGGGCACTGAACCATGGGCACACCAACATTTAGAGTTCAGAAAGAGGAGGGGACCTAGCAGAGAACATCAAAAAGGAGTGGCCAGTGAGGAAAGAGGAAATGCAAGAGAACAAGGTATCTCTAAAACCTAGAAAAGAATGTCATGGAGAAAGGAGTGTCAGTTGTATCTATGGTCTCAGTCACTTCTGGGAGGTCAAACAAAACATGACAGAGTGACGTTGGATTTGGCAACATAAAATTTATTAGTGAGCTTTGTAAGAGCAGATGCATCACAGTGGTGAGGGCAACAATCCCGAGGATAGGATGAAGAGAGAAAGAAAGCAAAGAAACTTAAGGGAAAAAGAGAAACAAGGCAATAGTTGAAGGAAGCTATGGAGTCCAGAGAGAGGATTGTTTTTTAAGATAGGACATGCTTTATCATACTGATGCTGAGGGAGTGTCTGGAAGAGAGCAGGAAGAAGGTCTGAGAAGTGATGGAAAGTAATTTTGGAAGGAACATTTTAGAGCAGCAAAGGAGGATTGCTGATGAGGGCTTAGTATATTTGAGATTTATGACCATTAGTTTAAATGATATCAGTCGTCCTGATGGGTTTTTCATCAGATGTTTGGGTACAGTTATAGAATAAGTACATAGCAGGATTTAAACAGGGATAGAGCTTTGCCAGGTGGGTCAAGGGGAGCTATGGAACTATGGTGCTTTCAATAGACATGATTATATGGATCATGAATTCTAAACTGGGTAAGGAAGGAAGTAAAGACATGAGGGAGGTTATGGAGAGTGAAAAAGTAGTAGAGTCACTGAACTGAAGGTGTTGGCAAGATGGAAGAATTGCTGAGTTGTAGTATCAGAGTTGATGAATTAAACATGGGATGCTTGAGGTAGGTCTTTCAGAGGTGGTACAGTTTTGCTGATGACCAAGTGGTGAGTGATTTAGGATGACTGAAGGAAAAAGCATTAGAGGTATGGAAGTAAAAACTGAAGTGGCCAATATAATGAAGGCCCAAAAGCCATTTCACATAGTGTTTGGGCAAAATTTATGACGAAATTTGGCCATTTCAAAACATCTCTTATTCAGGCCATTTGCTTTGAGTAGATGTAGACTCAGAGTTGATTTATTATCAGACTGAAGTTTGGTTCCAGGATTAGGATGATGCTTTTAAAGAATGGTCAAGTGCATTTCTGTTCAAAACAAACAAACAAACAAACACAAGAAAAAGAACCAACCACACCTTGATTATAATACGAAGACAGGTTTCATGACCATATGGTTTAACCTAAATGTGTTTATAATACTCTCCAGAAAACACGACAGATGGTTAAGAGCTGCAGAATGAACAAAAGGAGTGTGTGGATCAGACAAACGTCTTAGTAATAACAATGGCAAACTGAATACTTAGCAGTAGGCTCTCTACAGAAGAGAAAGGACTAAAATCATTGGAATTCTGTCTTGCTCTTTAAGTGAAAACTAAATTTGCCTTAAAATATTAACTTTTCCTGAAAATCTCAACTTTTAACTAATAGGAAAGAAAACTAATTTCTGTTTATAATTTTCTTTTTTTTTTAAGAAATGATTTCTCCGTTTCTAAGTACATGCCGTGTTTCTGTTTTACATTCTTTTTCGGTCTTGAGTTTACTCCTTGCTATTTCATTATTACTTAAAATCTATGACAACTTTACTAGAGGAATGTTACCTAATGATTGATTTTCTGCTTAACTTCTTCACAAGGGTCCACCCATTAGCATGTAAATTTTGATTAAGCTGCTGGGCCAGTTTCATTTTGGCATCAGTGCTAACAAAGCTGATAAAGGGTTCAGTTGGTACCATCTGGGAGTTTGCTTTGTGATGTCACAGCTGACACTAGAAATTAGATTGAAGAAACTAATTAATGTCCCACAATATATTTTAGATATAGAAAAAGAAAAGCCTTTCAGGGTGCTAACAATATTTCCTGGAGATGAGAACGTATTTTCTAGTGTATATTAATGATCCATCCTCATTTTTCCTGCATCCAACCTCATGATCTGATAGTGACCTGGATGGGGAACAGAGGCCATTCTTAGTAAGCTGCTGGTTGTGACCAGAACACTGAATAAAAATCATCTTACCGCATTAGTCGAGCTACTTTTCCAATATGGCTGAATAATAAAAATAGCCTATATCCACTGAATGCTTATTCTGTGCCAGGCACTGCTGGGAGTGCTTACATGCATCAACCCATTTCACCCTACCTCGAAGGTAAATGTTATTATTACCCCCCCAAAATACACGATAACTAGTGGCAGATCTGGGATTCAAACCTAGTCAGGTGACTCTAGAGTTCATAATCTTAATTACCATGCTATATATATTGGAAGGAAAATAAACTGCTTGAGGTCAGTTTTTCTTTTCTTTTCCGTAGCCTTTTAAAAAATACTCTATGGTCTTCTTTCTGTGACAGTAAATATTGGTATGCAACAGGGAGTTGATAAACTATGGTCTGTGGTCCAAAACCAGCAGCCACATTTTTTTTCAATAACAGCTTTATTGAAATATAATTGATATACCATAAAATTCAGTCATTTTTAGTGATTTTAAGAAATTCTGTAACCAGCACCACTATCTAATTCTGGTAAATTGGTATCATCCAAACAAGAAACCCCATATACATTAATAGTCATTCTCTATTCCCCTCCTTCTCACCTTCCCTGGCAACCACTTACCTACTTCCTATCATTATGAACTTGTCTACTTTGGACATTCCATATAAATGAAGAAATACAGAGTGTGTTCTTTGTGACAGGCTTCTCAGCATAAAGTTTTCAAGGTTTTTCCATGTTTTTTCATGTGTCATTACTTCATTCCATTTTATAGCCAAATAATACTTGATTGTATGATATGCCACATTTTGTTTATCCATTCATCAGTTGATGACATTTGAGTTGTTCCTACTTTTGAGCTATTATGAATAATGGTGCTATGTGTGAACACTTGTGTGCAGATTTTTGTATGAACTTGTGTTTCAGTTTTCTTATGTATATACCTACAAGTGGAATTGCTGAGATTTCTGGGGTAACTCTAGATTTATTTTTTGAGGAACTGCCAAACATTCCATCAGCAATATATGAGTTTCAATTTCTCCACACCCTTATCTTACTTCCCATTTATTTTTATTATAGCCACCCAAGTGGTGTGAAGTGATATCTTATTGTGGTTTTGGTTTGCATTTCTGATTCATGGCTAATGAGGTAGAGCATTGTTTCGTGTGCTCCGTGGAGAAATGTTTATTCAGTCCTTTGCCCATTTTATTTTTTAATGTTCTCTTTTAATGTTTATTTATTTATTTTGAGAGAGAGAGAGAGAGAGAGAGCTCACATGCCTCAGTGTGGGATGGGCAGAGAGAGAAGGAGAGAGAGAATCCTAAGCAGACTCTTCACTATCAGCACAGAGCCCAATGCAGGGCTTAATCTCATGAATTGTGATATCATGACCCGAGCCAAACTCAAGAGTCAGATGCTTAACTGGCTGAGCCACCCAGGCGCCCCTCAATCCTTTGCTCGTTTTAAAGTTGGGTTATTTATTTTTATACTGTTGAGTTGTAAAAATTCTTTATATATCTTAGATACAAGTCCCTTGTCAGGTATAGGATTTGCACATATTTCCTCCCATTTTATTGATTAGGTGTTTTTTGTTTGTTTCTTTTACTTTCTTGATTGTGTCCTTTGAGGCACAAAAGTTGTATATTTAGTGTCATATGTAGAAAACCACTGCCTAATTCAAAGTTATAAAGATTTACTCTTGGGACGCCTGGGTGGCTCAGTCAGTTGAGCATCTGACTTGGGCTAAGGTCATGATCTCACGGTTCATGGGTTTGAGCCCCGTGTTGGGCTCTGTGCTGACAGCTAGCTCAGAGCCTGGAGCCTATTTTGGATTCTGTGTCTCCCTCTCTCTCTGACCCTCCCCTGCTCACGCTGTCTGTCTGTCTCTCTCTCTCTCTCTCTCAGAAATAAATTTTTAAAAAACATTAAAATTTTTTTAAAAATTTACTCTTATGTTTTCTTTGAAGGGTTTTATAGGTATAGCTCTTAACATTTAGAATCTGTAAGTCAATTTGAGGAGTACTGCCCAATTTACTATACTAAGTTTTCTGGCCCATGAACATGGAATGTCTTTCCATTTATTTAGGTCTTTCTTTTGACAGTGTTTGGTAGCTTTCATCATGCAAGTTTTACACTACTTTTGTTAAATTTATTCTGAAGTATTTTATTCCTTTTGACGCAACTGTTAAGGGAATTGTTTTCTTAATTTCGTTTTCAGATTTTTCATTGTGAATGTATAGAAATACAATTGATTTATAAACAATTTATCTTGTCTCTTGCAAACTTGCTAAACTTGTTTATTATTTCTAATAGTTTTTTAGTGGCTTCCTTGGGATTTTCTGTAGATAACATCATGTCGTCTGAAAATGGAGATAGTTCCACTTCCTCATTTTCAATCTGGACACTTTTTATTACTCTTTCTTGCCTAATTGCCTGGCAAGAAGCTCGGGTATAATGTTGAATAGAAGTGGTGAGAATGGACATCATTATTTTGTTCTTGATCTTAAGGGGAAAGAATCCTATCTTTCATTATCACATATGATGTTGGTTGCGGGTTTTTCACAGATGCCCCTTAACAGTTTGTGGATGTTTTCTTCTATTTCTAGTTTGTTTAGCTTTTTAAATTATGAAAGGAGTTTGGATTTTGCCAAATGCTTCACTGCATCTTTTGAGATAACTGATCACATGGTTTTGTCCTTTATTAATATGAGTATTACATTAATTTTTTATGTTGAATCAGCTTGTATACATGGGATAAATCCCGCTTAGTAATGGTGTATAATCCATTTTATATACTGTTGGATTTTGTTTCTCCCCATCTAACCTCAGCAGGGGCAAAGAGGGGTGGGGAACCAAGGCCTCTGGTTTCATTGGTCACTGGGGCTTCCCAGATCATATCCACCACAATGCATGGAGGAGTCCTGATTTTCCATGGGAAGCCAGGAGGGAAGATGTCAAAGAATGACTGGTATGAACATCAAGGCTCCCACACTGTAGGAAATCTTGGGGTGACTCACCAAGCATTTGCTTATACCTCATTTCTCACCTATATAGTTTCTGTTTATAATAAAATGACAGATAAAAGTTTAGTGTCTATAATATAATATCTAAAAATTGATAATAAAACACAGAGAACACAATTTAAAAATAGGAAAACTATATTAATAGTTTACAAAAAGATCAGTCAAGTATCTAATAAGTATATTTTTAAAAATCTCAACATCACTAGTAATTAGGGAAATCCAAGTTAAAGGAAGCGGTATATTATTTTTTATTCTTAATATTGACAAAAAAAATTTTTTAAAGAGTGATACCACATGGTGCAGGCCAAAAAAAAACAGGAACTCTCCTCCAGTGATAGTGGGTATGGGAACTGCTACAGTAGAACAATACTGTATTTCATCAAATCTAAGATAGCAACTATAAGATTGTCTAGTCGATTTAGGCTGCTATAACAAAAATCTCATAGACTGGGTGGCCTGAGCAACATTCATTTCTCAGCTTGGGAACTAGGAATTCCAAGACAAGGTGCTGTAGATTAGGTGTCTGGTAAGAGCCTGCTCCCTATTTCTGTACCCTCACATGATGGGAGGGGTAGGAGAGCTCTCTGGGGTCTCTTTTACAAGGGCACCACCTCTCTTTTACAAGGGTTCCACCCTCATGACCTAATAACCTCCCAAAGGCCCCACTTCCTAATACCATCACGTTGGAAATTAGATTTCAACTTAATAATTTTGGACGGACACAAACATTCAGTCTATAGCAAAGATGTACCATTATTTTGTCAAAGGAAAAAAACCCTGCCAATTGAACAATGATACAATACTTTCTTCTCTTTGATTATAAGATGCATCCTAATCTTAAAGACATTAAATGTGAATGATAAAACATGGCATATGATAATATTCCTTAAAATTAGAATTAC
Organism: Hyaena hyaena; assembly: GCF_003009895.1. Classification (NCBI taxonomy): domain Eukaryota; kingdom Metazoa; phylum Chordata; class Mammalia; order Carnivora; family Hyaenidae; genus Hyaena; species Hyaena hyaena. Next base: position 204,473 of record NW_024080957.1, read on the forward strand.
ACATACCCTTTCACCAAGCAGTCCTACCCTGTGGAATCTATGCTGCGGAAATAGAATTACAGGTAAGCAAGGACGATATTTAAAATATTTAATTGCCAATATGGTACAGATGTCTACCAATCAGAACAGACAGTAATCAAAATAGACACCAACTAATAGGCCTGCCTCTAACATTGTCAGGTCTTGAGCCACAGTATAAATTAAAGCTTTTATACCAGATATTTAGATACTTAAAAGTGGGGGGAAATCAAGTTAAAAAATCACTAAATAAAATATGTTCTATCACCATACTTTGACAAATATGCCTTCATGCAAACCTAGAACTGCAGCCTAGAAGAACTGGTAAAAATGTTGCCTTCTTTGGAGTTCTAAGTCAGACCATTGCAGCACAGGGGAGGTAGCCTCCTACCTTCAACCTGTGGCTCGTGATTCACCCCATTTTCTTCCTACCTACAGCCTGATCCTTCACCAAGAGGAATCTTACATACACGTATGGATACCTTGCTGGCACGACCAAGCTCCGTTTATACCTTCAGCCCCCTGGTTCCCCTCAGGCTTATGGGTGTTTGCAATGGGGGCATAAGTTACCCTCAAGAGGATGGATGTCGGAAAATGAGCCATGCTTTGGAGTAGGGAATTGCAGCATCTTAGATATCAAAATAGTCTGATAGAAGGTCACAGATTACAGTCGGGCACATCTTTCAGCCACAGACTCCTTGCCATACAGGGAGGAACACAACTGGAGAAGGACCGGGAGCATTGCCTTCTAGTATGGAGCACCGGTCTCAGGCCAATACTGCTGGCCAGTATACTTTTCTGGTAACTACAAGTTGAATATTAGTCCATCAGAAAAGCAGCTTTAACATGCCAAAATGTTTACTGCATTTTTTAAAAGTTTTATTTTTAAGTAATCACTACACCCAGTGTGGAGCTCAAACTTAACAACCCAGAGATCAATAGTCCCATGCTCCACCAACTGAGCCAGCCAGGTACCCCTGTTTGCTGCATTTATTATTAGTGGGAAAATTAAAAACCGGAGACAAATTGAATGTCGTTCTGTTATATCCCTACTATGGAATGATATGAAGCTATTAAAAATAATAATGTGGCTAAGCAGTTTTTAATGTGGCTTAAAACAAGAAAGTTTCAGTGAAATGTTTATAGCTACAATCCCAGCATCAACCAAAAAATCCATATATATGTTTATTGGTGTCTATCTGCTGCATGATCACGGACAAAGATATGGCAGGACTTACCCTATAATGTTAGAGGAAGAGGGTATAAGGTAGTGGTGAAATTGTGGTTAAACATGCATGGCATGTACAAAATGTGTATGGCATAATGTTAAGTGAAAATATAAAATTGTTTTATATCAAAAATAGATAAAATTTTAACATGTGTATGAATAATAACTGAAATGTAATATAGACAAACTTAAACATCGATTTAATTATGTGCCAGAATTGTGGGCAACTTCTACTCTGAATTTATGTTTACATTTAGGTTTATTGTTTTTGCAATAAAGGTTTTATAAAGAAAAGAGGCTTGAATGCATAAGAAGAACTGGGAGGCAAATTTTAGTCATTCTATTTTCTGGAAGGTTAATAGTGTTCATTAGAACTAGCTCCAAGCTCCATAGTTAGAAAGGAATGAAGAAAACTTGCTCCAGTAAACACGGCAGATACATTACGAATTGAGAAACACATCTTTGTTGTAAGAGTAAAAGAAACTAAACCTAAATAGCTTAAGGTGCCTTGAACTGTAAAATATGGAAATTTGAGTCAGTAATTTCTCATATCCTTCCAGGTCTAACAATTTTTTTTCTTAGACAAGACCTGTTGGCCAACAGAGTAACCCCCAACTGCCTGCAGCATCTGAAGCAGAGAACAAGACATTTGCATATGCTGGGAAGTAAACATGATTGGAGGCTGCCTGCACCATTAGTCGTTCCACCAAAAGGATTTCTTCCAGATAGAAGAGATTAAGATGTACTCTTCCTCTTCTGAGCAAGAAAACAAATGGGATTTAACTTCGGCATGACAAATTTAGGATCATGAAGAATTACTGGAAAAAATGTAGAGGTAATATAGAAGTGTTGATACAAGACGGATTGTAAACTTTCAGAATTAAGGCTGTCACTCATCATGACAGGATGGTGTTAGAGAGATGTCAGTTGGTCAATGTGCTCCATAGCTCAGAAGTCTTTCAAGCACTACATATGCAGCCATCTCCACCAGCTAGTTGTTTCATGGATGCTCAAACACATTTCCTCTCACCCGTGAACAGCCTATCGTACCTATTATATTCAATAGCATCAAAATTCATCCTGTGTCCCCAGGCTGAAAACCAGACAGACATCCTAGACCCTTCCCTCTCCTTTGCTATAATTATCCACTGGGTTAGAAAGTTCTATTCCTTCTGTGCCTTTAAAACAAATTTTAATTTTTTAAAATACTTCTGTCCCTCTTAAATGTCTTTTGAATCAATTACCTCATTTCCTTATCCACTCCTGTTTCAGACTCTCATCAGAGGACTCTTAGATTACTGAAATAACATCCTAACAATCTCCTTGCCTGCAGTCTTGCCTTCTTCAATCTTTTTTTTCAAAATTGCTGCCAAAACCTATACTTTTTAAAAGTCACCTGCCCATCTCTTCATCTTCATTTTCTGTCACTTGTACCACTCATCCACTCCACGCTATAGACATTTTGGAAAGGACTGAAGTCCCCCCCTCACATATTTTGCTGCCTTCATGTGTGTTATTCCTCCTACCTAGAATACACTTCCCCTTTTATGCCTGTTGGACTCACCTTTCCAAACCTATGTCAAATGTCACTTCTCAAATGTTTCCAAAAGTTTTACCTAAAAAACAAAAGTCAGAAGTAATTGTTTCCTCCCCTATGTTTCCGAGGCACTGTGCATATGCCAATAGCAATGGTTGATCATATCGCTTACTGTTGTAATGATTTGATTATATGTTTAATGAAGAGGAAATATTCTTGTGTTGATGCTCCTCACTCCCCATCTCCTCTCTGCCACATGCCAAAGAACAGTTTGGGTTGGCCCAATTTTGGATCTTTCCTGGGTGATTTAAAAGCAGGCATGGAAAGGGTTTGGGGGGATTAGCATATGAGAGACTCTAGGTAATCAAAATCTCTAAATATGGGGAGTTGATTGGGACTCCTTTAATATTCTTTGAGAAACATAAATAAATATCAGAATAGATGTATAATTACTTCTTGGAAACTAAATTGTGCCTCTCACACAGAGATAAGCCACATTGAGCCCTGGGATTTATTTAGATCACACATATATCTGTTGCTCCCTTTTCTACTTTATGTCTATTTCTCCAGTACCTAAGACAGTGCCTGAATGATTTAAGAAGTGAATGAATGAATGTGCATGAGTATGTTGTATTTGGGCCCTTCCAACAAAATGTCCCAGTGTTCCAAATTAGCATTAAAGAACACTTCCAGATGGAGTCACTTTGCTTATGCTCAAACACTAGAGGTCTTCGAGGCCAGGCCAACAGCTGAGAGGAATGCCCACAGGCTGAAACATAAGCAGAGGCACCGGTGCTCTGGAAGGAAGACCAAATCAAAGTGAGGAAAGCGTGGCAATGGTCAAGAGAATAGTTATTAATGTGATGCCAAGAGAAAGGCAAGACAAAGGCTTAAGAGTAACACAAGCTGTGAGATCAGTGGCCAGGAGAGATCCAAGGACGATGTTCCAGCTCAAGGTGCCAGATGAAGGAGATATTTGAGAAGGGGATAGTCATCAGGACGTGTCTTTGAATGGGGCAGGTGCAGCTTTTTAAAGACACTGGAACACACTGTGCATCACCCTGCTTCATTCTCTTTCTCCCCCACTAAACAGTCCAGTCCAGAGCACCCAAGGCAAGCTTTATAGTAGCTAAAACTGCTGGTGCCCTACCATAAATCACGTTTATATCCTGGTGCTGTACCGGTAGTCACTGTATTCTACACTGACACACTTGCAAGAAAAAATAATGATGCAGTAAAAGTTGTCTCTGAAGTAAGACACAATCTCCCTGGTTTCCCACTTTTCCAGCCTGTAGAGAGCAAAACGGAGTCTTTCGTGTCAAGCAGGAGCCTGTGTCAAGCAATGCCACAAGTAGTTAAAGACTAGGAGATACCACCAGGACCAGCATCAGCTGACACCCCAGAACTGATAACAAGCAGAAGCAGGGGAGGTCTCCAGGGATCCAAGACCAATGAAATCCCTTTAAAAAGGGGAGGATCTTTGCAGCAAACTGTCAAACTCTTCAGACATGACCAAAGGCTCTGCCTGATTGATCCCCAGACAGAACTGAGATCCTCCACTGCTGGAACGTAATAAGCAGTAGGTGTCGAGAGCTGACCGGGACCAGACTGAGGTCTTATCTCAGCTGCAAACCCACAAAGTGATTTTGCTTTTGGTTCATTAACTTCCTACACACTTCTGTTATCTTGTTTGTTATGTGGTTTGCCTTATGTTCACTCTGGGTGCTGTGTAAGAAGCCACGTTTAATCACATGGTGAAACGTCATTGGGTTTGGAATCCTGAACCTGCTTTATAATTGTGATCACCTTTGCTTTATGGTTGGATAAAGCTGACATTGTGAAGACACAACTCATTTGTGGGCCTTCATAGTGTGTTGATGACACAGTCAATGGCCTTTTGTGGAACCAGTTCCTGGAACAATCAGTAGGAACCTTGAAGAAAATTAAATGTTCTCAGTCAATGAACTCCATTTCTGTACTTGGTCTTTCCTATTCTTCCATAGTTACTTTTCCTCTTGAGATAAGTCTTTTAAGTTACCATTGACTTGATATAGGAAGCAACATAAAACTGTGAGAATTATTTTCCAGATTCTTAATCGCAGCACTTTTTAACTATTAAATTTTTTAACAGATAATTCTGTTGTGGGATCAGCTTTTATTGCTATTGTATAATGTTGGGTCCTAGGTTGTCTATTGCTTATAATTATTTGGCTGGTTTTCTTTAAATGTTGTTTTTTCAATTTATTTCTGAGAGAGACAGAGAGACAGCGTGAACAGGGGATGGTCAGAGAGAGAGGGAGATACAGAACGTGAAGCAGGCTCCAGGCTCTGAGCTAGCTGTCAGCACAGAGCCCAACGCGGAGCTCAAACCCACGAACCGTGAGATCATGACCTGAGCTGAAGTCGGACACTTAGCCAGCTGAGCCACCTAAGCGCCCCATTACTTGGATAGTTTTGAAAGATCTGATTTTTAACAATTTAAATCAGGCACTGGTATCACGTTTCAGCAAATATTTTTTATTCTTGAACACTCTCCATTCCCCACTTTGAAAAAATTAACATAATTGCACATTTTCTTTGTCTTGTCTTTGTCTTTTTTTAAACAGCAACCCAGGCTGTTAACCCTTCAAGATCCAAGAACATGGGTCAGCTGCAAAACAGGAGCCCTGAAGGAGCAATTAGGAATCAGAATGTGCTTTGTACAGCCACCCAATGCAAAGAGTTTTACTCTGCGAGGCTGCAAGCACTGAAGTAGAGGATGGGAGAGGTTTTCTTCGCCCTAAGTGCTTGGAAGTTTCACTCTATCTTCTTACTGGGAGCAAGGTATTGGAAACTCCCCTTCCACCTAAAAATAGAAGACTAGGGTGCTTGCTGTGGGAATTAGAACTAGGTAGTATTTCCAGAGCTCTTTGGAAGTCTTTCAGGAAAAAATGTCGTAAGAACACAAATTATTTCTTTTATTGTTAAATTCATCAGTAACTCTCCAAGAAGAGCTTTTTTTTAATTGAAAGTAACAATGCTGTGAATAATTAAGTAACAAGACAGCATTGCTGTGCAAAGAGGGAAGAGTCAAAAGCATGCAAACTCAGCCTCTGATTAAATTACCTCTGTCTCCTATTCCCATCACATATTATGGTCTACTGCCTGTTGGACAAAAGTGAGAGGGGACAGAGTGGATGGAAAAGTAGGATAAATAATTCAAAATGTAAGCCCCAAAGTTCTCATTGAAAGGGAAGGGAGAAACCATGTGTGGTATGGAGACAAAGAGAAACGCCTGATGGAAGCGAAGTCTACTAATGTGGCAAGGAAAAATAAATCCTGTTCTGAGTTATAAGGCAGAGGAGAAGTCAAGAAGTGGAAACTTGGGAATGAATGTAAAAAGAATTTGGTCATATTTTGAAGTGAGCCCTGGGCTGTACAAAAGTAAAGTACCCTGCTTTGCAGACTAGTACTAAGGAAATAGTGTTCTAACTTGTTTCATTATCCAGTTTATGTCATCTGTGAAGAATTAGCTCTAGGAACCCTATGTTGACTAATTTATACTATTTAGTCGTCCTTAATGAATATCTAACAACAATCCCAGTTGTGGGGATATAATGATTGGTACCTCCTTTCATTTGCTGCAACTACCTGCTTCCAAAGATGGATTCTGTTTGGACATCTCCATGTCTCTCTAACCTAAGTATGCATAATAAAGTTTGGACTCTCACCAGTTTTCTCATTGATTTGGAAAACAAAGACAAAAGACAAAATTCAATTAAACTTCCTTACAACTTACATCCCACTGACAAGTTCTTGAGACAGGCAGAGGAACTCTAGGAACTCAACTGCCTCCATGTTAATACTTTGCTGAGGGCAAAAAGCAATCTTAGCTTAACATGATCCTGACCTCCAAACTCCTGTAAGTCTCTTTTAACATATAAAAATTAGTTTAGAAACTTTCTTTATCTCTAACTTCAAAAGATACATGTTAACAATCATCCTCCAACTTCCAAGCATATGGCCCCCTGATATACATCTGAAGGGTCTCATGACTAAAGTTTACTGGACAGTAATAAATGACCTTTTCCTAACAACAAGTAGCCCCTCAAGGTCCTGGAAATCTTGCTTCCAAATTCCATAGAGACTTACACTAGGCCTACCCCCCCTCCCAACTTAAAGTATATAATCAGTCACCCATCACAACCCCAGTGCAATTCTTTCTGCCTGTGGGTCCTGTCCCCATGCTTTAATAAAACCACTTTTGCACCCAAGGTATCTCAAGAATACTTTCTTGACTGTTGTCTTTGAACTACAACATTTCCGTATCATCATCAATGTCAACGAAAGGCTCAGGTTCCTGGATTATATCATCTCCCACCCATCCTTCCCCCACCTTATTCTTTTCCTATACCAGCTTTTCTCAAAACATGGTTTGCAGACCCTCGGCATCCCAGTGACCCTTTGGAATATTTCATGAGTAAAACACTTTTTAATAATAATTCTAAGATTATCTGCCTGTTTCACTAATGGTGCAAAGCAACTTTTAAAGCAGGTAAAGTTGCCATTGCCTTGGCACCAGTGTCAATGTGCTGGAACTATACTGGCTGTCGCTGTACACACACTTGCAGTAAAGAAAAAAAAAGATAAAGTAAAAGTTATCAATTTTATTGAACCTCAGTCCTTAAAGGTATGAAAATAGTCAGAGAACACTTGTGCTGCATGCTCAAGTACAGTTGGAGCACTGTTGCATTGATCTGCTAGCTGCATCAGCAGGGTTTGCATGGAATACCATTTTTACTCAAATACACAGATGATGAGAGGACTGTGATTACTCAGACTTGGGTATTTGGCAGTGATTTTCTTGAAGATGAATGTCACTTCAAGGAAAACAACTGATGGTATTTTTCAGTGAATGACTGAATATATATATTTTAAATCTTTCAGTGTTCATTCCCATGAACAAAACCTCCATGGGCTCCTCATTGATTTTAAGAGCGCCTAAAGACCCTGCACCACCTGGCTGGCTCAGTCAGAGGAACATGCGATTCTTGATCTCGGGTTGTAAATTTGAGCCCCACGTTGAGTGTAGAGATTACTTAAAAATAAAATCTTAAAAAAAAAAAGAGTGTCAAGAGATCCTGAGACCAAAAGAAGTTTGAAAACGGTTGCTTTTTATATATGCTTCCCAGAGTGCATTATTTGGAAGGCAGCTATGCTCACCACTATACCACCAACGCAGAGTGCATTATTTGGACGGTTGACCTTTGAGATGTTCTAACTCTCTGCTTTATCCAACATGGTAGCCAGTAGCCACTTGCATTTATTTAAATTTACATTAAATAAAATAAAAAATGTAGCTCCTCAGCTGTATTAGCTACCTTTTAAGTACTCAACAGTCAAATGTGGGTAGCAGATTATAGAACATTTTCATTATCACAGAAAGCATGCTCTAATCAGGAGACTCGCATATACCTTACTCCCCTTGTTCATTCACCAGGTTCATTAGCATCAAGGGCTCTGCAAAGTTTTGAAGAGAAGAACTATTGTTTCATTTTGGTAAAACATGTCTCAAGCTAATTTCAACACAGACTTTATTTTTCACATGACATCTATTCCCATTCTATAAAACACACTTTGAAAAATTCTGTTCTGCCTTTCTCTGATATTTTTATTTTAACTCTTCTGCTGATACGAGGTTTCATTATAAGTATTTTTATACTTCTTTTAAAGTAAGTGGATATAAATAATAAATTATAAAACATATCTTCTAAATCTAAATTCCACTCCTTTGCTAGTTCACAACTGGATTTTCATCTTTGGGGGTGTATTCCAGTGCAGATTACTTTTCTGATTATTTCTGAATTTTTAGTCTAAGTAATATTTGCATTGAGGTTATACACTGGTTTTCCTACAGAATGTCAGAGACTATACCTGGCTGAGATTCTCTGTGACTTCTGAATCTCTCCACCAGTCAATAAGATTTTGTAAGCTTTAGTTTTTGGTCTTAAAAAACTTTAAGTTTTAGAATAGTTTTAAATTTACAGAAAAATTGCAAGAGTTACAAAGCATTACTATATACCATACACCAAATTTTCCCTGTTATTGACTATTATTGACTATTGCTCCTTATTTTTGACATTACTATAGTACTCTCATCCGCAAGCTTTACTTTTTTTATAATTTTTTAAATGTTTTACTTATTTTTGAGACAGAGAGTGACAGAGAATGAGTGAGGGAGGGGCAGAGAGAGAAGGAGACACAGAATGTGAAACAGTCTCCAAGCTCTGAGGTGTCAGTACAGAGCTTGACGCGGGACTCAAACTCACAAACCATGAGATCATGACCTGAGCTGAAGTTGGACGCCCCTCTGAGCCAACTGAGTCACCCAGGCGCCCTTTGCAAGCTTTACTTTTAAAGTTTCTAATGTAGGGGCGCCTGGGTGGCTTAGTCGGTTAAGCGGCCGACTTTCACTTAGGTCATGATCTCCCAGTTCGTGGGTTCGAGCCCCGCATCGGGCTCTGTGCTGACTGCCAGCTCAGAGCCTGGAGCCTGTTTCGGTCTGTGACTCCCTCTCTCTCTGACCCTCCCCTGCTCACGCTGTGTCTCTCTCTCTCCTAGAAATAAATAAAACATTTAAAAAGTTTAAAAAAAAATAAAGTTTCTAATGTAAAAACAACAGGTTTGCTTATTATTTTCCAAATTAAAATCAGGATGGTGGTTTTGATAACCACCAAACTCTAATACCCCACCATGAGAGTCATTACTCCACATTGTCTTGAGCATAGCTAGCTGAGGTTCATGATCTTAGCAGTTAAGTCGCACATCTCCCCACATACTTCTCCCAGTAGGGGAGCAGCTGGGCTGGTGACGCTGGACCCTGGTGCTGTGAGCAGGCAGTGCTGGCGAGCAGCAGTAGGGTCTCAAGAAAATAGGCACAATGAGAACTTTGCCTAGACAGGGTTAGGAAGTAAGGAATTCCACATTAGGAAGTAATGTGGAATGCACAGAAGTTCCAAAGTGAAGTCAGCAGTAGAGGACAGAGACAACTGAAAAAACTACCAGAAGGTCAGAAATACAGAGAAGAGCAGAGCATGGATTGCCTATAGATGAATTCATGAGTTGGGATGGAGCTATTAAGGACCCAGAACTGGTATAGTTGAATTATTGCATTTCGTATAAGAAAGTAATTTATTAAAATAATATGCATATTGATCAATTTACATGCTGTTTTAATTTTTTTCTCTCATAAAATCAAATCATGTATATTTATGTTTGTGAACGCATATACAAAGACAGTCTGGGGCAAGATGGCGGAGAAGGAAGGAGCTCCGTACATTCACTCGCCCCCATCTCTCAAACAGAGAAGGCCTGAAGCCATAGGAACCCTTACGGAACCGCAGGAGTTTGGGAGGAAAAGGAGACAGAGTCAGCTGAGAAAACAACCTTATAGGTGCGTGAGTGAGAACTGGGGAAGATAAAAATGAGCCAGGACCGGAGTCATTGGGAAAAGGAAGGAGCCCCCTTTGCAGGGAGCCGCATAGAGTCGAGGGGAAAAGAAAGAGCGGCTGAAACTGCTCAGAGAACTGTTCCTGGAGAAGAGAAAAACCTCAGAGAGCGATCCGGTTTCCAGCTGTGGTGCTGACATTGAGCTGGGTGACGTGGTCCCAGGCGGTGCCAGGAGAAACTGCTCCTCTGCTCTCCAGCTCAATCCAGAGGGGAAGCAGCAAAGCCTGAAACTGCTCTGAAGGACTCTGCCAGCAGGTTTATATTTTGGGCAGTATCAATAAAGTGCGTGGACTAAGATCTGGAAAGAAGGCATGCCTTGGGACATAGAACATGGCCCACCTTGGCTACACCCGTGGCACAGGGAGATCGGACCCAAAAGAATGATTTGCAATGCTTGGTTCAAGAAGGGACTCGGGTACCCTTCTCCCCACAACCACCAAAGAAATACCTCAGGGAGCAGCCCTCTGGAGGCAGTGGAGACTAAGACCTGCCTACACGAAACCATGCCCATCCCTGGTAGAGAATTGCCTTTTTTTTTTTTTTTAACCAGATCCAGTGCAAGACCAATATGGATGCACTGCCGTGATTAATTCTAGATCAATTCTTTCTATTCAGATATATTTTCCCTTGTCTCATTCGTATCCCTCCTCTCTGCTAGACTGGGCAATCTGGTCATTGGTTTGCTTAAACAGTCACATTTAATCCATTTTTTAGATGTATATTCTACACCTCCACCGCTACCTTTCTATCTCTCTCTCTCTCTGGAGTAATCAGACTATATAGTTTCTCTGAGTAACATTATCTTCGTTTCTTTCTCCTCGCCTCTTACCCTATTCTCCTCTTTCTCTCTCTGAATTAAGCCTCTTGGACTCTATGCCTGGTCATTGTCCAATTTTGCTTTCTCTCTACCCTGTCATTTCTCTCTTGTATATGCTCTTCCATCAGCACTGCATACACCCTGCTCTTTATTTGTAGCTGGGAATTTTGGTTTTATGTTTTTAGACTGTCCGTTGTTTTTTGGGTTTTTTTCTTCTTTGTTTCCTTTTCTTCTTTCTTCTTTTTATTATTTGTTTCTCTTCCTTTTTCTCCATCTTTTCTTTTTCTTTTTCTTTTCTCCTTTCGGGTTCCTTGTTTGTTGGATTTATCTGTGCATTTGCATGCCTTTGTTCCTTGTGTGTTTGTCTGTCTTCTTTTCCAGCACTACCTCAAGAAATAGGCCAAAGCACACATGGTGGAGAGTCCCAAATACAACTATGAGTAGGGAAATAAAATAACCAGAGTCTCAACAAGAGAGACCAAGAGACACCATTCAAAGAACACTTCCTGAATGGACAGGCCCTGGACAGTCAAAGAGCCTTCTTTAATACAGCAGTACTTGCAGGTTCAGAGTGCATAAGAAGCTTTTAAAACTAACAAGAGACAGAAAGCTAGCCAAATTGATGAAACGGAAGAACTCTCCTCTAAAGAAATTCCAGGAAGAAATGACAGCTAAAGAACTGCTCAAAACAGATATAATCAACATAACTGAACAAGAATTGAGAGCAATAGTCATAAAATTAATTGCTTGGCTTGAAAAAGGCATGGAAGACATCAGAGAAACTATTGCTACAAAGACTATGGAGCTTAAAAATAGTTGTGATGAATTAAAAAATGCTATAAATGAGGTATATAATAAAAATGCTATACATGTATAATAAAATCAAATCCATCCAATGCACAGATTGAAGAATCAGAGAGGAGATAGGTGAATTAGAAGACAAAATTATAGAAAAAGAGGGGGCTGAGAAAAAGAGAGATAAACTGATCCAGGAACATGAAAGGAGAGTTTGAGAGCTGAGTGATACAATCAAATAGAACAATATCCATATCATAGGAATTCCAGAAGAGGAAGAGAGAGGGAAAGGTGCTGAAGGAGTCCTAAAACAAATTAAAGCAAAAAAATTCCCCAAACTGGAAAAGAAAAAAAAAAATAAAATACAAGAGGCACAGAGAACTCCCCTCAGATGTAACTTGAATTGATCTTCTGCATGACATATCATAGTGAAGCTGGAAAAATATAAGCACAAAAGAGAATTCTGAAAGCAGCTAGGGAGAAAAGGGCCCTCACATACAAAGGGAAACCTATCAGAGTGGTGACAGACCTATCTACTGAAACTTGGCAGGCCAGAAAGGAATGGCAGAAAATCTTCAATGCGATGAACAGAAAAAAATAGGCAGCCAAGAAACCTCTATCCAGCAAGCCTGTCATTCAAAACAGAAGGAGAGATAAAAGTCTTCCCAAATAAACAGAAATGGAAAGAATTCATCACCACTAAACCAGCCCTACAAGAAATCCTGAGGGGGGCTGTATGAGGGAAATGTTGCAAGGAATACGAGGTACCAGTGACACCACCACAAGCATGAATCCCACAAAGAACACAATGACTCTAAACCCATATTTTTCAATAGTAACACTGAATGTAAACGGACTAAATGTCCCAATCAAAAGACAGGATAGCAGAATAAACAAAACAGGATAAAAAAACAAAATCCATCTATATGTTGTCTACAAGAAACTCATTTTAGACCTGAGGACACTTTCAGATTTAAAGTAAGGGGATGGAGAAATACATATCATGCTAGTGGAAGTCAAAAGAAATCTGGAGGAGCTACACTTATATCAGACAAAGTGGACTTTAAAGTAAAGGCAGTAACAAAGGATGAAGAAGGCATTATATAATAATTACAGGGTCGATCCATCAGGAAGAGCTAACAATTATAAATGTCTACGCACTGAACATGGAAGCACCTAAATACATGAAACAATCACAAACAGAAACAATCTTATGGATAAGATTGTGCTAATAGCAGGGGACTTTAATACTCCACTTACAGCAATGGATAGATCAACTAGATAGAAAATTACTAAAGAAACAATGTACCAGAATGACACATTGGACCAGATGGATTGTCAGATATATTTAGAACCCTACATCCTGAGGCCATGGAAATCACTTTCTTCTCAAGTGCACATGGCACATTCTCCAAGATAGATCACATACTGGTACATAGAGCAGCCCTCAATAAATATAAAAGAATTGAGATCATACCATGCACACTTTCAGATCACAATGCTATGAAACTTGAAATCAACCACAAGAAAATGTCTGGAAAACTTCCAAAAACATGGAAGTTAAAGAACACCCTACTAAAGAACGAATGGACCAATCAGGCAAATAGAGAAGAAATTTAAAAATATATGGAAACAAAGAAAATGAAAATACAACAACCCAAACTTTATGGGATGCGGCAAAGGCAGTCCTAAGAGGAAAGTACATTGTACTCCAGGCCTACTACAAGATATTAGAAAAAGCGCAAGTACAAAATCTAACAGCGCACCTAAAGGAACTAGAGGGAGAGCAACAAGAGCACCCCAAACCCAGAAGAAGAAAAATAATAAAAATCAGGGCACAAATAAACAACATAGAATCCAAAAAAAAACAGTTGAACAGATGAATGAAACCAAGAGTCGGTTTTTTGAAAAAATAAACAAAATTGACAAACCTCTAGTCAGGGCTTTTCAAAAAGAAAAGAGAGAGCATCCAAATAGACAAAATCATGAATGAAAATGGACTTATGCAACCAATCCCTCAGAAATACAAGCAATTGTCAGGGAATACTATGAAAAATTATGTGCCAACAAACTGGACAACTAAGAAGAAATGGACAAATTCCTTAACACACACGCACTACCAAAATTCACACAGGAAAAGATAGAAAATCTGAACAGACCCATAACTAGTGAAGAAATTGAATCGGTTGTAAAAAATCTCCCAACAAATAAGAGCCCTGGGCCAGATAGCTTCCCTGGGGAATTCTACCAGATATTTAAATCAGAGTTAATACCCATTCTTCTCAACCTATTCCAAGTCATAGAAATCGAAGGAAAATTTCCGGACTCATTCTACAAAGCCAGCATCACTTTGATTCCCAAGCCAGACAGAGACCTAGCAAAAAAGGAGAACTACAGGCCAGTATCCTTGATGAATAGGGATGCAAAAGTCCTCAACAAGATACTTGCAAATCGAATTCAACAGCACATAAAAAGAATTATCCAATGATCAAGTGGGATTCATTCCTGGGTTACAGGGCTGGTTCAATATTCACAAATCAATCAATGTGATATCACATTAACAAAAGAAAAGATAAAAACTATATGATCCTGTCGATAGATGCAGAAAAAGCATTTGACAAAATACAGCATCGCTTCTTAATAAAGACCCTCGAGAAAGTCGGAATAGAAGGAACTTACTTAAACATCATATAAGATATCTGTGAGAAGCCCTCAGCTAACACCATCCTCAATGGGGAAAAACGGAGAGCTTTTCCCCTGAGATCAGAAACACGACAGGGATGTCCACTCTCACCACTGTTGTTTAACACAGTGCTGGAAGTCCTAGCATCAGCCATCAGATAACAAAAGGAAATCAAAGGCATCAGAAGTGGCAAAGAAGAAGTCAAACTTTCACTTTTTGCAGACGACATGATACCCTACATAGAAAACTCAACATACTCCACCGGAAGCCTACTGGAACTAATCCATGAATTCAGCAAAGTTGCAGGATACGAAATCAATGTACAGAAATCAGTTGCATTTTTATACACCAACAATGAAGCAACAGAAAGAGAAATCAAAAACTGATCCCATTCACAATTGCACTAAAAACCATAAAATACCTAGGAATAAACGTAACTAAAGATATAAGAGATCTGTATGATGACAACTATAGAAAACATATGAAGGAAATTGAAGAAGACACAAAGAAATGGAAAAACATTCCATGCTCATGGGTTGGAAGAATAAATATTGTTAAAATGTCATTACTACCCAAAGCAATCTATGCATTCAATGCAATCTCAATCAAAAGTGCACCAGCATTCTTCTCAAAACTAGAACAATCCTAAAATTTGTATGGAACCACAAAAGACCCCGAATAGCCAAAGTAATACTGAAGAAGAAAACCAAAATGGGAGGCATCACTATCCCAGACTTTAGCCTCTACTACAAAGCTGTCATCATCAAGACAGTATGGTATTGGCACAAAAACAGACACATAGACCAATGGAATAGAATAGAGAGCCCAGAATTGGACTCAGAGATGTATGGCCAACTAATTTTTGACAAAGCAGGAAAGAGTATCCAATGGAAAAAAGACAGCTTCTTTAACAGATGGTGTTGGGAGAACTGGACAGCAACATGCAAAAGAATGAAACTAGATCATTTTCTCACACCATACACAAAAATAAACTCAAAGTGGATAAAGGACCTGAATGTGAGACAGGAAACCATCAAAACCCTAGAGGAGAAAGCAGAAACAACCTCCTTGACCTCCACCGCAGCAATTTCTTACTTGATACATCCCCAAACGTAAGGGAATCAAGAGTAAAAATGAACGACTGGGACCTAATCAAGATAAAAAGCTTCTGCACAGCAAAGGAAACAATCCATAAAACTAATAGGCAACGGACAGAATGGGAAAAGATAGTTGCAAATGACATATCAGATAAAGGGCTAATATCCAAAATCTATAAGGAACTCACCAAACTCCACACCCAAAAACCAAACAACCCAGTGAAGAAATGGGCAGAAGATATGAACAGACACTTCTCCAAAGAGGACATCCAGATGGCCAACACACACATGAAACGATGCTCAGCATCCCTCCTCATCAGGGAAATACAAATCAAAACCACACTGAGTTACCACCTCACGCCGATCAGATGGCTAAAATGAACAAACCAGGAGACTTATAGATGCTGGCGAGGATGTGGAGAAATGGGCACCCTCCTACACTGTTGGTGGGAATGTAAACTGGTGCAGCCTCTCTGGAAAACAGTGTGGTGGTTCCTCAAAAAATTAACAGTAGAACTCTCCTATGACCCAGCAATAGCACTGCAAGGAATTTACCCAAGGGAATCAGGGATGCTGATGCATAGAGGCCCATGTACCCTGATGTTCATAGCAGCACTCTCAACAATAGCTTAAACATGAAAAGAGCCTAAGTGTCCATCAACTGACAATGGATCAAGAAGATGTGGTTTATCTATACAATGGAATACTACATGGCAATGAGAAAGAATGAAATCTGGCCATGTGTAGCAACATGGATGAAACCTAAGGGTGTTATGCTGAGCAAAATAAGTCAGGCAGAGAAGGACAGGTACCATATGTTTGCAAGTATAAGTGGAATAGGAGGAACTTAATGGAAGACCATGGGGAAGGAGAAGGAGAAAAATAGTTGGGGAGAGGGAGGGAGGCAAACCATGAGAGACTCTTGAATGCTGAGAACAAACTGAGGCCTGATGGGGGTGGGGGAGAGGGGGAGGGTGGTGATGGGCATGGAGGAGGGCACTTGTGGGGATGAGCACTGGCTGTTATATGGAAAGAAATTTGACAATAAACTATTTAAGAAAAAAAAAAACAAAGATAGTCTGGAGGATATACACCAAACTGTAAATAGTGTTTACTTCTGGGAATAATTACTTCTGGAAGGACTGGGGATTAGAGTGACGTGATATGATAGTGGAATTTCACTGACTCTACAGTTCCATAATGTTTCAGTTATTTACAAAATATAGCAATGTATTATGTAGGTAAATAAAGAAACAAAAAGTAGAAGTAATATATGTTTGTTTATAAAATTAGGATATGCTGAAAAGCATATGAAACTATTTTAAATTATATTCTCATCACACCGTGATAACCATTTCTTTAGGTGAATTTCTTTCCCATCCCTACTCCTTCCTCTTAATGCTTAGGTATATGGATGAGGCATGCTATCATATTATTCAAAAATACTTGGTGCCCTTCCCTGTCTGGTTAAAGTCCAGTGAGGCCATATTCCTTCAGCCAATGAAACAGGAATAGAAATGACATGAGTCACTTCTGGGCAGAAGGTTTAAAAGTTCACTCATGCTTCTGCAGTCATAGAAGCTTATCTCAAGATGGAGCCTCTGTCATCCTTAAGGGTTCTTTGGTGACCTGGGATGGACAGGCAGCATGAGAGAGAAATAAACTTTGTTGTTGTAGGCTCTGGAGATTTTCACGTTTATAATGAAGCATAAATTAGCTTACCCTGACTGACAAGAAAGATAAACACATATCTGTGTGTATGTGTATGTAAATGCCACTGCATGTATGTGTGTGTGTGCCCACAAAGAGAAAAACATACACAAATATATAAAATTCATTGTCACTACGAAGGTGAATTTATGCTGTATGTCTATTTTGTATATTCCTTTTTTGACTTAATGTACAGTATTATAAATATTTTCCCACCTGACCAGTTTTTGGAAATAAGATTTTAATGGAAGATGATACATTATGATTTAATACAGTAATGGCTCTGTATTAGTCCATTTCACAGACTTACCATCATGTATGATTTAATTATCTCCTATGTCTGGACATTTATGTTGTTTCCAAATTTGGTTCTTGTAAATTATCAATAAATGTCTTTGTCCACACCTCTGACCTACAATAAATGTCATACCTAATTAGGATAAATACTTCAAAACAGGATTACTGTTCATTCCAGAGCTGACTCTGACTCTCACCCTCCTTCCTTCCTCTATCTATCCCGTCTCCACAGGGTTCATATAGGTCAACAAGGTGAAACAGTTCAGCTGCCAACCCACAGGGACAGAGGCACTGCCTCTCTTGCCAGTTTTGATAGATGAGATCATAGTCTTCTTATCTTTTCCAGCTTCCCTCTGTTCAGCAAAGACAAGGTTGAGATTTTTTTTTCACTCAAGAGTATTCACGAAAAAAACTAAGAGTAAAGCAAGACTGTGTTTACAAAAGGTAACTTTCTGCTGTGAATGAAACTGCTAGTCAAAGATTACCCATCAGGGTGCCCAGTGCCCAGCATTTTCCTCACTTCCTCCCTAACTGGGTTAGATGTGATAGTTACCTGGGCCCTCCCAGAACCATATTCCTGGTCTTCTCTGCAATCCTCACCTTCCGTTGTGTACTCCCCACCCCCACTCATCACTCCTGCCGCGCCCTGCACTAACCTGAAAGCAGCACTTTCCCACTCAATTACAGCTGATAGTTTCCTTTTCTGTCTTGTGATTAGGCGGGACTGCAGGTCTTCTCGAAGGCAGATTATTTCATTCCCATAGCTACAGTGATTAGCATGGTACCCAGAACTGAGCAGACTTAGAGTAAATATTGGGTGAATGCATGCATACAAATAACAACTAATGCATAGAAACATGCCTGCCTGGGTGAATGAGAAGTTCATAAGGAGACATGGGAAATATATTTTTCCATCTCTAGGATCTGAAAGGGAGCATCTTCCCGCCTCAGGGTGTTTACCTTTTGATGAGTGGTTTATCTGTAAGATGTTGGTGGGTGCTTATAAGATAGGTGTTCATAACTTGGAGAATGCCTGGAGCTTTGGGGAGCATTCTGAAAACCAAACAGGCATATTCTTTTTCTCCTGTCTTAGGACTAAACCTCAGTTATGAAAAGTAAAGAGAAAATAAAAGAAAATAAGAGCACAAGGAAAGGCTTTATCACCACGGCTTTTTGAAGCAAGAGACACATTATCTAGTTTCACCAGGCAATGCCTGAATACAATTTGGAGAGCAGGCAGTGAAACAGGCACTCTGAGTCTTCATTGGTGGGAGTGTAAATTGATGTAAACATTTTAGAGGTAATTGGGGAGATATTTATCAAACATTTAAATGCATATACCATCTGACCAAGCAATTCCATTTCCAGGAATTTATCTCCTAAAAAGCTTGTGTAAGTACATAGAATGTATAAGGATGTTAACTATAGCACTATTTGGAATAATCAAAGATTGGAAATAATCCAAATGTCCATCAGTGGGGATTGGATAAATAAATAATGTTATATCAGTATGGTGGAATATGATATATTTTTATCTTTTAAACATGGATATAGCCCTTTACTTACTGACATGCAAAGATATCCAATTTCAATTATTTAGTGATGAAAGGCAAACTGTAGAACAGCTTATGTAGTATGATTCCATAGACTAGAAAAATGATATATGTGCATGGGGAAAGATAAGAAGGATATAGTGCAAATTTATCAATGCCTACTTCTGGTAAGTGGAAATTGGGGTAGGAAAGGAAGGTACCTTTTTTTTTTTGCATATTTCTATTTTTAAAAAATTATTTCTAAAAATATGTGTTACTTTTAAGTAAACACAATAATTAAGCTTTTAAAATATTTATTCCTTTTTGAAAGAGAGCAGAGAGCCTGATATGGGGCTCAAATCCACAAACCATGAGATCACAACCTGACCAAAATTGGACACTCAACTGACTGAGCCACCAGATGCCCCAAAGTAAAAACAATAATTACTTGTTGCTTTTTCAAGTACTAGGCTGAAAATTTTCCTGTTCTTGAGTCATAGAAAACTTTAATAATTATCAATATTTCCTTTTGATATAATTAAATGGTGGAGGAAACACCACCAAAAAATACTAGAAATTTCAAAATCTGAGCTACCTGACCCACACTCCAGTAACAAATAACATCTGGTATAAGGTGTTATACATGCTACATCATAGCCCCATGTTGGATTATTCTTTAGAGTAGTTTAGAAACTTTTGAATAAGACCAATCTTAACACATGCAAGATAACAGTGGGTACTTACCCACAAAACACATCAGACTTGGTATTGATTGAATTTTATTCGAATTTATACTTTGTTTCCCAGAGCAAACCCATCAGTAACAGTTCTGATTGGCGTCTGTTTTTTGGTTGGTTGGTTGGTTGGTTGGTTGGTTGGTTTTGTTTATTTTGCTTTTTTTGTTCCTATAGATTGCCATGCATGCATTCTCCCTGACAGCATTATTTCTCGATATTTCAGGGCTGAATCCTTTCCCTGACCACATTTCCCACTTTACTTTGGATCTTCTAGTGATAACAATATCAAACTCTTATCCATTCCCACAAGAATTTGTTGCCACTCTCAACCTAGTAACATGTCTAGGTCTGGACACCCACTTTTAGACTAGTAGATCCGTACAATTCATATCTACCTCCAAATAATTAAAGCAATCCATACCAACATTTGGCCATATTTTGCTGCACTTTGGGCATGCTGAAGAATGGACAAAGTTCACTAAACTGCCATGTTCTTTTTTTGCTGTCGCTCTGGGCAAAATTTTTAAGTGATTGCTAGATTGCTGGCCAAGCATTTGAATTATGCTACATAATGTAGCAAGCCATTTCAGCTGGGATCCAAACACTCCTAATATAAGCACAACCACCAACACCTAGGAAGTATTTGCTGTCATTGGCATGCCGGGGTGCCTCAGCTCAATAACTAGGTTTGGGGTGGGCAAGAGGGATGATGAACCATGAAGATGAAAACATGACATACAGCCTCTAGAACTGGGTTTGAGCCCCAAGAACTATGGAAATTTTTTTTTTTCAAGAAGCAGCCCTGATTTAGAGCCCAGATGTCAAAGAATAGCACAGAATTGAGAAGGGCCATTTTCTCCATCTCCTCATGGAATCCAGCATTGTTCTGGCACATAAGATTGAAGGCTTTGGGAACACTGAGAGACAGCATTCTTGGTATGTCCTTGTTTAAGTGTTTCACAGTGGACTTCCTCAGCAGAGACAGTGATAAAAATTTTAACCAGCTGCTTCCCAACAATGAATGTTGACAAATGATAATTGGAACTTTCCAGGAAAAATACTTTGGAATCCCCAAGAAGGCCATGACAAACATGTCTGTAAGACTCTGCAATGTCCCCTCACACAGAAAGCACTCAGTACAGATTAACCAAATGAATGAATGAATGAATGAATGGTGCCATATAGTGATAAAAGCTGAAAGATTGGTTTGTAAATATGGGGAAGGAACTTGTTTGGGGACTCCTAGAAATAACCAGGATCATTTTGGGGAAAAAATAGCTCCTGTTTAAAAACGATAGAATTTGGATCCTTTGTGATTTATGAATAGCTATAGTATGATCGACAGGCTGGTAAAGATAGGTGAAAATTGATTAGGAATATTTTCTGAACCACAAATGCTGAAATAACTGGTTTTTTTAAATGTTTACTTATTTTTGAGAGAGAGAGACAGAGAGACAGAACATGAGTGGGGGAGGGGCAGGAGCGAGTGAGACACAGAATCTGATGCAGGCTCCAGGCTCTGAGCTGTCAGCACAGAGCCTGACACAGAGCTCGAACCTACGAACCGTATGATCACAACCTGAGCCAAAGTCAGACCCTTAACCAACTGAGCCATCCAGATGCCCCAGAAATACTCTTATTAAATAGATGATTCTAGGCTTTTTTTTTTTCCAGGAATAACATCATTTCTAAAATTGTTCAGTATCCATGGCAGTGGTCCTGATTAGATTTTATATAGGCAATAGGGTCTATAACTCCAGATTGAAATTATCCTACTTTCAGAAATGTAAATAAGCTTAACAGACGAAAGTTCTGTGGACACAGTAGAGCGTACTGCATGTTTTTGCCCTCTCCTTGGATTATTTTACACCGAAGCCACATGTGGGACTATTCGATTATGAGTGCTTAGATATAAAGTCTTGGATGAGCTACAGCATCTGTTAAACCATAACAAGCTCCCTTCTCGTTGTCAGACCTGGTTTATCACAGAACTTCGTGTTTGCATTTTGAGTTCTTTTTCTAGACCACGTCTCAAGATAAGGAGAAGGAAGGAAAGAAAGGTAAATCTGTTTGGCCGTTAAGGTTAGGCAGTCAATTTGGCAGCTGGGCTTATATAACCTTTAACTTCTAATTAGAAATGTTCAGAGTACCTGGCTCTCCCCAGGATGCCAATTTGCTAGAGAAATGTTTGTAGCCTCCTTGTGAGAAGTCAATTTAAAGCCTTAGCCAAAAAAAACAACAAAACCTCCATCCCCATGAAACAAGTTATATTCCATTGTTTGCCAAACTCATTGTGAGGTTGAAATTTTAAACTGATTTAATTTTAAACTCATTCATCTTAATTAATGTACACCTTATTCAATCACTACCATTCTTCTACAAACAAGTCAAACCTTCATAAGCCTTCAGAGGGAAGCCAGTCATAGAGGAGACGTTTTTTTCTCTCCCTGATGTCAGAAGGTAACTCTTAATATTAATTTCCAGGTAAAGGTTAAAAATAGTTAAACTTTGTTATTCTCTTAGTGTCTGGTAATGACCATTATATTGAGTTAAATTAACATTCCATCAAATATGGATTGTGATAAACTAATCATGTATCTTTTTAACAATAAAATGGAAAGTAAAGGAGAATTTCAGCTAGTTTTAAACAACTTGGAAACTCAATTTATTTCTATGTAGTATTTCAGGATTATATGTGAGAGAGTGAATATGTCCTTGATTCTACAATTTTATGGGTTTGTCTCGATTTTAATCCCCTTCCATAGCTTCAGTTACAATTTACAGCCTGTCTGAAGCTGAATTCAATAGCTTTCCTTCCAAGTCTATTCATCTTTCTCTACTCCTAGTATTAGTTACTGGCACCACTAACCACTCAATTCCCTAAGTGAAATATCTAGGAATCAGGCTATAGTAATTCTTTTCCTTAAAAAAAAATAAACTTTACTGAGATATAATTCACATAATAAAATGTATCTATTCAAAGTGTATAATGCAGTGGTTTTTTAGTATATTCACAGAATAAATGAGATCGGTCTATAATTTTCTTTTTGTATGAACTTTGTCAGGTTTGGTATTAATATTATACTCCTTTCTTGGAAGATTTAGTATCCCCATATCCTATGGTGGCTCCAAAATGCAAAACCCATGGGTGAGTATCACTGGCATAGTTGGACAAGAAAAGGGCTTAAACATTTTTTTTTTCTGTGTCTTACACTCTGTGGAACCTGAGTAGAGCTGAAGAATCTCATACCAAAAAAAAAAAAATGGTTTGAATTCTATCAAACCATATAAGGCAAGATCATCCCAATGCTATTTAATCCAGTCAAGAGCACAGGAAAAGAAAGAAAACCAATCCCACTTATGAAAGATAAAAAAAATCTTAAATGTTCACACAGAGAACCAACAACATATTTAAAAATAATGTATGTTTACGAAGTATATTTCCAAGGATATAAGAGTTTTTCCATAATAGGTCATCAGTTAACTATGACTCATCATATTAATAAAGCTAGGGAGAAAAATCAGCTCATTGCCTTCCTAAATGCCAAAAAAGGCATTTAATAAAATTTAATATTCATTCATATTGTTTATTAAAATAGGAGTTGAGGGATACTTCAGACCATAAACCAGATTCTTACTTAATGGGAAAACATTACTGAAAGTAGAAAGAAGACATAGATGACCACCATATCCATTACTACTTATCGGTGGAGACAGAGGTATTAGCCAATACAATTAGACAAGAGAAAGCATTTAATCATACAAGAATTAGAAAGACAAAATAATCTACCTCTCTTTACAGATAACTTGATTATATATCTGCTAGACATAAAAAATGAATGGAAAAATTAATAGAAATTGTAAGAGAATTATAGTAAAGAAGTAGTATGTAAAATTAATGTAAGTAAGTCAATAGCTTCATGTAAACAAACAGTAAGCAGATAGAAGAAATAATGGAAGAACCATGCTATTTCAGAGAGCAAATATGTAATACTGAGGCATAGATTTAATAAGAAATAGGTAAAATCTATATAAGAAAAATGATGAGAGGTGCCTTGGTGGCTCAGTCAGTTGAGCATCCAATTTCAGCTCAGGTCATGATCTCCTGGTTCATGAGTTCAAGCCCCATATCGGACTCTGCATTGACAGTTTGGAGTCTGGAGCCTAGTTCAGGTTCTGTTGTCTCATTTTCTCTCTGCCCCTTCCCCACGTGCTCGCTCTCTCTCTCTCTCATTCTCAAAAATAAATGTTAAAAAAATTAAAAAATATATTTATTAAAGAACAATGATGACACACCCCTGATGACACAAAAATAGATTTGAAAAAATATAAAGATACATTATATTTATGGACAGGAAGACTTACATCATAAACATGTAAATTTTCCCTAGGTTAACTTATAAATTTAATGAAATTACCATCAGATCTTTTTCTGACTCTAGACGAGTTGATTACAAAGTTTATCTGAAAGTACAAGTAAAAAGAAAAGCCTCAAGAAAAGAATTGAGGGTGGAAAAAGTACTAGCAAATATTAAAACATTGTAAATCTGCTTAATCAAAACAATGTTATATTGGTATATGATTAGACAAAAAGACTATGGAAATAGAAGCAAATACAGAAATAGATGCAAGTGAAAATAGAAAACTAATAAATGATACAAGTTGTGTCTCAAATCAATGCAATATGTGTATCTTATTTGAATCCTAATCCAAACAAATTAAGATAAAAGACATTTTTGAGTCAATGGTAAGAATAATGAACACAGGGGGTGCCTGGGGGCTCAGTCAGTTGAGCATTGAACTTCCTCTCAAGTCATGACCTCGTGAGTTCCAGCCCTGAACTTGGCTTGCTGTTGTAAGCGCAGAGCTGACTTTGGATTCTCTGCCCCTCTCCTCTTCTGTTTCCCCACTCACACTCTCTCAAAAATAAATATAAATCTTTAAAAAAGAATAATACATACAGAATACATACTATATGATATTAAAGTGTTAATTTTGTTTGATATGATAGGGTATTGTAAACATATTTAAAATATTTATCTGTGAAAGTTATAAATTGAAGTACTTATTAGTACTTTTTATTCATCTGTGAAAGATGTAAACTGAAGATATAAATTGAAATCAGTGTTTAAAACTCCAGAAAAAAAAAACAAAACTCCAGCAAAAAAAGGAGGTATAGAATGTAGAATTAAGAAAGGAAAATATTACTAGTCATTATATCTGGATGATTAGACTATAGAAGTTCACTGTATTATTATCTCTATTTTTCTATAGGATTGAAAAAATTCCATAAAATAAGATTCCATAAAATAGATGCCACCTTCCATAATTGATAAGTGACCTATTTGTATTATATGTATACAGAAAAAAATTACCAGATTCCTAAAGATAGGTAAGACACATCTCTGATTTTCCAAATCTCCAATAAATTTTTAAAAATTGTTGACACCTATGTATTTTGGTGTTGCTAAGATCTTAAAATATATTCTACCAATGAAAAAAATATTCCACAGTGAGCAGAGCTAAGTTAAGGTATGAAAGTGGAGAGAGCAACTTTTGACTTTTAATCTTATATAACCTGTTTGATTTATTAGCAATATTTATAAAGCTTTTAAAAAACTAGCTAGTAATAGGAATAAGAATATCTAATAGTTGTTTTGTTTGTTTTGTTTTGTTTTAAGATTTCCAGAGGACTGTGATGGACAGGATAAAATGGAAAGCATTACCTTGTATATCCTAGATGGTCTGGAGCCACATCCCCTCCCACGTCCCTTATGCCTGTTCAGCCCCACCTAATTGTAGATCCCTGGCCAACCTCTGTGCATGACATATTCTTTGTAGGACTTAGAGGATTGTTTCTTTTCAAGTGTCACATTCACTGAAGTCTCTTGAGTGCTCTCCTCTTTCCAACCTCCACTCTTAGCTCCAGATAGAATTTGCTACTTCCTTCTTTGTAGTATTCTGGGAGTCTTGCTCATTTTCATGTCTGTTTCATCCCACCAGACTATCTGACTGCTCTCTAAGCATACCCCCTGCCCTAATGTACTGGCCAATACATTGAGTGGGTGAGAAAAGAAAATGTTTGACTTAATTACTTGACAGTTGCTATCTCAATTTCTGGAGTAAGAGACTATAAATTATAAATATCTCTACTCTGGATTTCCTAGCCAAAACAGTTGTCTTAATATCATGATAGTGAGTTGGTTTTGAAACATACTCTAAAAGAAATGTTCATTCTTCTTTGAAGTAAAGTAAAAAAAAATGACTATAAAAATACTTCCTTTTCAAGTTGTGTCTGTTAGAATTAAGAACCAGGAAAGGAACCATTCATATATGATTAACAGATTGTCAATATCTTTTATGGCCTCTACAAGTTAAAGAAACTCATATGTACAACAGTCATTGCTACTTGTGACTGTATACTCCAGAGCCAAATTACAGCTTGTGTAATGAGTGCTGTGTCTTCCAGTGCTTGGGGTTCTCTCAGTGACATTGTGGTCCAATTACCCAATCCCCAACTGGCAGTGGATTCCCATAGTATGTGTTGTTACTCTCCCAGAAGTTCCATTACTACCCTGGCCACCACCATAGACACATGTTTTGCCTCCCTCTTCCCTGAGAATTAGTTTGAAAGTTCCAGTATAGATATTGGAGGAGAAGAGGGATGGTTTCTGCTGGGATTCTGAAGTAAGGTAAAATGGCAGATATTAGATATATTTCTGATAGTCTCAGTTAGAACTTGGAATGTAGTTGAGTATAGAAACTATGTGATTAAATGCATTAGGTGTACATTATTTCATGTACATTTAATTAATTTATAAATGTACAATTAATTAATAAATGTACATTTAGGTACATTATTTCATGTCTATTAGTGACATGTCACTAATTTAAAGCTAGTGAGCGTCCTTAAAGAAACTGGAAACAGAAATTTACTATGTGGTCTGAATTCCAAAAGCTTGAAAGCAAATTATGCTCAAAAATTTGTTGCTAATTATGCAACAAAAGTAAATTGATGACTTTGTGTTCATCAAATCAAGAGGAAGAGCAAGTGAAATAAAACACACTTCTGATGATATAATTAGAAAAACAACTCTTAAAAATAATTGCCAGGGCAAGGGAAAGACTTCACCTTACATACTTTATATCTTCTGAATTTTATACCATATGTATTGTGATAATTATCCCCCCAGTAAATTTTTTAATTTAAAAATTGTTACAAGTAACTACCAAATAATATATTTAGAACATTAGAACATATATTAGAACATTTCTATAAGTGCAAGTGAACATATACTGTTTCTTTAAATTCTGGTGTCTTTGTTCTATTGAACTTAATGGTACTTGGTTATGGTACTGATAAACTTAAGTAATCTACCATTGCTGTAAAATTACTCTATATGCTGACTACCCATCCCTGTAAAAATAACTATACTATTGTGAGAGTAACCTGTTTGCCTTAACTAAAAAATAGCTATCTTTAGTAGGAATGTTTATTCCCTCTCCTGAAGTTTCCTTCTAGTTGAAGGGAGGTCAATTAACACAATCCTCCTAACTCCTCTCTATCCTCTTACTCTACCCTAGGAAGGAAAAATGACATAGCTGAACATGATTTTAGGAGCAGAAACTGGGCAATCAGAGCCCCAACTTCCTCCTTTCTTCCTGTTAGGGGCCAGCTGGCCACAGGAAGCACCCATATCTCCAAGCCACGGGGCATAACTAATTCCCACATAGGCCACCAGTGGTGGCCCATGCCTGAGTGGGTATGTCAGCCTAATTCTCAAGTTCAACGTTGCTCACAGACCTAAGCCACATGTTTGTCAATATGGTAGACGTTAAATGGTATTTCATTGTGATTTTATCTTACATTTCCCAAGTTACTAAAAAATTGAGTATTTTTAGATATATTTGCATTCTATTCTCACTTCTTATATTGAGGTTTTTTCTTAATCCATGAGCATCAGATATATCATTTCATTATCTTTAGATGTTATTTAAGGTCTTTCAATAAAATTTCTTAATTTTTCCATAAAGGACTTGCACATCTGTTGTCAAGATTACTCCTAGGTATTTAGGTATTTTGTCTTGTTGCTATTGTAAATGGTACTTAAAAATTTTTTTTCTAATTTGTTTCTGTTATTTAGAATTGTAATTCATACTCATTTATTGATTTTTAAACCATAAAACTTATTAAGTCCAATTGTTTATCTAGAAATCTTCTGTTTTTCCATATAAGATATTTTATTATCTACAAATGAGAGTTTTATTTGCTCCTTTTTGACTCTTATGCCATTTCTTTCTGTTTTTTTTTTCTATTTGCTTATTTTTCAGGTGTGTGTGTATATTTTTTCCTCTAAGTCTTTATTTATTTTGAGAGAGCATGCATGTACAAATGGGGGAGGAGCAGATAGGGGGTGGAGAGAGGGAAGGCTCTGCACTTCAGCGCAGAGCCTGATGCAGACTCACTCCCATAAACCTCGAGATCATGACCTGAGCAGAAACTAAGGGTCGGACCCTTAACTTATTGAACAACCCAGACATACCAAGTTTTTTATTAAAATCCAGTTAGTTAACATACAGTGTAATACGAGTTTCAGGTTTAGAATTTAGTGAATCAACACTTATATACACAACACCTGGTACTTATCACAAGTGCCCTCCTTAATCCCCGTCACCTATTTAGCCAATCTTCCCCCCCACACCTCCTCTCTAGTAACCACCTGTTTGTTCTCTGTGGTTAAGAGGCTGTCTCTTGGTTTTCCTCTCTTCCTCCTCCCCCATGTTGATTTGTTTTATTTCTTAAATTCCACATGTGAGTGAAATCTGTCTTTCTCTGACTGACTTATTTTGCTTTGCATAATACTCCGTAGCTTCAACCGTATTGTTGCAAGTGTCTTTTTTTTTTTTTTTTCATCTTACCACACTGGCTAAGATCTCTGGTTCAATATTGAATAGTCATGATAGTAAATATCTTTGTCATAAAATAGAGAATATAATAAAAGTTGTGGTACTGGATGTCCTTGTTCCTGATCCTACAGGGAATATGTTCAACATTTTGGCATTAATTATAGCATATGTATGGATCTCTGAACAATATATTATTATACATATAACATGATGTTAAATCAATATTTTATTTCTGAAAAAAACCCTAATAACTTATCTTTTTATACATTGATAGGTTTGTGGTTATTGTTCAAGATTTTTGCATCTATGTTCATGGACGAGATTGATCTGGAATTTTTTTGTGTGTGCTGGATTTCATACCAAGGTATTTTAACATCATAAGATAAACTAAGGAGTTTTATTTCTATTCCCTGGAAATAGATGTCTAAGGATTGAAATTATCCTAAGTTAGCATTACCCTTCTTGACTTTTTTCTGCTTTATCTATCAATTGTTGAGGTAATTATGATACTCTTTCCCAAGGGTTGGATTTTTTTCTCTGAACTGTTGAGTTTAACGTGTTTTATATATATAGTGAGTATTGAACATGTGGCTCTACTCGTAGCTTGTTATATTCTGTTTTTTATTTATTCCACTTGAATATTTGCTTAAATATGCCTATAAAAATTTGGCGGGCACAGTGCTTTTCTTTTTGAAACACTTCTTAAATTGTTTTAATTTCTTTAAACGATATAGGGAATTCAGTCTTCCTCCTTTTTTCTTGAGTCAATTTTGTAATTTACATTTCTCTAGGAATTCATCTACTTCATGTAAGTTTTCAAGTCTATTGTTGGCGCGCTTGGGTGGCTTAGTCGGTTAAGCGTCCGACTTTCGCTTAGGTCATGATCTCACGGTTCGTGAGTTCGAGCCCCGCGTCGGGCTCTGTGCTAACTGCCAGCTCAGAGCCTGGAGCCTGTTTCGGAGTCTGTGACTCCCTCTCTCTCTGACCCTCCCCTGCGCACGCTGTCTCTCTCTCTCTCTCCTAGAAATAAATAGAACATTAAAAAAAAAAGAAATTAAAAAAAGAAGTTTTCAAGTCTATTGTATAAAGTTATTTATATGAAAAAAACTGGTGTTTATTGAGGATGTCTTATGCACTATTATATGTACTGTACTTTTGTGTTCTAGAGTCTATTTTTTAACAGCCTTTTTGTGATATAGTTAATAGACAATAAACGGCACATATAAAAGTATATGATTTGATAAGTTTTTTTTTCAATTTGATAAGTTTTAACATTTGCCAATATCCTGGAGACCATCACCACAATCAAGATGGTGAATGTTATCCATTGTCCCCCAAAAGTTTTCTCCTGTTCTTTTGTAATCCTTACAGAGTACTCCACCCAGTGCCTGTGATTTACGAGACTATTTCCAAGCTAGCTGGTAGTAGCAGACACTGCTCCTTTGTGAGTTCCAGGCATTCTTTCCTTTAAATGCCTTCAGATGTTCCTTTCTCTGGCCTCAGGTGGTTTCCTCACACACAAGTGCTGATGTTCTAGGTTCGCTCTCTGTGAAGCTCTATCTCGACTCAGACAGTGTCCTGCAAACCCTAGCTTCTTTGATCTCTCTGCACTTTCAGCTCCGTATTCTTTAAGAATCAACTCCTCAGCACCTTAGGGAATCCGCCAGACTCCACCATGACTCCCCCCACCCTGTACCCCAGCCTGGAAACACTAAAAATAGTAAGTTGGGATTCTCACGGGACTCTGATTTCTGTCGTTTGTCATCTTTGTTCTCTCTACTGTTTTCTGTCTCTTAGAGACCACTCCTTTTTGTTCTCTGATTTTTTTCATGTATTTTGTGTGGGGTTTTTTGCTTGTTTTAGGAAACAAATCTGGTTTCTGTTACTCCATCTTGGCGAAGAGTGGATCATAATACCCTATTATGTTTTTAATACCTACAGCATCTTTTTTCATTTTTCAGTTCTTTTATTTCTCTTCTTTTTCTCCTTGATTAAACTTGTCAGAGGTTTGTTTAATTAGTCGTTTTAAGGAAACAACTCTTGCTTCCTGATCGTTCCTTTTATATAAATATATTTTTTTCAATTTCATTCAATTCTTGTTTTCACTTTCTTCTTCTTCATTCTGTTTTGTCTAACTTAGATTATAACGTTTATTTTTTGAGAGACAGCGACAGAGCATGAGCAGGGGAGGGCAGAGAGAGAGGAAATCACAGATTCCCAAGGCAGCTCTTAGCTCGGAGCTGTGAGCACAGAGCTCTAGGCAGGGCTCGAACTCACGAACTGCGAAATCATGACCTGAGCCAAAGTTGGATATTTAACTGACTGAGCCACCCAGGCGTCCCTGTCTAACTTAGATTATAATATCAGGTCCTCGGGTTTTTTTGTAAGCACTTAAAACAATAAATTTACAACTTGGTAACACTTTAGCTGCATCTCAAAGTTTGTTCTACACTGTTTTCATTGTTCAATTCTAAAGAATTTCATGATTCTATTATGATTTTTTCTTAGAGGCATGAATTTTTAGAAGTATTTTAATTGATTTTTCCTTTCTTATTATTAGTTTCTAACTTAATTGCATTGTAGTCAGAGAAATTTGTCTTTGAGATATCGTTGCTAGACAATATGCTGTGCGTATTTAAAGTGCATAATTTGAGGGGCGCCTGGGTGGCTTAGTCGGTTAAGCGGCCGACTTTCGCTTAGGTCATGATCTCGCGGTTCGTGGGTTCGAGCCCCGCGTCAGGCTCTGTGCTGACTGCCAGCTCAGAGCCTGGAGCCTATTTCGGAGTCTGTGTCTCCCTCTCTCTCTGACCCTCCCGTGCTCACGCTGTCTCTCTCTCTCTCTCTCTCCTAGAAATAAATAAAAATATTTAAAAAAAAGTGCATAATTTGAGAGGTGCTTGAGTGGCACAGATCTGACCATGGGTTCAAGCCCCACATCAGATTCTGCACTGGTATTCTCTTTCTCCCTATCTCTCTGCCCTTCCCCCACTCACGTGTGTGTGCTTTCTTTCTCTCAAAATAAATAAACAAACAAACTTTCTTTAAAAAATCAAGTGTATAATTTGGCAAGTTGTAGCATATGTAAACACCCATGATACCATTACCACAATTAGGTTATTCATCACTAGAAGATTCTTGATGTTCATTCATAGTCCTTTAATCAGGGTTCAAATAGATCAGGCTGAATTACAGAATTTTTTCTTATAAAACTCTGTTTTGATGAATCAAACAATTCTGTAAAAGATTTTTAGTCAGGTTGTTTCCTTTAAAGGGGTGCCCGGCTGGCTCAGTCAGAAGACCGTGTGACTCTTGATCTCGGGGTTGTGTGTGTGAGCCCCACATTGGGTGTAAAGATTGCTAAAAATAATAAAAATAAAGATGTTTCCATTACAAAATACTGATAGCTTTTAAATTGCCACACATACACAAAAACAAATGGCCCACAAAACATTCTCCTTTCCTTCTGAAGGTTTTACAGTGCATTGCATCATCAAACCAGTCTTTTACCAGTAAATTTAAATGCCCAATTGAGACAGACAGTCCTAAGACCATTCTTCCACCACTGATTAAGACTGGAGAGGCAAATACTACTCGTTTAGCCTTCTGGGTAGAGGTGGTGACCTTGCCAGCTTCAGGAGCCTTCTTGTCCAGTTTTTTGATGATACCCACAGCAACCCTCTGTCTCATGTCACAAGCAGCAAAATGACCCAGAGGAGAATTATCAGAAAAGCTTTTAACTCACATGGCTTGCCAGGAGTCATATTAATGACGGCAGAACTACCAGATTTCAAGCATTTGGGGGCTATCTTCCAGCTGGTTCCCAGAATGACAATTAATTTTCTCCTTCAGCTCGGCAAACTTGCAAGCAACGTGAACTGTGTGATCGTCCACAACAGGTGCACATCTCACACTGATTTGCCCTGGCCAGGATAATCACTTGAGCCATGAAACCAGCTGCTTCCTTTGGTTGGTCATTTTTGCTGTCAGCCACACTGCTACAACAAACGTTTTTGACAGGCACATTCTTGATATTGAAGTCCACTGTTGTCCCCAGGAAGAGTTTCACTCAAAGCTTTATGGTGCATTTCAACAGACTTTACTTCAGTGGTGGCACTGACCGGAGCCAAGATGCCTACCTGCTGGGTCTGAGAACACTAGTCTCTGAGTACGTCACCAGGTCAAGGACTGGTTTCATATAAATGACTGCTAGAATAATGTTGTTGGCAAGTAACAGAAAATCTAATTTAAGATATGTAAAACAATACGGAAATTTTACTAACTTATTTAACATCTTTCACTATCTTATTTACTATTCTAGAGGAAGGGTACCTCTTGGGTTACTGAATTCAGAAGCTCAGTGATATCACCAAGCTCTCAGGTTTTTTACCTTCCACCTTCTATCCCGCCATCTTTTAGGATAGCTCCCTTCCTAGTTACAAGATGGCTGCCCCTTATCCCAAATCAGAGGCAAACATAAACAAGATGCAGACATAAATGAGCTCACCTCATTCTTGTGTGCCTTTTTTTTAAGTTTATTTTGGGAGAGACAGAGATGGGAAGGGAGAGAGAGAGAGAAAGAGAGAGAGAGAGAATCCCAAGCAGGCTCAGCACTGTTGGAGCAGAGCCCCATGCAGGGCCAAACCACAAAGCCATAAGATCATGACCTGAGCCAAAACTAAGAATTGGAGGCTTAACCAACTGAGCCACCAAGGCACCCCTCTTGTGTGCCCTTTTAAAAGTGAGGGTTTCCTGTATGTCGCCAGCAGACTTCCCCCTCACTTCATCATAGCCAGAATTTTGTCATCAGCTCTTGTCATATGCCAATCTAGGATAAATACCACCCCCGCCCCATGCTTCACAGAGCTGAAACTGGACTGGCCTCCCTGACACATACGGCTATGTGCAAGAGAAAGGACAATTCACAAGAAGAAAAGGAAAGGATTAAAGGTAGCAGCTAAAGGTGCCTGCTCCATGAACCTATCCAAAAGACACAATAAAAAGATCCATTTAAAAAACAGTAAATTCCATACTTACCTGGCAGGGAAGATACAATAATCATAAAGGTGGCTTTCCCAGGGAGACGCTTATCCATTGCACTCCAGATATGCTGACCCCCATGATTTCCCCAAATGTGGAAAACTCAGCTATATAATTTGTGGTTGTGGGAGACAGCATTCTCACTCTCCCCTATAAACAACAACAACGTAAATTCCAGTCTTCAGAGACACTTGTATGTCTCTGGAGAGTGGACTTATGAGAACTATGTCCTAATATACGATGGAGCCATATAAGAGCTTATCTTCTTAGATTAAGGGGCAGATACAGGGAGCAAAGCTTGTGTTCCTCTAAAAGGTTATAACATATAAACTAGTCTGGAGGCCAGACCCCGAATGATCCTTTGTGATAGATTTAAGAGAAATAATTAATCCAGTCATTTCTCAACTATCCTAAGTATATCCTCTAACAGAAGAGAACTGAAATTGGCCATTTATTTGCTTTACTGAAATTAAAATTCTCTTCCCAAATTAATAATTTTTATTGAGTTTATAGTTAACAAAAAATTGCATTTCATCCTATCAGCTACCTCCAGATTTATATCACAAATTAAAGGACATAAACCCTTTGCTTTCTTTGCAACATTTTTTGCACAGGCCTATGAATATAAGATGCTGAATAATATTACAGTTGCAAACTAATTAATTTTCCCAAGAAACCTCTGGAACTATCTCCTTCTCTAGCAACCACTGAAAAGAATATTCCAGGATTAAACGTTTCTATAAAGGCGGTATATATTTTTATGCTTTTGCCTGTAATTACCTGCCACAGGATAAAGTGGTTTCCATGGTAAATTGGGAGAATCAGTTCAGAAGATTATTATCTTGGCTTTGTTCCTATGATTCAGGTTTCAAAAGATTGTTAACATTGGTGGAAAGGTATGGGACTGGTACAAAAGTAGCAGAGATGAATGTTGGGTGCTGCTACATTTACTGTATATGATGGTACTGTGCTGTCTTTGTACACACATCAATTATTTAAATTTTCTTATGTTTTTATTTATTTCTGAGAGAGAAAGAGAGACAGTGTGAGTGGGGGAGAGGCAGAGAGAGAGGGAGACAAAGAATCTGAAGCAGGCTCCAGGCTCTGAGCTAGCTATCAGTACAAAGCCCTACGCGGGGCTCGAACCCATGAACCGTGAGATTATGACCTGAGCCGAAGTCGGACGTTAACTGACTGAGCCACCCATGCATCAATCATTTAATCTTCCCACAACCCCACTGGGTTGGTACTATATTATCCTAGTTTTACAGATGAAGAAAATAGGGTATGGAAAGGTCAAGTAGCTTACCAGAAGGCATACTACTATAAAGTGACACAGTCAAGTCTGTCTAAGTCAAGAGTTCATACTATTAACCACTTCACTGAGAGACCGAATGGTAGACAGGTCTACCTGGGTTTAAATATTTTCAATACAGTCCCTTACTACAGTACTTGATTTAGACCTTCCTTTTTAAGCAATTAAAAAAAATGCAGCCAATTACTAATATCTTATACCTCTTTAATTTTAGAGCTCTGTTTCTCATAGTGTGGTCCCCAAACCAATAGCATCTGGCATCAGCTGTGAACTTGTTAGAAATGCAAATGTTCAGTCCCCAGTGGAGATCTACTGAGGAAGAATCTCTGGTATGAGTACATAATCTCTCACAACCTTTTCAGAGGATTCTGATGCATACCCAAGCTGAAGGAGCACTGTTCTAGAAAGAATGAATACATGTTGGTTAGGCTTCCTTTCTCCTACAGAGAATTACATAAACTCCTAAGTCAAAGGTGACTGAGATCCATGCTCAGTTTTTTTCTCTACTCCTGTTTTGTTCCACTGTGTCTTCACTGAGTTGTTTAGCTGGCATATTATTGTGCCTTAAAGTCTCATAGTCCTAATTGCTATGCTCACTGCTGGGGGTTCGCAGACTTTTGCAGAGAGCTGTTGCTACATTTTCTTCTTTTTCCTCTGGTTTTGAGTTGCTTTCTACTTTTCACTTGTTATCTCCATTTCCTCCTTTTGTCTATTTTTCTTTCCAGATTTTTCCTGAGCATACTGTGCTCTGCATGACACACTGCCCTAACCTACCTCCTTTTCCTCTCTTAGCAGGATGGACTGCTAATTACTCTTCAGGAAACTATGATTTTGGCACAAGAGTACTGGCTTCTTGGTGGTGCCAAAAGGAAGACACTTCTATTTGTAAGCAATTCCCTAAAAATATCTTTGTGATATTTCTTTCCTGAGAAGAATCACTGGATTTCTCACTAAACTGAAAATGTTTTGAGGACAGGACCTGTGCTATGAAAAAGAACAATCCTCCAAGGCAATCACCTCTTTTTTTTTTTTTTTTAATGTTTATTTATTTGGGAGAGAGAGAGAGCTGGGGAGAGGCAGAGATGGGGAGACACAGAGTCCAAAGCAGGCTCCAGCTCCGAGCTGTCAGCACAGAGCCTGAGGTGGGGCTTCAACCCATGAGCCATGATATCATGACTTGAGCTGAAGTCGGATACTCAACCGACTGAGCCACCCAGGCACCCCTACAATCACCTCCTTAAAAAACAACTGTGGTAAAATATGTAACATAAAATTTACCATTTTAACCTTTTTTTTTTTTTTTTTTGGTGTACAGTTCAGTGGTACTCGGTACCTTCATATTGTTGTGTAACCATTGTGACCATCCATCTCCAGAACTCTTTATCTTGGAAAATTGAAACTCAGTACTCACTAAAAAATAACCCCCTACCCTTCCCTCCCTTCAGCCCCCGGCACCCACCATTCTACTTTCTGTCTCTATGAATTTGACTACTCTAGGTACCTCATATAAATGGAATCATACAACATTTATCTTTCTGTGACTGGGTTATTTCACTTAATGTCCTCAGGTTTCACCTATGCTGTAGCATGTGTCAGAATTTCTTTTTAAGTCCAAATAATGTTCAATACTTGGGTTGTTTCTGCCTTTTAGCTGTGGTGAATAATGCCGCTGTGAACATCGGTGTACACATATCTGAGGACCATCACCCACTTAAACGTATCACCACTATTAACTCATAAGTGCTTCCCATATTTAGGACAGGGAGGTATATATGGAGGAGGAAGAGTAACGGGTGGGCCTGTAGGAGCATATGTAGGGCCTCTGAGACATGCTGGCATCTAACACAGTGGAACGCTCTATAGCTGACTTAACTACAAGTATATTTCAGTGTCCTTGTTCTTGTCTCTCTGCCAGCACCCACCATCATTTTCATTTTGTTACTTGGACTTTTGTTCTCATTTTCTTCTGTTCAGACTTAGAGTCTCTGGTTGTTGTCTTAGTTCCCACTTTTATATTCCTCACTCTGCTTTTGTTGACTAAATTTTGGCAACTTGCCATCTCCTCAGTTTCTGACCTCAATCTAGTGACTATATTTGGGATTCTTTTCACTGACAGTTTGAAGAGACCCATCTCAGCGCCAGTTATGAGAAAGAAGGAGCATCCATCATCCTCCATTCCGCTAGGCATCAGAGTAAGTCAGGGGAACTGGAGTGGGAGCTATTGGATTAGACTGAACAGACCTGGGCACCAGCATATTCCCACGGCATGTGACCCACCAACAAGACACTGGAAAAGAAATAACATGTTGAAAATCAGGCTAACCCCTCGCGACAGACTCTGCGGGATCTGTTTCTCTCAAAGAACCCAGTGAGTATTGTCATGCAGATACTCTCAGTGAAGAGTTTCTCCAGCCTTTATAATGTGACTAATTGGATTGAGGGTTTTGAGACAGAGCCAGGGACTTTTCAATGTACCCATGTTGGCGTCGGCCTCTACAACATCCAGTAAATGAGCCTGAAACCTTCCCATGTGTTTCATTTCTTAGGGGCTTTGAAGCAGGGCTTTGGCAGCAGGTAATTGTCCAGAAGAGAGGCCTGGAGACACTGGACAGTGGGTGTATGTTTGCAGTAGGCCCTGTAGTAGCAGAGGGAAAAATGGGTCACATGGCTTTAGGAAGAGCCACTGAACATGCTGAACAGCTGCATCAGAACATAGGTGTGACAGAGGTTCAAAATCAACTGTCTGCGGAAACTCTGCCTTCACTGAAATGTGCTTTCCTTGGAGGGATTCCTATCCCCTAAAAACAAAAACAAAACAAAAAAATTCCACCATCATTCTACTGACTGTAAGTGCACTAATGTCTCCTTTTAAGAACTTCCCACCTTCTTTTACTAAGTCAGTTTTTCGGAATGTCAGTTTTATGTCATAAATCATGTTATCCTCTTTGACAGATAGAAAGATGATGGTCTCTTTGTTCAATAAACTGTTAGTCTTTCCTTTTTCTTTTCCTTCTAGTACCAGAAAATCCTCTTTAACTTTACTGGGAGCAATTACTAGTTTTTCTAAATAGTCAAGCTCATAGTAATAGTAGCTTTTTTTTTTTTTTTTTGAGTGCCTCTTACATACCAGGCAACTTCTACAGATATCTGTAATCTTCTCAGCAATCCCCAGGGTGGAATTATTCTTCCTATTTTGAACTTAAGGAAACAGATACTCAAAGATATTAAATAATTTCACAAATTATAAAAATAGTGAGTCAGAGGTAAAACTGAAACTGATCTTCTTATATTACGGTATTAATTGAGAAAAGTTCATTTTGGAGTTGGGACTCCTTGGAAACTCTGCTTTTTACCAAATCATAAGTAATTCAACACTAAAAAGTTAATTAATCAATGGAAACAAGATGTCTACAATTCTTTTTAGATATGTCAGTTTGCTTCTACCATCATCCCCCTTTTACTGAGATTGTGTCTCAAATAGACATTTGTCCCTCAAATAGGGTAAAAACCTTCTGCTAACCCTGTTTTTAGCATTAAAAAAGTTTAAATCTAATTTGTTTTTCTTTAGTGGACTAGCATCAGGATTAGGGAAGATATACATTGATAATTATAGATGAGACATTCATATGATAATAAAGCAACTATTTGCTTTATTAGAATAGAATAGAATAGTAGAATATTGTGCAAACTTGGCTTTCTGGTACCATTCTAGAAATGTCCTAACAGACTTGGCTTTCTGGTACCATTCTAGAAATGTCCTAACATATGAGTAACTATTACTTTGGTCCGTAGTCCTTTAAGAGGAAACTAGAGATTCTTTTTTAATTTTTTTTAATGTTTTATTTATTTCTGAGAGAGAGAGAGAGCATGAGCAGAAGAGGGTCACAGAGAGAGGGAGACACATAATCCGAAACAAGCTCCAGGCTCTGAGCTAGCTGTCAGCACAGAGCCTGATGCGGAGCTTGAACCCACGAACCGCAAGATCATGACCTGAGCTGACGTCAGATGCTAAACCGACTGAGCCACCTAGGTGCCCCAAGAAGAAACTAAAGATTCTTAAAAATTAACAAAATTCCCACAAACAAACAAAAATTAACAAAATTTATTTTGCCTTAAAGTTCTTAGAGATATTTCCTGTATCTCTGTATGTTTGACTATGCTTAATAAAATATATTAGTTATTTAAAATGGATTTATTAATAAAATTAGTCATAATACTACATCAGACAATGTCACAATATTTCATATGTAGGTACAGTGACAGAATTCTAGTTAAATTGACACACCTTTAGTTTAAGTTTGTATTACACTAAAAGCCCAAGTTTTCTGCTATCTCACCATTGATCACACTTCTTGACTGATGTCTAATGAGTTTGGAAAATCAGAAAATCTATGTTGGCTAATGTTAGCATTCACTGATACAGACTTTGAATGTGGAATATTGAATAAGGGATCTCCTAGTCCAGGGGTAAGCAAACAATGGATAACAGATCAAATGTGGCTTGCTGTCTATTTTCATAAATAATGTTTTATTGGAACATAACCACACTTGTTTACCTATTGAGTACAGTGCCTTTCATATTACAACAGCAGGGTTGAGTAGTTGTAACAGAGACCTTATGCTCCACAATGCTGAAATATTTATTATCTGGTCCTTTACAGAAAGCTTGCTAACTCCTCATTTAGTTCAATCTTCCCAATATGTAAATAAGGACATATTTCCAGATCCTTTGATAATATTTTCATAGATCTTAATAAACTTCATCCTTTGCTTAACTATATTAACATGTTCTTTAGCCAAAACTCACTATCTTTTCCTACATGTCTTACCATTCTCAAGACAAGTACATATTTGTCTCACATATTATTGTATTCCTTTTTAACAGATAGTCTTTTGTGATACATAATTTTCTGAATCAGTATTTTATCCTCACAATTTTTCAAAAACTTTTTCAAATATTAAGAGCTATTTTACAATAAAAAGTCTACCTTGGCTATTAGTGTTTACAGTGAAAATATGCTTAAATATCACAAATTTTGCATTTCATAGTAAAAAGGCCCAAAAGATAGTTAAAACCTTTAATTACAGTATAGGGTATTACAAACATACCTCAGACACCTATTGAGAGTTCAGTTCTAGACCACCACAATAAGGCAAATATTGCAGTTAAGCAAGTCACATGAATTTTTTGGCTTCCCTTGAATATAAAAGTTATGTTTTTACACCATACTGTGGCATATTAAGTGTGCAATAGGATTACATCTAAAATATGTCCATAACCTAATTTTAAAATATTGCTTAAATATGCTTCACATCATCTGAGCTTTCATTGAGTCATAATGTTTTTGCTGGTGTAAGGTCTTGCCCTGATGTTGATGGCTACTGACTGATCAGGGTGGTAGTTGCTGAAGGTTGGGTGGCTGTGGCAGTTCCTTAAAATAAGACAAAAATGAACTTTATCACATCAATGGACTCTTCATTTCATGAACAATTTCTCTACAGCATGTGACACTAATTGATAGCATTTTACCCACCTCTCAAGTTTTATCATGAGATTGCAGCAACTCAGTCACATCTTCAGTCTCCAGTTCTAATTCTAGTTCTCTTGCTCTTTCGACCACATCAGCAGTAACTTCCTCTGCTGAAGTCTTGAACTCCTAAACGTCGTCCATAAGGGATGGAATCAACTTCTTCCAAATTCCTATGAATGCTGATATTTTGACTTGCTCCCATGAATCATGAATATTCTTAATGACATCTAGAATGGTGCATCCTTTCCAGGAGATTTTCAATTTACTTTGCCCAGATCCATCAGAGAAATCACTATCTATGGCCACTATAGCCATATGAAACATATTTCCTTGACCCGTGGGCTGCAGAATGGATGTGTTAGCAGGCATGAAAACATTAATCTTACTGTACATCTCTACCAGAGCTCTTGGGAGACCAAGTGCATTATCAGTGAGCAGTAATATTTTGAAAGGAATCTTTTTTTCTGAGCAGTAGATTTCAGCAGTGGGCTTAAAATATTCAGTAGGCCATGTGTAAACAGATGTGCTGTCATCCAGGCCTTTTTGTTCCATTTATGGAGCACAGGCAGAGTATATCTGATGTAATTCTTATAGACCCTCAGATTTTCAAAATGTTCAGTGAGCATTGCTTTAACTTAAAGTCACCAATTGCATTAGCCTCTCAATAAGAGAGTTAGCCTGTCCTTCGAGGATTAAAGCCAAGCATTGACTTCTACTAAGTAGCTTTGAAAGTCCCAGATGTCGTCGTCTTCCTATAGAATGCTATTTGGTCTACATTGAAGATCTGTTGTTTAGTGTAGCCACCTTGATCAATTATCTTAGCTAGATCTTCTGGATAATTTGCACAGTTTCTACATCAGCTCTTGCTGCTTCACCTTGCATTTTTTAGTATTAGAGATAACTTTTTCCCTAAAACCTCGTGAAGTAAACTCCGCTAGCTTCAAACTTCTTGTTCAGTTTCCTCACCTCTCTCAGACTTCATAGAATTGAAGAGAGTTAGGGCCTTGTTCTAGATTAGCCTTTGGCTTAAAGGAATGTTGTAGCTGGTTTGATCTTCTGGCCAGACCAATAAAACTTTGTCCGTATCATCAGTAAGTCTATTTTGCTTTCTTATCATTTGTGTGTTCACTGGAGTAGTACTTTTAATTTCCTTCAAGAACTTTTCCTTTGGGTTCA
Organism: Hyaena hyaena; assembly: GCF_003009895.1. Lineage (NCBI taxonomy): Eukaryota > Metazoa > Chordata > Mammalia > Carnivora > Hyaenidae > Hyaena > Hyaena hyaena. Next base: position 246,378 of record NW_024080957.1, read on the forward strand.
CAATCTGGCTAACCAGCACAAGAGGCTTAGCTTTTAGCCTACCTCAGCTTTAGACATGCCTTCTTTTTCCTAAGCTTAATCATTTCTAGCTTTTGACTTAAAGTGAAAGACAAAAGACATATGACTTTTCCTTTCACTTGCACACTTAGAGGCCATTGTAAGGGTTATTAACGGGCCTAATTTCAATATTGTTTGTCTCAGTGAATAGGAATGCCTGAGGGGAAGTGGACCGGAATGACTGGTCGGTTAAGCAGTCAGAACAGGCACATTTATCGATTAGGTTCACTATATTATATGGGTGTCATTTGTGGTGCCCCAAAACAATTACAATAGTAACATCAAAGATCACTAATCACAGATCACTATAACAAATATAATAATAATGAAAAAGTTTGAAATATTGCAAGAATTACCAAAATGTGGCACAGAGACATGAAGTGAGCAAATGTTTGGAAAAATGGTGCTGATAGCCATGCACGATGCACGGTTGCCATAAATTTTGAATTTGCAAAGAACACAGTGTATGTGAAGTGAGATAAAGTGAAGCATAATAAAACATGTATGCCTGTACTAAATAAATAAATAAATATGTACTTAAAAACACTTATCAAATACCTCTAATTACAACATCCCGTACTGAGCCCCGGAACTAAAAATGACCGAGACCCTCTTATGGTTTGTGCCTTTGAGAAGCTAGAATCCTTTGGAGAAAAATAGACATACAAGCAGAAAACTGATATAAGGAAGATCCCAAATAATGATTACATTAATCATTCTTTCCCATTAGAGTTATCTGAATTTCAGTATTCATTAACCGAACGTATTAATATGCCATCTAAAGCTTCTTAAACTGCACTTCCATTAAAGCGAATTTCTATTGTGCACTTCACCCTGTAGAGACTCCTCTGGCTTTAACTACATTTTTAAAATATAGGAATACTGGTGTTTTTCCCCCAGCTTTATTGAAATATAATTGATAACATTTTTAAGTTTATGGTATACACTGTGTTGATTTGAGATAAATACTGCTTTTATAAAAGACATAGCATCACTAGATAATATAATAATGCTAAAGCAAGCTTTTGTTACCTGTAGTTATTATCAGGATCATGATCTTATTTATTTTAGACAATAATCTGTGGGAAAAAACAACAATTTTAAAAATGGAATTTTGCTCTATTGAATAGAAATCCAATTATTTTCCCCTTGATTCCTATTTTCTTTTACGCTGTTCCCTCTCTATTTCTTAAATAAAACATTTCATGCTAAAATGTTTTTTAAAAATTTTCAATGTTTATTTTTGAGAGAGACAGAACATGAGCAGGGGAGGGGCACAGACAGAGGGAGACACAGAATCTGAAGCAGATTCCAGGCTCTGAGCTGTCAGCACAGAGCTCGACGTGGGGCTCAAACTCATGAACTGTGAGATCATGACGTGAGCTAAAGTTGGATGCTTAACCGACTGAGCCACCCAGGCTCCCCTAAAATATTTAGTTCTAGAAGTGTTTATCCTTTTCTTATAAATTCCCACTACTCTCTTACATTATTCATAAGAAATGTTAAATCTGAGATTCAATAATTTAAACATTTGACAGTTTTAAGATTAAAATATACTAGATTATTCAGCAAATGTACATAGTACTTTATATTCAAAAGATTTTCTTTATTCTTGTGAGTGAATTTTTTAAATTCTCCCTAAAAGAAAACCAATATAACCCCAAATATTAAATTTTTTGATTGATTTTAATAGTGAGAGACAGCACAAATGGAATTAAAAATCTGGATTGCAGGGCTGAGGTTATGTTGTCTTTCGTTTTGCAGCAATGGAGAATGAAGTGGTGAAAGAAGGGTAATCAGGTTGAAAATCCTTATTTTGTTTTTGATGATCTACTCTCTGTTTCCTTGGAAACAGAGCTGGCAGTCACAGAATTGCTGGCATTATGTTTTCTTTTCTTTTTAAGCTTTGAAGCATCCAAGGGAAGGCAAGGTTTTAGGGCTATAATCTGTAGAATGTGACTTATTTTCGAACAAATGAAAAACAAGTATTGAATGCTTTTTACATATAAGGTACTAGGAGGTAAAATTAACAAGTTTGAAAGAGAGCTTTAAACCAACTGAGTGGAATAAATTTTAGTTTCTAAGAGCCAATGTATTATATATTTGGGTTTTGTTTTGTTAAGAAAAAGAGGGAGGAAATAGGCCCTATTTAAAAAGAAAAAAATAAAACCTATAATATGAGCATAGTACATTGAAACTAGTGTAGCTTAGTGAAATTAATTTTAGAAAACAACTAGATTCCTACACCAGACAGCATGATTCCGTCTTCCTGTGTACAAAAACTGGGGAATATGAAGGTCATTACTACGTGTTGAGGAAACAGTTTTTGCTTCCCAGAAATAAAACAAAAACTAAATTGAGTTTAAATTAAACCTAAATGTTTTCTGAAAAACTGATACATTAAAGAAAATGCTAAATATTTTCAGTTGAGGAGTGACTGTCATATGATTGTAATATAATCTTTTCCTTTATGAAAACTTGCATTAAGTTTTAAAAGACTTAATTCAATTAGAATATCATAAACTTTCAGAAATCATTTGTCAAATATCTTCATTTTACATATGAAAAAACTGAAGTCTAAGGAGATGGAGACACCTGCCCTAAATCATACGTGGGTGGCAGAACTAGAAGTGCTAGAACCGAGATTTCTTGATTACCAGTGTTCTTTAGAGCGCTGGTAGTAATGAAGTTCATTGAGGTTTCATTTTGCAAATGTTTTAAGTTTACAGAATTCTTAGCAACTCTTCTATTGTTTAAAAACAAGATATGCACCAAAAGAAATAAAAACTTTATGAACATGTATCCAAATGAAAGAACCAACAAATATGACTTTAATAGCCACATTTAAGTTCTGAATGAACTATGAAGCTGTATGCTTTTCAGAAAGTGTCAGAAGTAAACCTTGTCAGAATGATCAAAAAGGCTTTTACTACTTTGAATTGTGGAAAGCTCACCTTAATTGTTCCAATTGCAACATCTATCTATTAATTCAATCACTCAGTAATTCAAGGAGCACTCTTTGAACCCCTATTATATTATGTATATAAATCATTTTTCTCTGGGATCCCTTTCCCTCTAAACAGTTAAATACTCCCTCTCTTGTGCTCCAAAACCCCTTGTTCATATCTCTATTCTAACACTTACCATGCTATAGTGTAGTTATGTTATGTACTTGCCTTAGATTCCTTGACATCAGTGATTCATTTATCTCTTATAAATCAGACTCAGTGGTCTCATTTCTCTTTTTTAGAATCTCTGTTATGGAGCTTGACACATAATAGTCAATTAAATTCTCATCACTACATAATATCTATTTTAGGCTTTCCCTTGATGAGAGAAGTACGGGAAAGCAAGAGATCTCTGTTAGCTGAGACCAGGAAAACTGGAGAGCAAGAGTAGAACACTGTTGACTAGGTCCTCACTATTGATCACCTCTTGCTGACTGCCAAGTTCATTTCTTAAAATAGTAATTCCCAAGTATTTCCACTTTCATCGAGCATTAACCCTTCCTTCAATCCCTTATTCCCATCCAATGGGTTTTATTCCTACATAAGGATTAAGATGCTCCAGTGAAATTTTCCTCATCTTAATCTTCTCCATCTCAATATCTCCTTTCTTCTCAGGTTTCTGAAAAAGATATATTTCTCCTCCTTATCCTCTTCATTTAAGATTGTTCTTTACTAGCTCCTATTTATCTACTTAAAAATGTATTTTGGTGAACTTTTAGCCTAAAAAAAGTTTAGTGAGACTACTACTTAAACTACTTTCATATGAAAAGGAGGGTAGAGTTGCCTATATTTACAGCTTCCATTATACATTTATTTCATAAAACACTGTAATCTGCCTTTTCTCCTCACTACTCAAGTGAAATAACATTCTTTTTATTATTAAATTTTTTTTTAATGTTTATTTTTAAGAGACAGAGAAAGACAAAGCATGAGTGGGGGAGAGGTAGAGAGAGAGGGAAACACAGAATCCGAAGCAGGCTCCAGGCTCTGAGCTGTGAGCACAGAACCTGACACAGGGCTTGAACTCACAAGCTGTGAGATCATGACCTGAGCCAAAGTTGGATGCTTAACCTACTGAGCCACCCAGGTGCTCCATTATTATTATTATCTTAGAGAGAGTGTGTGCAAAACGGGGAGAGATGCTTAGGGGGAGACAGAGAATCTTAAGCAGGATCCACAGTCAGTGCAGAGCCCAACGCAGGGCTCAGTCCTATGACCTTGGGATCATGACTTGAGCCAAAATCAAGAGTCACATGCTCAACCAACTGAGCCACACAGGTGCTCCTGAAATAACATCCTCAAAATGACTTTTCCTTTATGATTTAAATTTTGTACAAGAAGTGTGAGATAATATTATCCCCAAAACTAATTTATTTTTTAAATGTTATTTATTTTTGAGAGGGGGAGGGGGAGAGAGGGGCAGAATCTCAAGCCTCTCCAATGTGAGGTTTGAATGCACCAACTATGAGATCATGACCTAAGCTGAAATCAAGAGTCAGATGCTCAGCCGACTGAGCCACCCAGCAGCGCCCCCCTCAAAAAAATGACTTAAAAGAAACTTGTCACCCATATCCTTTATCTGCTCTAATTCTAAACACACAGAACTTCTAGATTTTTTTTTTACTTCATTAGTGAATGCTATAGAAAGAAATGAAAATCTTTAAGTACCATAGAGAGAAATCCATAACAGTATGGAATCTCTGTAGCTCATAGTGATAATTGACTAGAATAAAAAACAGCATCCCAGACCACATAATTTGTTGAGGTGATTCCAAGATGATTCCAATTATTCATACTGCTTTTATTATGCAGAAACTAAAAAAAAAAAAAAAGGCCAATAAACTAATATAAGTGGGCCCAGCCACAGGAAAATATCTCCACAACCTAGGAGACGTACAGGACCCTGAAGTATATAATTTGTGCTAAGGATGAGTTTACAAACCAAAATTACAATGCAGTTAAGGAAATCTGATCTCATGAGAGAAGCATGGATAGCATCATGAGAGATATATATGGGAGAAATAACAGTGAGGTATTCTAGATAACATATAAATGATCTTTAGTTTAGAATGAAGATGTTCAAAATATTTTAAGAGAGATTTTAAAAAAATTTCAATGGTTGATTTTTATTTATTTGAGAGAGCGAGCAGGAGAAGGGCAAAGAGAGAGGGAGACAGAATCCTAAGCACGCTCCACATCATCAGCACAGAGCCCTATGTGGGTCTCAAACCCACAAACCATGAGATCATGACCTGAGCTGAAATCAAGAATGGGACACTTAACAGACTGAGCCATACAGGGGCTCAAAAGAGATTTTTAAAATACCAATGAACTCCATAAGGTAAGGGTAGGATGTTATGAGAGAAAAAGGACAGATGCATTTGAATAAAAAAGAGAAACATGGTCATTGAAATAGGACACTTCACAGCATATTGGATAAATAATAAACATTTAAGACCATGAATTGGGTGAACTAGATTACATGGGATACAGACTGAGAGGCTAAATGAGTAGAAGAAAACCCAATGGAAAACGGTGTTAAGACAACAGAGGACAATGTTTTAAGAAAGTGGCAGAAAGATCAAGTTTGACTGAAAAGTGTCATTTGGATTTGGTGATTTGGCCAATGGTTACCTTTGCAAGAGCAGTTTCCTTGGAGTGATACTGGGGGAGTCAAAATTATAGCGTGTTGAGGCATGGATGGGAGGTGAGGAATTGGAGATAAGTATTGGCACACCTTTAGGAACCTTGACTGAAATAAGAAGGCAAGAGCTACAGGTGATAGTTGCAGCCATTATTCTCTTTTGAAATGAATAAGATTTAAGCATATTAATATGCAGGTGATTGACAGAGACTTTAACTTGATAGAACTAATTTCCCAAAGAGAAAGGAGGAGCGGATGGAGCTAAAACACAACTAAAGGGATTTGCTATTGATGTCCTCTAAGGAGCAGTAAAGTACCATAATAACGCTTACTTCATGCCAGGTATTGTTACAAGCATTTTAGACATATTAACTGAACTAGATGGAGATGATGAACTTGAGAATGAAAAATGAATGTTTATCTGAAAATGAAAATAATCTTTATGAATATGAAGATGAAATGTGTACTAATAATCTCTAAGAGAAGGAAGAAGTGATGGTGAAGGGAGCTTAAAAAGTGATGGTTTGATGAATAGGAGAGGAAGTTGAGCAGAAACATGAAAGTATTTTTGAATAGTATTTCAAATGATTGTGTCATTTTTCTCCTGTAGTGCTCAGGTATACTAGTGTCAGAACTCAGAGACGGACCATAATGACCCATGGTTAGAAGTCTGTGAGCAGTCTAGGGTGGCGAGACAGAGTTCAGGACGTTGACAGCACTGGCAGAGGTGGTTAATTGAGGCTCACTGGGGTTACGTGAGATATGAAAGGAAGTGAACCCAGGAGGGGGATGATGATGGATAGGAAAAAAGAAAGTAAAAAAGTTGAAACAGAATGATTACAAACATAAAAAGTCCATTGACTCTCTGTCCGACTCCTTTCTGAGGCAGCAGGTTGCCACCACTCATGAAGGCCACCAGAAGAGTAAGCTCTGTCATCTTCCCATGTAGCAGTATAGTCCACTTACCAGCATCACCTAGGAGCTTCTTAGAAACGCAGAATATTGAGGCATCTGGAAGGCTCAGTTGGTTAAGTGTTTGACTTCAGCTCAGGTCATCATCTCAGAGAGTTTGAGTCCCGCATCAGGCTCTGAGCTTTTTTAGCTCAGGGTCCTCTGTCTCCCTGTCTCTGGCCCTCCCTCACTCACTCCAGATTTCAAAAGTAAAAGTAAAAAGAAAAAAAAAAAAGTAGAATCTTAAACCCCACTCCAGGATTACTGAATCAGAATCTCCCAGTGATTCATATCATTAAATTTAAGAGGCACTGGGGTAGAAAGAGTGTAGATTCCCCCTTGATGTATATGTGCCCGTCAGGATACGCTAGGAAAAACAAGGGGCAGGTATTCTGTGATGCTCTTGAGCTCCCAGGCTCACTGTATTTATTACCTATTTTGTGTATAACTTAAATTGTTTTCCAAATGATTTGTCATCCTGTACACTAACGCCTCCCTAATTCCATCCCATAAATCTGAAGGAAGTGAAATGAAATTTAGTGTCAAAATTAATTCTTGGGGAAAATGCGCGCGCGCGCGCGCACACACACAAAGTGTGTGCATCTGCTGTTGGGTCAGCTTTAAAGAGTGATACTGTGTCTTCTCATAACATTCCAGTGTTCTGAAGCCGCTATTGATGACTATGAATGGTTTTTGAACTGCTTTTTACCCCCTTCCTTGTGCAAAACCAAACCGAATTTCTTCCAAATGAAGGAAGTCACTTGAGAGTCTGAGTGAAAGCTGGAGCGAAATTGTCTCCTCGCATTAATGTGGAACCAATTTCCGAAGAGGTGAAGCTTCTGGGGAGCCAGACAGGACAGCGTCAAACTGGTCTCGCTGGTAACTGTTGGTTGGAAGCTGAGTCAGCGTTAATGGACATTTTAATATCGTTTTCTAAAGACTAGCAATGCTTTTTGTGATTCAGGCTTTCATCTTACACCGAGAACTTAATCTTGACGATCTTGTTGGTGATTTTTTACGTGCTGGCTCTTTTAAGTGCCGTTACCTACTGGGCCAAAGTCTTCGGTCAAAGAGGAGGAAAAAACCGTTTGTTTCCCCCCACCCCCCACCCCGCCCTCCTGCCCTTCTCAAGCCACAAGCTAACTGGTCCTGAGAGCTGTGAACGTGCTCTAGCAACACGGGGAGAACCGAAATTGCGGAGGCCTGAGGCATTTCAAAAGCGAACGCGGTTTTCAAACTGCGCAGTGGAGAGGTTTGCGAAGAGACAGCTGATGGCGCCCTCACCCCGCCGGGCAGCTGCCCACCAGTAAGCGCCTCTCCCTGTCCGTGTTAACTCGCCACACACCCACCCCAGCCCTTCCCCCTCCTCGCCTCTGAGGTTCCTGCGCCCTCCTCTTCATTCCCTCAGCCAGCCTCTCATAGCCTTTCCCGCCCCCTTCCTCCCTCTCCTCGTTCCCTCCCTTTTCTCCCCTCGGCCTCTCGCCCAGCCCACCCCGCTTTCATCCCTTCTTTTTTCCCCCCCGATTCGCGCTCGGCGAAGCAAACACCGCCTTCTCCACCAGAAGCCAGGCGGGAGGCGCAGCAGGCCGACTGCGCGCAGGCGCACTGCGCGGCGGGCGCGCGGTCGGGCTGGGCGTCCGCGCAGGCGCTCGCTGCCCGGGCTTCGCTCGGACGCTGGCGGCCAGGCGTTCTCCGTCTCCCTCAGTCAGCGCTTGCGGCCGCGCGCAGGCGGCGGCACCATGTTTATTCCGTCAGTCAATTTCTGGAACCTGGCGTTTTATGCCCTTATGGTCTTCATGGCGACCCTGGGGCTGTGGGACGTCTTCTTCGGCTTCGAGGAGAACAAGTGCAGTATGAGCTATATGTTTGAGTACCCGGAGTATCAGGTGAGGTTCGGCTGTCTCCTCACCTGGGCGCTCTGAGACCCGGGCCCCTCCGGTGGGTTTCTCCTCCTTGGTTCTCCGCGCCTCTGTGGCACCCTTATCCCAACATCGTCTGTTTTGTCTTTTTTTTTTTTTTTTTTTACCTCCCAGAAGATTCTGCAGACCACCCGCCCTCCTTGCTCACCTCACCTAACCTTTGTGTCCTCTTTTTATTTTTTTTTTTAAGATTTTTATTTTTTAGTAATCTCTACACCCGATATGAGTCTGGAGCTTATTACCCCAACATCAAGAGTCCCATGCTCCTCCCACGAGCCAGCCGGGCACCCCGCCTTTGTGCTGTCTCTTAACAGTGGGGTGTTAGGTAGACGGTTCCTCCGGCATCCTCCCTTCCCCCCTTACCCCCATAGTTGCTTCCCTGTCTCCCGCCCCCTTCGCCGTCCCACATCCCGGGCCAGGTTTTGACGGCTCGGGCCCACCCTGCTTCAGAGACGCCAACTCAGCGCCTCTCCGGAGCTCCACCCAAACCCCGTTTTCCCTGGCGTTCCTGCCTTAACAGGTGCCCTGGACCCGCCTTGGCTATCCCCGCACCGAAATCCTTCCCATCCCGCGCAGTGATTTGCACGTCAGTTTTGGCTTTCTGGAAAGGGCACTGAGCTTCTACAGAGTGTGTTTTGGCTAGATCCCTAGACTGCCTTTGAGACTCCAGGGTTTCACCTCTGTGTGCAAGGCCGACCTGAGGAGTCCTTAAAGGGAGAACTGTGGAGGCTCCGCCCTGCAAAGTTTTGCGGAGCCTCGGGTTCTGTCGGTGACTGCATGCGTGTGCACGCATGCCTGTGTTTATGCTTGTCGCCTCTTAGCAGTTGTACACAAAATCTGTTTCATAGTGTTGTTCTTGTTTTCTCGCTGTCTTTGCCATTTAAGAGAAACCCGGCCCTTCTGTCTCGAGAGCGCGCGCGCCGTCCCCCATCTCTTCCGTTCCAGTTTGAGCATTTTCCATCACAACTGCTTCATCGGTTGAGCTTGGGAGAATCTGGAATTTCATTCAGGACCAGCTGTGGTGACACATTACACAACTGTCCAAAAAAATTTCTCCCGAATGATTCTTTTATTTGTAAACGCATCTCCTAATTATGGAATGCCTATCATAATGGTAACAACCCATCATAGAAAGTATATGGGCTATAATACATTACTGATAAAACGCATTCTTAGAATAGCTTTAAAACCATAGCAGATTTTTTTTTAAGGTGAAGAATGCGGATCGTGATCGCCCCTGTGTACAGGTCATTATGGAGTAGCATATGATTTGATTAATGTTGCTATTATTTAGATTGTAGACCTAGGTAAGGTTTAAATTGTTGAAGAACATCTTTTCCCATGGGCAAAATTCTAGTTTAGATTTCATTTGCTTTGAGATCCTTATCTTGTTTTGCATCAGTGCTTATAAAGGAGTGGAAGAACTTGATATCAGATGCTATTGAAGGAGGCTATTTTAACGTGTTACTGTTGTCTCAGTTTCTAAGCACATATGTTGGTTTTAAGTTTATTATTTTTTATTAATTTTATTAAGTTTATTAGAGGTTTTAAGTTTATTAGAGGCTATACCTAGTTAAATACGTTGGCTTTTAAGGTTTTTTTTTAAACGGAAAATAGAGCCCTTATAATCTAATTTTTCTATGGTTTAATTGAGAAACTCAGTAGATTGAAGTAGGTCACTTTAGTTTTGTACTTCATTGAAGAGTTTGTTTAAAACAAAATTATCTGTAACAATATAGAACTAATTCCCATTTATTTTGAGATTGCCAACAATAATTGAGGCTCTTTTAATATCTACAGTAGTGGAAATCACTTAGTGTTGGGAACAAAGCATATGGACCTCACAGATGCATTTCTTGCCTCATAAAATTAACTAGAAGACAGAAAATTAGCTAATGCAAAGGAGCTGTTTGGCTGTTTTTTGTTGTTGAGTAGTCTAGTTATTTTGATTCAAATTCCCTTTTTGTGGTTTTACTCTTCTGTTGCTGTTAATAATTTGCCAGTACAGTAATAATTACAGTGGCAGGAGTTTCTGATTCACATTTTAGGTAAATATTTATTTTTATGATGTAGAAAGAGGCTGTGTTAATTCACTACGGTATTTATATTTGATTCTTAGATCTTCTGTTGTGCACATCAGGTCATGTTATTTTAGAAATACAGTTTAGAGCCTGTCTATAGAAATGAATCATTTTGAATATGGTAAGATTTCTGGATAACTGAGATCATCTATTAAGAACCAGTGGTTTTTAATGAATAAAAGTATTCTAAATACATATATATGTATTGTTTGCTTTTAGTTCTGTTTTATAATAAGCTTTCTAATTGTTCACAGATTGATACCTGCATATGAAATGACATACTTGTTGCCTTTTCATCTTCTTGAGTCCTTTCTTCTTTTTTATCATTAATTTGCATTAATTTGCACTTTCGTTAGCTCAATTTTAGAAGAAATGGAAGATAGTTGAAACACACACTATTTTATTCTTCATTTTAAAAATAAAAGGCCGGATAGGAATTTGAAGCTATTTGTAAAACTGAAGTTTTGAATTTAAAATTGAGTATTCATTTTCTACCTTTGGTTTTCCTAGATTCACTTATTCAGAGTTAACTGAACATCTCAGAAACCTACCAGGCAAATACACATTATCCCTTAAAGCTTCTTGCTTTATCATGATGGCAAGGTACAGTTTTTATTTGTTAGCAAACAGTTTTAGGCAAATTGTAGAATTCAAGAAGAAACATCTGTGTTGTTTTTCTCCCATACAGTAATTTATTTGGCTGTCTTCAGATAAGAGACCTAACAGTTGCTATGTGAAGAAAATGTTGATATTAGAAAATGCAGATCATAGCATTTTGTTATTGAAGTGTGACATTTGTTTAGCAGATAATTTATTGAATAACTACTCTGTGTTAGGTATATTCTAGATACAGGGTATGGGTAAGTCGGAATTAGAGATGAATCAGACTTTGCCTTTATGTCTTTATAATTTTTATGGCTTTATAATACAGTGGAGGAGACGGGAATGTAATGGATAGTTAAAATGTGCTAAATATTGTAATTTCACTATGAGTGCATATGAGGTTCTTTACAAAAGAAAGCGTCCGAGTTCATCTTCAGTAGTCAAAGTCTGTAGACAAGTTGTAGTGAATTAGACTATTAGACTATAAATACATAGTTCATGAATTGCAGAAACAAGAAAATTGCAGTAATAAAGAATAATATTTGTGAAGGTGGGACGGCACCAGGACACATTGTATAAACTATATATATATATATATATATATATATATATATATAAACTGCTAACATTGGTTGCTTTCTGGGTGCAAACTAGATGGCTAAAGGACTAGTGGTAGAAGAAGGCCCTTTCAACGTATATCCTATTGACTCTTGAATTTTGAAGCATATTAAAAATAAATTTTAAAATATGGCATGTGTAAGTTATAAGAAAGATAAGAGCCAAATATTAGAGGACCTCTGTTGTAGGCCTTTATAAATGCAGTCAGGAAACACAGGTGTATGCTTTAACAGGGTATTTCTTGACATCACTATGAACTATGGATTGTAGCAGGGAGGTTATGACAGGAAGAAAGACCAATGAGTCTGAAAGATTCAATTGTCCCTTGGTGTTTTTATTAAACTGAAGTCCTTAGGGGTAGGATAAGTAAAGGGCTGAGAGCTCTTTGTAAGATCTTTTAAACTGCTTTCATTTTGATCAAATCTCTTTTTTTTTTGTTAAATATGGAGCTCAAATTCGAATTTGCCAGTTTTAATTTACAAGTAAAAGATATATGTCATAGAAAAAAGATATTTGTTTCTTGAATCGGTATTTTTCTAGCACTTGGGACTTACTAGAATTTTTGGCTTTTGAAGGGGTTTGAGGTTAGAGATTATAAAGACCTGTACTAAGGCAGCATCAAGAGAGGATGGACAGCAGGGGCAGTATTGTGGACATATTATTTAAGTATAAAGGTAATTGATTTTGATTAAAGGTCTGTTTTGGGAAGGGGTGCTCATTTAAAATAATACATGCAAAATAATTTAAGTATATATGGAACTCTTGTCACTATAAAAGTTTTCTTTTAAATCCCTTGACCCTCATCTTTTTCTTCATCAACATCCTTTTCATAGGCCTATACCTTTTCTGCCTTCAATTTGGTCAGAATCCTTCTTGTCTCTTCCTGCCACTCCCACTTGAACTGGAAATGCAGTTTTGTCATTTGCCTACAACTACCACTTTTTTGTGGTTCTACCTATTTTTTCCATCTTTATACATTATTCTACTTCATCTGGTATGCATTCATATTTTTTAATATGTAGGCTTTCTCACTACAGAATTGGTTTCATAATAGCATATTATGTAATATATTAAATATATTCTTTTGCTTGTTTTTCAGTCTCCAGAGAATTAAATATGTCTTTTTCAATATATTCATGGTTTCTTACTCTTCTGAGTTAAATTTTCAACTACCTCAAAACTTTGTTTAGCTAATGTACTAAAAAGAATGATCTAACATTCATGTAATGTTATATCAAAAGATGTACTAAATTGGGAGAAGTTTAGATTAACATTTCCTGCTTTCTCACATTTCCTTTTTGCTTAGTGTGTACTTAAAACATGGCATCATTTTCATTTTTGATTATATATTGCGGATAGTCAATATTGGGACTAATTTGAGTTGAAGCCCACATACATATATAAAGTGAATTGCAGGATTGGTATTTCTGAATTTTGAATATTGGAGGAGATAAAATTGCTAATATCTTAAGCAATAAGTGCATAGTCTCTAAAGATGTTTTCAGGTGTTATTAGCACAGATTGCTTGTGGTAATATTTTTAAAAGAATGTTCAGGAATGTGCATGAATGATCAGAATTCTGCTTTGTAGAACAGTGAGGCTTTTCAGTGTCATTACCATTTATAGGCTTTAAAATTCATTCAGTAATTAAATTTTTATCAAGCACATATACAGCACTGCTAGATCATTAAATCTGTTGATGTCTACTTAAAGTCTTCTCAATGTAACTGGCTTCCTTTTTAATGGTTTCTATACTCAAAAAAAGGGCAGAAGAAGGGCAAATACTTTACCATCACTTTTATAGATGCTTACATTTTGGGTATGACATTAAGACCGTAACCTCTCTTTTGTTGAAAAAAAATTTATGTGAATTACTGGCTCATTTGTTATCAAAGTGAATTGCAGAGTAATTTAAGGCTTGCTGACAGGCCATACACCTAGTCCACGAAAACTGAAATAGATGCTAACTCATTGGAATGTTTATGGTGAGAAGAGTGTACATGTCTTGACCAAGAAATGGCTGTAAAGTTCAGATTAATTTGTTAAGCACATTGCAGGTCAAAGCATATTAAGTTGAGAGGTGAGAAAGCTGCATTATAAAACAAGCTTACTTTCTCATATAACATCTGGAATATAGAGTTGGGCCTGAATAAAAGCAGAGACATTACAAAACAGTTTAAAATAGCAAAAAATAATTGATTTGATAATTGAAAGCCTTTATCATTTCTGAGTATAATTGATACTGATACTATATTACATGTTTTTCCAATCATGTTAACATGTAACTTGCTGACATACCTCAGTGTTTTTCTTTAATAAGTGGCTATTTTGAGTAATTTGTATTCATTAGAATTTCAGGTAGTTCCATTTTATGCGTTCCTGAAGACTGCATGTTCAAAACTCACATAATTCAAGACTAATTCTATATATGAATAAGCTAAAAGTAAAATGTGTTTGGGTCAAGTGCAGTTTTATCATTAGTAGTATTTTTATGCTACACTGTTTCAAATGTGTGTAATATAGAAATGGCACAATAGGCTGAATTGTATTAATAAAACTGATTAAAGTAAAATAGCTTTTTTTTCTTTTTGCTGTAGAAAATAGAACTTCCAAGGAAACTGGCAAAACGCTATCCTGCATATGAATTATATCTTTATGGAGAAGGATCCTATGCTGAAGAACACAAAATTCTCCCTTTGACGGGTATTCCAGTTCTCTTTCTTCCTGGTAATGCTGGAAGTTACAAGCAAGGTAAGTCTTGGAAGTAAATTTTGAAAGCTATAAAATTAAATTGAAGAATTTATCAGATAACATACTCTGTGTTAAGTACTGTGCTAGGATATTGGGAGACACAAATATGTGACATTTTGTTTGAGAGAAAAAGATGTGAGTACAAAGAATAGTTGAAGACCACTTAGAAAAGAATAAGAAGGAGAAAAAACAGGATGGAGTGTGTAGGACAAATAGATGAAACAGGGATTCAGGAATCAGCAGAAGAAAGGTTTATGTTGGAAATGGAAGGTACAGAAAACAACCTAAAACACTAATTAGAGAAGTTAATCAGTGTATGTTATGCTAAATGAGAGAAGGGTTTCTTTTTTCCTTTGGAGCTATTTAAATTAGATCCAGAAGTACTGATGGGAACACAAAAAAGTTATGGTAGGGAAGTTATATGTATAGATTCCAAACTGAATATTGGCCTGGAGATAATAGCAGTTATTTCTGGCTTAACAATCAAGTACCTTGGAAGTAATTTCAGTTAAGATGTGCTCTTTTGGTTATTAACTGGCATATTTTTGAATATAATAAGAATAGAATTATTTTAACTTCAAGTGAAATTACTTATATGTCATGTATTTCTCTGACAAATATTTGTGTTTTAGATGTTAGGGATCCCAAACAGACCAAGATAAAAATCTCTCCCCTCATTAAATTTACATTCTTGTTGGAAACACAGACATCAAACAAATATGTCAATAATGTTAGAAGTTAGAAAGAAAAATAAAACAAAATGAGGGATGGAAGATAAATAGGGTCAGTAGGTGGCTAGTTTAGTTGAAATGAGCAGGAAAGGCCAGTATGAGGAGGTGACATATGAGCAGAGGCTTGCATGTAGCAAGAGACTGAGGTATGTGACTATTTGGGAAAAGACCCTGAGGCAGGAACATGCTTGGTACATTCGAGGCCACTGAACCTAGAGACAATGACAAGAAATGAGGATGGAAAAGTAGCCACAGGCTGTATCCTATAAGCTGTGGAAAAGACTTTTTTGATCTAAGTGTAATGGGAAATTTTGATCTAAGTGTAAAGGGGAAACTTTTAGAGGGCTTTGGGCAGGAAATGATGTATTCTGATCATTTTGTTGTTAATTATTTGAAATATAACACACATATAGAGAAATGTGTAGAATATAATCAGTTAAAAGTTATTATAAAGTAAATACCCATAGAACCAAAACCTAAGTCAGGAAGGAGAAGATTGCCAATACTGTGGAAGTCCCCTCTATGTGCCTTCCTGATAAAACTTTCTCCTCTCTTTCTAGATGTAACCACAGTCCTAACTAAGCTAGTAATTTTCTTGACTTTATTGTTTTAGTATCTGAATATGCATCTCTAATACAATCCACTTATTTGGGGTTATTATTAAATATTGTCATAAACATAATCATTCAGTGTGTATTCTTTTGTGTCTGGCTTCTTCCGCTCAGTATTTTAAAAAGACACTCAAGTTGTTGTATGAGCTGCAATTCATTCATTTTTCTCACTCTGTATTGTTTTATTGAATGACTATACTATAGTTTAAATATCCTGTCTTTGAACACTTGTGTTGTTTACATTTATTGGCACTTATAAGTAATGAACATTTTTCTTACTTTGGATCACATAAACCCATGTTTCTTTCTGTAAGATGTATACCATAATGTAATTCTGTGTCACAGATTATATGTATCCTTTTATTTTTACTAGTTGTGCTAACATACTCCCAGAAAAAAACACATTATACTTCCCTTTGCTCCACATCATTGACAACATTGGAATTGTCAGATTTTTAAATTTTAAACCATCCGGTAGGTGTGTTTTATTTTTAAAAGATGATTACTCTGGCTTTGCTGTGTAGAGAATATGCTATAAAGGGGTGAGAGTGGAAGAAGGAAAGATAACAAGCATCATTAATCATGAGGGAAATGCAAATCAAAACCACAATGGTAGATAACATTTCATACCCACTAGGGTAGCTATAATCTAAATGATAGATAATACCAAATGTTGAGGATGTGAAGAAATTGAAACCCTCATATGTTGCTAGTGGGGCTGTAAAATGGTAGAGCCACTTTGGAAAAACAATTTGGTGGTTCCTTGGAATACAAAACATAGAGTTTTATGCCTAGCAATTTCGTGATAGGTATTTACTGAAGAAAAATGAAAACATACATTCACACAAATTTGTTTACAAATTTTCATAGCAATGCAATTTGGAATAGCTAAAATGTAGAAACAGCCCAAATATCCATCAGCTAATGAATGGATGGATGAATAAAATATATCCATATAATGGAATATTATTGAGCAATAAAAATGAAAAAAAATTACAGGCCAATAACCTTGATGAGCATAGATGCAGAAATCTTTAGCAGAGTATTAGCAAATCAAATCCAACAATACATAATCAAGTGAGATTTATTCCAGAGATGCAAGAAAGGTTCAGCATCCACAAATCAGTCAACATATACAGTTCCATTAATGAAAGGTAAAAATAATATGATCATCATAATATGATGCAGCAAAAGCATTTCACAAAATTCGGTATTCGTTTATGATAAAAACTCAACAAAGTAGGTATAGAGGGAATGTACCTCAAAGTAATAAAGATCATATATGACTGTCATATGGCTAACAACATACTCAGTGGTGAAAAGCTGAAAGCTTTTCCTCTAATTTCAGGAACAAGACAAGGATACCCACTTTCGCTACTTTTATTCAACATAGTGTGAGAAGTCCTAGCCACAGAAATAAGGCAAGAAAAATAAAAGCCGTCCATATTGGAAAGAAAGAAGTAAAATTGTTACTATTTGCAGGTGACATATATAGAAAACCCTGAAGACTCCATTAAAAGTTAGAATTAAGAAATGAATTTAGTAAAATGCAAGATACAAAATATACAGAAATCTGGGGCGCCTGGGTGGCTTAGTCGGTTAAGTGGCCAACTTTGGCTTGGATCATAATCTTGTGGTTTGTGAGTTCGAGTCCCGCGTTGGGCTCTGTGTTGATGGCTCAGATTCTGGATCCTGTTTCGGATTCTGTGTCTCCCTCTCTCTGTTTCCCCCCAACTCATGCTATGTCTCTGTCTCTCAAAAATAAGCATTTAAAAAAAAATCAATATACAGAAATCTGTGACGTTTTTGTATACTAATAATGAAATAACAGGAGAAATTAAGGAAACAATCCCATTTACAATGACATTGAACAGAATAAAATACCTAAGAATAAATTTAACAAAGGGACTAAGGACCGAAAGATGTGTACACTGAACTCTACTCTAAACTTTAAGACAGATGAAAGAAATTGAAAACACACAAATAAAGGGAAGGATATTCTATGCTTATGGATTGGAAGCATTAATATTGTTAAAATGTCCATACTACCTAAGTAATCTATAGATTGTGTGCAATACCTATCAAAACTCCAGTGACATACTTCATAGAACTAGAACAAGTAATTCTAAAATTTGTATGGAACTACAGAAGATCCCGAATAGCCAAAGCAATTTTGAGAAAGAAAAAGCCTGAAAATATTGCTCTCCCTGATTGTAAACTGTACTACAGAGCTGTAATAATCAAAACAGTAGTTATTGGTTAAAACAACAACAGCAACAACAACAAAAAAAACCCAGACCCACAGATCACTGTAACAGCATTGAGAGCACAGAAATAAACCCACATATATCTGGACAATTTATCTGTGATAAAAGAGCGAATAACACACAGTAGAAACAGGACATCTCTTCAATAAATGGTGTTGAGAAAACTGGACAGCCATAAGAATGAAACTAGGCCACTCTCTTCCACCATACACAAAAATTAACACAGTGTGGACTAAAGACTTGCATGTAAGATGTGAAACCTTAAAATTCCTAGAATAAAACTGAGGCAATAAGCTCATTGACATCAGTCTAAGCACCATCTTTGTGTATCTCACTCCAAAAACAAGAGAAACAAAAGGAAAAACAAATAAATGGGACTACACCAAACTACAAAGCTTCTGTACAACAAAGGAAACCATTAAAATGAAAAGACAACCTACTCAATGGGAGAAGGTATTTGTAGACCATATATACAATAGGGGGGTAATATCCAAAATAAAGAACTTATTAACTAAACAACATAACAGATAAACAGTTAAATAACAACAGATAAATGGACAGAGGATCTAAGGGGTGCCTGGGTGGCTCTCAGTTCATGGCATTGAGCCCCATGTTGGGCTGTGTACTGACAGCAAGGAGTCTGCTTGAGATTCTCTCTCCCTCTCTCTTTGCCCCTTCCCTGCTTGTTCTCTCTCTCCCTGCTCCCAAGAAATTTAAGCAAAAAATAGGCAGGAGATCTGAGTAGACATTTCTCCAAAGAAGACATACAGGTGGCTAACTGGTACATGAAAAGTTAACCAAATTCCCCCACTCCTGTCAGAATGGCTATCAAAAAATAAATAAATAAAACACAAAATCCAAGACATAACAGGAATGAAATCTTACCATTTGTAATAAAATGGATGAACTTGAGGGTATTATGCTAAGTGAGTGAGTCAGACAGAAAAAGAGAGATACCATATGATTTCACTCAGGTGGAACCAAAAAAATGAATAAACAAAATAAATTCATAGATACAGACAACAGACTAGTGGTTACCAGAGGGGAAGGGGTTTGGGAGTGAGTAAAATGAATGAAGGGAGCCGGCTGTATGTTGACAAATAGTAAATAGGTTTGTAGTGATGATCGCTTTGTAATGTATCCAGATGTTGAATTATAAAACTGTACACCTGAAGTTTGTGTAATAAAAAAGGAATGAATTAACTGATCACATGAATTACATGATACTCTGTGGATAAACCATGAAGACATTATAAGTGAAAGAAGGCAGTCATAAAAAAACACATATGCGATCCCATTTATAGGAATGTCCAGAATAAGCAAATCCATTGAGACAGAAAATAAATTTGTAGTTTCCAGAAATGGAAGGAGAAGAGGAACGAGAAGAGACTACTAATGAGTATAGAGTTTTCTTTTTGGGGTAATTAAAAATGTCTAAATTTAGATTAGAGAAATGATTTTAGAACTCTGTGAATTTACTAAAAGTCATTGAATTATACACTTTACATAATGAGTTGTAAGTATGTGATTATGTATGTTAAAGAAATGGAATGGGACATAGGTATTTTGTTTGCTAAACCATACACTGCAATTTTTAATGCCAGTTAAAGCAGTCGATTCACAAATTCTGTGAAAAGAGTTTACAGAGCAAAACCTAAAACAGTGACGGAAGCAGGTAGCCCAGTGAGGAAACTATTAGAAGTAGCGAAGGCAAGAGATTATGGTGCTTATATTAGAAAGACAGTAATGGAAATGGTGAAAACTGTTGAGTGGGAATATGTTTGGAAAGTCGAGCATGATAGGATTTACTAATGGATTGGATGTCATGTGTAAGAAAAAGAGAAATGAAGCATAGATAACCAAGTGATGACCATATATTTCTGGAATTTTCTCATTCCTAAAGTCCTCAAGCATGACTTACTGGTATAGATAGCAAACATTTCTTACTCTTCAAAGGAGTCTTCCCCTCCCTTTTAGCTGTTGTCCCTGTTGAAGTGGTAGCAGGTAAAGAATGAATGACCTGTTTACTTTTTATTTATTTAATTTAAATTAAGAAAAACATTTAGGGCATTAGACATACAGGGCACAAACAATGGTTTGTTCTTCTAAATTGATTCTGTTGAAGGATGTCACCCTGAAGTAGGTTGTTTATACTTGGAGTGTGGGATAAAGTTATTTGTTAAGAGACTTTGAAACAACTTTTAAAAATTTTGTTTGGGGCACCTGGGTGGCTCAGTCAGCTAAGCATCAGCTAAGCATCCGACTTTGGCTCAGGTCATGATCTCATGGTTCATGGGTTCAAGCCCCGTGTCAGGCTCTGTGCTGACAGCTCAGAGCCTGGAGCCTGCTTCAGATTCTGTGTCTCCCTCTCTTTCTGCTCCTCTCCCATCCACACTATCTTCTGTCTCTCTCAAAAATAAATAAAACATTAAAAAAATTTAAAATTTTGTTTAATGTGCACATTGTATTTTCCTCTGCAGTTCGTTCTGTTGGCTCTATTGCACTTAGAAAAGCAGAAGACATTGACTTCAAATACCACTTTGACTTCTTTAGTGTGAATTTCAATGAAGAACTGGTGGCACTATATGGTGGAAGTCTTCAGAAACAGACCAAGTTTGTACATGAATGCATTAAAACAATTCTCAAACTCTATAAGGTAAGAGATAAGCATGCAGATCAATAGTGATGACCTATTAACATCTTTTTAAAAGATATTCCACATATTTTAAGTCATGTATTTGTTTATATGGAAGTTAAAGATGGCACAAAGGTTTGTTTTTTTGGTGGGAGTCTTATTTTGAGCTCAGTGGTTTTTGAAATTTAAATTGAATTTATAAGAAACCTCTCTTGTGAATTTAGGGGAAAATTTTTTTTAACTTTATAAATCCGAAGTGTATTGAGTTTCCTAAAGATCATTAGTATGGATTTCTGCTTCTAGTTATGAATAACTGGTACTAGGGTAGACCACTTCCATATGTAAGCAACTATAAGGCTAGCCAGAATATTGAAGTGTATGTTTTTAAGTGTTGGCCAACCAAGTAGAAAAGGACCATGATCCCTGAAAGAAGGAAAAAGGTGTAAGGTTAACTTTATGATTGCCCTGATTTTCTGCCGGAAAACATTTCCCAGTACATGGGATAAGTGGGTGGAGATCAGGCAGAGCACATTTATATAATTGAGCTGAAAAAGGCAGAGATTGGAATTTGGGGCTACTGGAGTGGTTAGATTTGTGGGCATGGTATTAGAAAGAAGAGAATCAGGCAGAGATAGAAGCTCTGGAAATTTGCATTTTTCAACTTTGACTGCAGTGTTGAATGTGCACAGGGCAAGAAGCTACAGGGTAATGGCATACCAAGGAGGAAGTGATGGGATGTATCTACCTCAAGTGCAAAGAATAAGGAGCAATGTATATCTTTAGAGAAATTTGAAAGGGTGGTAAAACACTCTAAAAATCATTCTGTGCCAACACTTCTAAACAATGTCAGGGATAAAATACTACTGCCTACTGAAAGGAGGAGGCTACTGCTTTTCTATGATATGCCACAGTGAAACCCCTGACCCCCCAAAAAAATTTACTGGGGGAATTATCACTTGAATTGAAATTCCAGATGACACATGGTGCTAGAAAACAGGAGTTCCAATCAGCTAGAGCATAAAGACCTATTTGAACACTCTGGGGATTCAGCTGAGATCCCAGAAAGGATCATATCTAGGTATAGGACTATTCTAGCTCTAAAGTAAGAGCTATTCTAGAATCTACCTTAATGCTTAAATATAAGCCTCAAAAAACTCAAGGGTAAGAAGTTAAGTAAGGTAAGTATGTATAACAAGAGAACAGATGAGGAATCTCAACAAAGACATGGAAATTATTAAAAAAGAACAAAAAGAGAAATACAGAACTGAAAAAATACATATCAGAAATGAAAATTCAGTGCATAAGCTTTAAGCCTGTTGAATCTACAGAATCTACAGAATAAGAGATCATTTAATTTGAAGATATGATAATAGAAACAATCCCAAAATGAAGTGCCGGACAAAAGAATGAAAAGGAAAGAGCCTCAGGAACCTATGGGACAATACTAAACAGTCTAACATTGATATAATTGGAACTCTAGAAGAAGAGAAAGGAATTGGAGAGGAAAAAATATTTAAAGAACTAATGGTCCCCAGTGGGTCAATTTTAATTCAGAATTTTGAACCCACAGGTCCAAGAAGGTCAGTGAATGTCAAGCAGGAGAAACAAAAACCACACTTATGTATATCATTGTCAAATTGTTGAAAACCGAAGTAAAGAGAAAAATCTTAAAAGCAGCCAAATGAAAAAGAACCTTTACCTAACTTACAGGGTAAACAATAAAAATTACCACTGCTTTTACATCAGAAATAACAAAAGCCAAAAACAACAGGATAACATTTTAAAGATCTTGGAAATGAGGTTAAGAAGGGTACTCTCAACCTAAAATTGCATACCCAACAAAAATATCCTTCAAAAGTGAGGGCAAAGTAAAGATATTTTCAGTTACAGAAACTGGCAGTTTGTCATTGGTAGACAAAGGGAAATTAAAGATTAGCATTGGATGAATAGTAAAATAATAGTTGCTGCAGACAAGATGAATGCTAATTAGTGGATGAAAGTTTGAGGAGAAAAAGGATATTTACATGATTTAAAAGTATCTTTTTCTGAAATATTAACTACAAAGGAAAGAATAACTTTACAGTGAAGAAACCTGGCAGAAATTATTTTAACCAAAATTAATATCACCAGTAATAAGACATATTGATATAAACCTCCTTGACGTGATGCATTGAGAAGGATTCAGTATAATTTCTGTGGCATTATTGTCAATCTCCTGTTAATACTGAGAAAACATCAGAAAAACCCAAATTGAGAGTCACACTACAAAATACCAGTACTCTATCAAGAACATAAAAAACAAACACTGAAGAACTGTCACAGGTTAGAGGAAACTAAGGAGAAATAATGATAAATGCGAGGTAGGATGCTGGATGGAATCCTGAAATAGAAAAAAGTACATTTGTGAGAAAATGGATGAAATTTATATTAGGTCTGCAGCTTAGTCAATACTGTTGAACCAGTGTTAAAATGTTAATTTTTTAAACTTTATTTATTGTGAGGGAGAGAAAGCATGCACAGCAGGGAAGGGGCAGAGAAAAGAGAGACAATCTCAAGCAGCTCCACACCATCAGTGCAGAGCCTGATGAACTGTGAGATCAAGACCTCAGCTGAAATCAAGAGTCAGATGCTTACCTGACTGAGCCACCAGGCACCCTACCAACGTTAATTTCTTTGTTTTGATACTGTCATATAGTCAGGTAAATGTTACTAGTAAGTGAGGTTGGATGAGAGGTATAGGAGAAAACTGTGCTATTTTTGCAACTTTAATTCGTTCAAAATAAAAAGATTAACAATTTGTTTACAGAAAAAACCCCCAGAGTATGAGGTTTATAAGTTACTTAGAAGGAAAATATATGATAATGGTGAAAAGGATGGGGAAAGGAATGTATAGAATTATTCCTCTGCATTAAGTATGTGATATAATTAATATTAATTCAGAGTAGACTGATAAGGTTGCATATTGTAATTTCTAAAATACCAGCAACAAAAAGGAGATACAGCAAAAGAGTAAATGGAGAAGAAATAGAAGGAAAGAAGAAAGAAACAAGCTGGGACAAATAGGAAACAAATGGCAAAAATGATGGAGTTAAACCCAACTCTATTAATAATTACATAAGTATAGATGGATTAAACACTCCAGTTAAAAGGAAAACATTGTCAGACTGCATAAGAAAGGCAAGAACGACCCAATTGTATGCTAACGTAGCTACTAGAAAGTAAAAGCCACTTTAAATCTAAAGATCCTGATAAATTACTTTAAAAAGAATGGGAAAAATATGCATACACACAGACCTTGAGAAAGCTGGCATGGCTATCTTAATATCAATTAAATAGATTTTCATTTACATGATAAGTATTTCTCCATCCCCTCACTTAAAATCTGCAGATGTCTTTAGGTCTAAAATGAGTCTCTTGTTAAGCAGCATATAGATGGGTCTTAGGATTTTATCCATTCTGACACCCTATGTATTTTGATTGAAATGTTCAGTCCACTTACATTCAGAGTAATTATTGTATATTTATTTATTTAAGTGCCATTTTATTACTTGTTGCTTCTGGAGGTTTTCTCTGTTGCTTCTTTAGTCTTTGTCACCTTTGGCCTTTCCTTCCCACTCAGAGTCTCCTTTACTATTTCTTGCAAGGTTGGCTTAGTGGTCATGAACTGCTTTAGTTTTTATTTGTCTGGGCAATTCTCTGTCTCTCCTTCTGTTGTGAATGATAGCCCTGCTGGATAGAGTATTCTTGGCTACAGATTTTTCCTATTCAGCACATTGAATAAATTATACCACTCCCGTCTGGCCTGCCAAGTTTCTGTGGAGAGATGGACAGCTAGCTTTATGGGTTTTCCCTTGTAAAGTTAGGGACTTCTTTTGTCTTGCTGCTTTTAGGATTTTGTCTTTATCACTGTTTTGCAAATTTAACTACAGTGTCTTGCTGTTGGCCTGCTTTTGTTGATTTTGATAGGAGGTCCCTGTGCCTCTTGGATTTGGATGTGTGTTTCCTTCCCCAGATTAGGGAAGTTTTCAGCTATTATTTCCTCAAACACACCTCACTTTTCTCTCTCTCTCTTTCTTCTGGGATTCCTGTGATACAAATGTTACTACATTTATTGGAGTCCTGGAGTTCCATAAGTCTATTCTTGTGACCCATAATTCTTTCTAACTTTTGTTCAGCTTAATTTTTTCCATTATTCTATCTTCCATAAAACTTATTCATTCTTCTGTTTCTTCTATTCTTGTGGATTAGTATTATCCAGTCTGTTTCAAATCTCAGTTACTGGATTTTTCATTTCTGACTGATTGGTTTTTTTAATTCTTTTATTTCAGCAGCCACGGTCACTCTGATGTTTTCTATGCTTTTCTCAAGCCCAGCAGATATCCCTATGATCATTACTTTAAGTTCTCCGTTAGGCATACTACTTATATGTGTTTTGATTAGATTTCTGGCCCTGCGACCTTTTCTTGTTCTTTCCTTTGGGATGATTCCCTATATCTTGGCATTTTAACTCTTTGTCGTCTTCTCTGTTAGAAAAGCCTGTTGTCTTTCCTGCTCCCAAGAGTAATAGCTTTATGAAGAGGTCATATAGTGCCCAGGGCCTGATGCTTCAGGGAGTGTCTCTGATGTGTGCTGCCTGCATACTGCTGCTGTGTTTTGGCTACTCTATTCTTCAGGCCAGTGGTCTACAGAGGCTCTCCTTGCTTACAGTGGGCAGTGTTTGGACCTTGGCTAGAGTGTGGTAAGTTTTAACTAGGTGTGCTCTGGTCTATTTATTGAATCAGACCTGATATTACTTCCACGAATACCGAAGCTTTGCAGAACTCTCTGGTTGATTGACCTGGTATGTGTGGGGGTATCTGCTGATCTTTGGGAGAAGGGATCCACTCTGCTGGTACTGGGCAGATGGGCAGGTGTTGATGTAAGCAGGTTAGGCAGCCAGTGTAGGTGCTGTGCTGTTTACTGCAGGTGGTTCTGCCCTTATGCTGAGTTGGGGCAGGGAGAGGAAAATGGTACCAGCCAGCTCCTTTGTCCCCTGAGACCCCTCCCCAGGTAAGCACTCCCAGAAGGATGAACAATTTCCCTTTGTTTGTCCCAGTAATTTTTCAGATCTGTTTTCAGGCTGTCTGCCTTGAGTTGCTTGCCTGCCTAGACAAGCACAGTGCACTTTGGGCTCTATCCTTGCCGAGGCTGCTGACTTTTAAAACATCAAACTTCAGGGAGAGCTGTGGCAGGGGCCTACACTGATCTTTTGAGGTAGGGTTTCACTGTGCTGGGATAGATGCAGGTTTGACCTAGAGGGCAGTTGTGCCAGAGCACAGTAATATGGTATTAGGAGCAAAACAGGCTAAAAGCCAGTGTCCGATTTAGCTGTCCTTAGCAGGTGTCTCTGTGCCTACGCTGAGGGGCAGGGGAAAGAAATGGCGTCTGCCAGCTGTTTTGTCCCTGGAGAGGCATCTCTCTGAATGCTGCTTCTCACAGATGCACTCCTAGAGGAGTGAACAGTTTCTCCCCATGTGCCTCAGGTGATATGTAGATCGTGCCTTCCATCCTGGGGTGGTTTGCCTTCTTTTCAGGAGTGTGGCAGTGCTCTCAGGGGTCTCTCCCAGCCAAGCCTGCTGACCTTTAAAACTCCTGTCTTTGAGCCCTGCTATTGCAAAAATGCATGAAAATCAGCCCCTCTCATTTTTCCAGCCAGTGCCTCTAGTGTTCTCTTTGTGTATATCCCTGTGTGCTCCACCCTCTCGGCTTTCTCCAGGACCAGGGCTTCCTTCCCTCTGCAGCACCAGCGATTGCTTTCTCCCTCTAGTTGTGCAGTTTGTTCTGTTCGGAATGATTCAGTAGTTATCTAATTGTATTCGAGGGACAAGACAAGCTTAGGGTCCACCTACTATGCTGTCATCTTAGCTTCCCCACCAACTATGTTCTCTTTAAGTACAAAAGGAACATTTACTAAGAAATTTCATATGTTAGGCTCTGAAGCAAGTCAACATAAATTTCAAAGGATTCAAATCATACAGGGCATATTTTCTGAACATAGCAGAATTAAATTTAAAATTAACAAAAACATATCTGGAAAATCAGCAAATATTTAGAGATTACTTCTAGACAACTCAGGCCAAAAAGAAACTCACAGGTGAAATTTGAAATTTAAACCTAATTAAAGTGAAAACACATCAGAAGTTATAAGATTAAAGTAGTGGTTAGAAGAAATACTGTAGTCTTAAATGCTTATATTAGAACAGAACAATGTTTAAAAATACTGATCCAGGGGCGCCTGGGTGGCTTAGTCGGTTAAGCGTCCGACTTTCGCTTAGGTCATGATCTCACGGTTTGTGGGTTCGAGCCCCGCGTCGGGCTCTGTGCTGACTGCCAGCTCAGAGCCTGGAGCCTGTTTCAGTCTGTGACTCCCTCTCTCTCTGACCCTCCCCTGCTCACGCTGTCTCTCTCTCTCTCCTAGAAATAAATAAAAAACATTAAAAAAAAAAAAATACTGATCCAACCTTTCAACTTAAGCTATAGAAAGAAGAACAAAGTAAAACTCAAAAGAAAGGAAACAATAAAGATGAGAATAGAAGTCAGGGAAACAGAAAATAGACAAACAGTAGAGGGGAAAAAGTTATACCAATGGCTGA
The DNA here is from genome assembly GCF_003009895.1 of Hyaena hyaena. Lineage (NCBI taxonomy): Eukaryota > Metazoa > Chordata > Mammalia > Carnivora > Hyaenidae > Hyaena > Hyaena hyaena. The sequence goes on from NW_024080957.1 coordinate 273,886, forward strand.
TTCTTCTAAGAGATCTAAGAATTGATAAACCCTTATCTAAACTGATTAAGAAAAAAAAGAATACAAATTAATAATATTGGGAATGAAAGAAGGGACACTTCTACAGAGCCTACAGATAATAAGAAGCTATTAAGGGATTATTATGAATGACATTATACCAATAAATTTGACAACTCAGTTGAGATTCTCAAATCCCTTGAAACATAAATTACAAAACAGATGCAAGAGAAACAAAATCTCTGACTAGTCCTATATCTTTAATATTTTTAAATTTGTAATTAAAAATCTTACTGCCAAGAAAAAACTCTAGAGCTAAATGACTTCAGTGGTGAAATCCATGACACATTTAAGAAAGAAATAATCCTGTCTTATACACATTCAGAAAATAGAGGAGGAGATAATACTTCAGTTCATTTTAAGAATCCTGCAAACCTTGATTATCAAAATCAGACATTAATATTGTTTGAAAAGAAAATAGAGACTTACTATTCCTCATGAACGTAGATGTAAGATTCTCAACAAAAAATTAAGCTATCAAATCCAGCAATATTTTAAAGTATAATATGACCAGATAGGATTTATCTCAAGAATGCGAAGTTGGTTTAATATTTAAGTGTCAATCAGTGTAATTCATTGTAGAATCATCTCAGTAGATAAAGAAAATCATTTGGTTACATTCAGTACCCACTTATGATTTAAGGAAAAACCACACAATTCAGCGCATTAGAAATAGAACCAAACTTTCTCAACCTGAGGAAGTATTATGCATCACAGGAGAAAACAAGCTATTAGGTTAAGAACTATTTCTGTATCTGATAAAGATATTTATTGGATAAGATAAATAAGATACTGTCACAAAGTTAGATTTTCCATGTTATTCTCAATAAATGCTTTTAATGTTTTATATCAGGTAATTTTTTTCTTTCTACATTTTTCAGCTTTGTGTTGCCATCATTCCTAGTCAGCATTGCACAGAGATCCTAGCTGGTGCATTAAGGTCAGAAAAAGAAATAAAATTAATAAAGATTAAAAGGAAAGAATTAAAACTCTCTATATTTACAAATGATACAAATATACAGACATATTTAAAGGAATTTACAGAGAATTATTAGAATACATGAATGAAGTTAGCAGTTTCCCAGGGGAAATGATCAGTATTCAAAAATCATTGCACAGATGAAAGTTAAATTTTAAAGTGCATTTTTTAGTAATAAAAAGTATAATTCTTATGGATAAATTTAATGAAAGATGTAAAATATCTGTACATTGCAAACTGTAAAACTTGCTGAAAGAAAGGAATCCAAATAAATGAACCAAGTTTAAGGATTAGAAGACCAGGGGCGCCTGGGTGGCTTAGTCGGTTAAGCGTCCGACTTTCGCTTAGGTCATGATCTCACGGTTCGTGGGTTCGAGCCCTGCGTCGGGCTCTGTGCTGACTGCCAGCTCAGAGCCTGGAGCCTGTTTCAATCTGTGACTCCCTCTCTCTCTGACCCTCCTCTGCTCACGTTGTCTCTCTCTCTCTCTCCTAGAAATAAATTAAAAAAAAAAATAGTGATGCCTGGGTCCTGTTCCCAGAGATTCTGATTTCATTGGTTCAAGGTCATTGCCTGGGCATCAACATTTTTTAAAGTTCCTCTGGTAANTCTGTGCTGACTGCCAGCTCAGAGCCTGGGGCCTGTTTCAGTCTGTGACTCCCTCTCTCTCTGACCCTCCCCTGTTCACGCTGTCTCTCTCTCTCTCTCCTAGAAATAAATAAAACATTTAAAAAAAAAAAAAAAAGGATTAGAAGACTTAAAATTAGGAAGTAAATTCTCTCCCAAATTGGCCAGTAGATTTAATGCAGTACAAATGAAAATACCAGCAGATGTTTTTATATAAAAGTTGACAAACTTATGTGGAAATGCAAAGTACCTGATAAAGCCAAACTGTCTTGAAAAAGAACAATGTTGGAGAACTTGCACTGCCTGACTTGAAGACTTAACTATGTACCTATAGTAAAATTCAGGCAATATGATATTCCTGTCTATCTTGAAAATGAAATTTAGACATCATGGTTCCTTGCATTAGCCAACATTTTAAAGTTACTTCAGTAGCAAGTATTTTTAAAACGTAAATCTGTACTGGATATTATAGAAGGAGACAAGCCAAATTAGGCACAGGATCTTTTATGTATTTGATATCTATATCAGATAAGATAAGTATGTTTTTACAGAATGAAATTTATCTCCGTAAATGTCATTCACAATAAATAAGCATATCTTTAATGTGTTATACTTGGTAGTTTTTTCCCTTCTGTATTTTTGTTTTCATATTTTCCCTAATGACTACATACTAAATTTTACAATAAAGCTAATATACTCCCTTTTAAGTTGAAGCTTTTAGAACATAAGATTCCTGTTACAACCAGGTACTATAGGAGTTCGAGACAACTGAATTTTGTTGAATGGATAGAATTTGAGTGTGGGAGGGGCGCCTGGGTGGCTTAGTCGGTTAAGCGTCTGACTTTTCGCTTAGGTCATGATCTCGCGGTTCGTGGGTTCAAGCCCTGTGTCGGGCTCTGTGCTGACTGCCAGCTCAGAGCCTGGAGCCTGTTTCAGAGTCTGTCACTCCCTCTCTCTCTCTGACCCTCCCATGCTCACGCTGTCTCTCTCTCTCTCTCCTAGAAATAAATAAAACATTAAAAAAAATTTTTAAAAAAATAAGAATTTGAGTGTGGGAAAGTGAGAGAACATTTTACATGGAGAAAACCTCATTTATTCTTCATGAATGCCAAGAGGTAAAACAAAATAGGAAAGGGACATAGGGAACAAAGGGTAGAGGACTGCAATTACAAATAAGGGTGCCCAGCAGAGATCTGTACTGAGAAGCATACAATTTATTATAAATTAGAGGACATGAGAGTATTTAGGAAAAAAGTACTTCAGATAGAGGAAGCAGATGAAATATGTGAGACTAGCACATGTGAGCTGTATTAGAAGAAAAACAAGGAGACTAATGTGGCTGGAGCAGAATTATTCAAATAAGTTAGTAAAGGAAAATTTGGGGTGGGGGGGACAAATTTTAGAATCTTGTAGGCAATTTTAAGAATGTTAACTTCTACTTGAAATGATAGGGAAAGACACTGCTGAGATTTTTGAGCAAAGCAATGACATGTCCAGATTTAGGTTTTAATGATAATATTCTGTGGTTAGTTTCAAGGATAAACTGAAGGGACATGAGAGTGGAAGTAAAGAGACCAGTTAAGAGCTCATTGCAATAATTAAAGCATGAATAATGGTGGTTTAAATCAAGTTGGTAGCACTGGAGGTGATAAGAAGTAGTCAGAGTGGTATAAGTCTTCTTTTTTTTTTTTTTAAATATTTATTTCTAGGAGCGAGAGAGAGAGAGAGACAGCGTGAGCAGGGGAGAGTCAGAGAGAGAGGGAGATACAGACTCTGAAATAGGCTCCAGGCTCTGAGCTGGCAGTCAGCACAGAGCCCGACGCGGGGCTCAAACCCACAAACCGCGAGATCATGACCCGAGCGAAAGTCGGACACTTGACCGACTAAGCCACCCAGGCGCCCCAGAGTGGTATAAGTCTTAAAAGCAACAAGGTTGCTGCCACATCAGATATGGAAGGGCAGTGTGAAACAAAAATAATTTAGAAGGACCCAGAGTATTTGGCTGAACAACTAGAAGGATTGAAATGCCATTACCTAAGATGGTAGAAACTGTAGGAGGAATAGATTTGGAGGAAATTAATAGTTTAGTTTTAGACAGGTTTGATTTAACATGCATGTTTGATATCCCACGTGTAGTTAGGATGTGATTGGAATTTAAGGTTAGAGTTCAAGAGAAGATGTCCAGTCTGGAGATAATAACTTGAGGTTTGACAGTATATGGATGTATTTAAAGCCAGAAGATTGGATGAGATCACTATGGAGTCAAGATAGGAAAGAGAAGTGGGGTGCCTGGGTGGCTCAGTTGGTTAAGCATCCGACTTCGGCCCAGGTCATGATCCCGTGCTTTGTGGGTTCGAGTCCCACATCAGGCTCTGTGCTGACGACTTAGAGCCTGGAGCCTGCTTCAGATTCTGGGTCTCCCTCTCTGCCCTTCTCATGCTTGGACTCTGTCTCTCTGTCTCCCAAAAATAAGTAAATATTAAAAAAATGTTTAAAAAAAAGATAGGAAAGAGACCTAAGGACTAAGGCCTGAGTCACTCCCATATTAAGAAATGGGGGTAGGGTGCCTTGGTTGGTTAAGCATCCGACTTTGGCTCAGTTAATGATCTCCAGTTCATGAGTTCAAGCCCTGCATTGGGCTTTGTGCTGACAGCTCAGAGGTTGGATCCTGCTTTAGATTCTGTGTCTCCCTCTCTCTGCCCTTTTTCTGCTTACACTCTGTCTCTCTCTCTCTCTCTCAAAAATAAAGTAAATGTTAAAAAAAAGAGAGAGAGAAATGGGGGAGATGAGAAGGAAACAAACAGCAAGAAAGAGCAAGAGACTAAAAAGAATTAGCCAGTGAGGTAAGAGGAGAACCAAGATAATATATTGTCAAGGAATCCACATAAATTATTTCAAAGAGGAAGAAGTGATCTATGTCAAATCCTGTTGATAGTTCATGTAAGATGAGGATTGAGAATTGACCATTAGATTCCTTGGTGACTTGATAACAATTTTGGAGGAGTGTTGAAGTGAAAGCCTAATTGGAGTGGGTGTAAGAGTGTATGGAAATTGAGAAATTGGAGACAGCAGTTGCCTACTGTATAGGCAGTTCATTTTGAAGAGTTACACTACAGAGATGTAGAGAAAGATGTGCTAAGGGCAAAGTTGGTGTCAAAAGTTTTTATTTTTTTTTAAATTTTAATGTTTGTTTATTTTTGAGAGAGAGACAGAGCATGAGTAGGGGAGGGACAGAGACAGAGGGAGACATAGAATCCGAAGCAAACTCCAGGCTGAGCTATTAGCACAGGGCCTGACACGGGGCTCAAACCCACAAACTGCGGGATCATGACCTGAGTCGAAGTCAGATGCTTAATCAACTGAGCCACCCAGGCGCCCCAAAAGAGTTTTAAGGGAGAATAATATTATATTTTTATACTAGCAAGAAAGACCTGGTAGAGAGGGAGAAACAACAATGCAAGAAAAAAATGAGAAGAATTGCTGGAGTGATGTGCTTGAGAAGACAGAAGGGGATGGGTTTCAGAGCACAAATGGAGGGTTTGGCGTTTTTTAAGATCAGCTCTGTGTTGGGGATCACCAAGACCACACCTAGGCTTGGTGATTGTCCAGAAGTATTCATAGGACTCAGCACGTAGTAGTTTTCATGGTTATGATTTGTTACAATGAAAAGATACAAAGCAAAATGAATAAAGAAAAGGTGCATGGGTTGAAGTTCAAAGGAAGCCAGGTACAAGTCTCCAAATGTCCTTTCAGGGGCGTTACACTAGATCCATTTAATTCCTACAGCAAGGAATTGTGATGCATGAAGTGTTGTCTGTGAGAGAAGCTCATGAGAAATTTAGTGCTTATAGTGTTTACTGAGGGCTGGTCATGTAGACACCCTGTGCCTAGCGTGTACTAAAATCCCAACCAGAAGGACAGCAGGTATATAGTATAAACCATATTATTTGCAAGACAGTGAGCCATTTTTACCATTTAGGAAATTATGGAGAAATCCCAGAATCTAAGGTCCCAGACTGTATCCCAAAGCCAACTTATATGCAGTCCATTATAAGGATAATAGTCCCTGGCTTATTATGTTAATTCTTTTGTGTAAAAGGTCCAATTTATTCATAGTTATGAGAGAAGGCATAGATGAAAGATCAATGTGGAGGGTGATAAGCAAAAGTTTGGTAGTGAAACTAGGAATACTATATGGAGACAGAAAAGATTTTTTAAAAAGCAGTGCTTATTTTAAAACTAAATTATGTAATTGTCAGTGAATAAATAAATGTTTTGGAATGCTGGTTTCTTTTTAAACCCAGATACACAATAGAGAATTAACTTTTGATAAGATCTGTCAATATGATGAGGTACGATATTCCTATGGCAACCATAATTGTCCTGAATTTTGTGATGTTTTCAGTTTCAAATAAATGTTCTGATTTCTGTGCTATAAAATCTAATAGTCTGGTATAAACCAAATAATAATTATACCTTTTACATCCAGTATAACAAATGGTAAGACATGATACACTAGACCAAAGGTTCTGATTTTGGTTCAGAAAACCAAAGCATAGCTATTAAAAATATTTGGCAGAATACAAAATAATAATATATATAAATTAGAAATAAATGAAAATATATTTCTCTCTCTTATGCAAGTTTATATAAGTAGTTTAATTTTCTTTTTTCTATAAAATTGCTCATATGTAGAGGAAAGGATTTTGAATTTTTGTTATGATATTAAGCCTTCATTATGCCTTGGTGATTTTTCTTAATAGGGTCAAGAATTTGCTCCAAAAAGTGTGGCAATAATTGGTCATTCTATGGGGGGCCTTGTTGCAAGAGCACTGCTTACATTGAAAAATTTTAAACAAGATCTGATAAATCTTCTTATTACACAAGCTACACCTCATGTTGCTCCTGTGATGCCATTAGATCGTTTCATAACAGGTAAGTACTATTAGATAAACACTAAGTGACCTCCTTATTATTGTTTAAAATTAAACAAAATTAAACAAATATTTACATCTACTGTAAAGTCTTTAGAGTGTGCTGTAGATTTATCCATGTGTGAAGCAGCGCAGTTTCAAATTAACACCTCCATTTTCTGAGCATCTTTCTTTGTGACTTTCAGCTTAGGCTAATAATTGAAACTTTTGTTAGTTTTCTCTGTCAGTAGCATCTTTCAGTGGAGAGCAGGTATCTTATAATCCCTAGACACTTGGGCTTCAGTTTAGTTACTCTTGGGGATGACTCTGTCTCTTAAAGTATGTTTATTAAACTTCCTGTGTTTTGTCAACTCTTCTAGTATTCTATTCAGAATAAGCTTATATTTTAAGTAGAACAGTAGAAATGCCTTGTTTTAAAATAAATAAGTCACCATGTAAATTTTAAATAGATTTTTAAACAAATTTAGAATTTGAGATAGAATTGCTAATACTTATTACTATATTTTGCTATACTTTGGGTGTTGTATTAAGGACTTTACATGATGTATTATTATTTCACTTGAGGCTTAGAGCAGTCCTTTCAGATAGGTAAGGACTATAAAGGAAATAAAGACACATTATTACCCACATGTTTAAAGAAGAGTCTAGTGTTGGGGTGCCTGGGTGGCTCAGTTGCTTGAGCATCTGACTCTTGATTTCAGTGAAGGTCATGATCTCACAGTCATCAGGTTAAGCCCCGTGTCCAGCTCTGTGCTGGGTATGGAGCCTGCTTGGGATTCTCCCTCTCCCTTTCTCTACCTCTCCCCCACTCCTGCTCTCTTTCTCAAAATAAATAAATAAACATTCAAAAAAAAAGTATTATCTTCACTGTTTATTGAAATATTATATGACAGAAGAAAGTCTTTGAAAAAGAATTCTTTTGCCTGATCAGTAAATTTACACCATTTCTTACCCTCTCAAAATTTTCATTGTCTTAATTGTGATGAAAATGAGAAATACACCTTAGTGACTCCAAACCAAAGTACCCATTTTAACATAACATTGCCAAGAATAATTTATTTGCTGGAATATCTGGTACAGCAGTACCTACAGTGAAGTTTAATTTTTTCATTTCATTTATTACATTTAAAACTTTGCTTATAGAAATCTTTCACTATAAATTTTTAGTTTTAGTGAAGTTGCTTAAATTTGCTTTAATAATTCTAATAATTACAAATGACCTATAGATTTAGAAAAAAATTGAAAGGCATAGTCATAATACTTGTCACCACAATTGAGAAAATTTTTTAAATTACATTTTATGTGGATGAGCCATGTATGGTAAATTAAAATTACCAGAATACATCTTAAAAAAGCAAGAGCTTTCAAAAGAGTCTAATTTTACTGTTTTTGAAGGCTAGTGAGGGTTTGTCTCTAAAAGGTTCAGGCTGAAAGCAATTCTTTTTTTTTTAATTTTTTTTTTTTGTTTTAATTTCTAAGAGAGAGAGAGTGTATGAGCAGGGGAGGGTCAGAGAGAGAGGGAGATACAGAATCTGAAGCAGGCTCCAGGCTCTGAGCTAGCTGTCAGCACAGAGCCCGACTCAGGGCTCAAACCCACGAACTGTGAGATCATGACCTGAGCCGAAGTCGGACACTTAACCCACTGAGCCACCCAGGCACTCCAGGCTGAAAGCAATTCTTAAGGTCATGGTGCCTTTTCAGTAATTAGCAATCCTCTTTCTTATTTATTCTGTATTTACTTCATATTTCAGTATGCCAAAATTAGAATGAAAAAAACAATAGTTCAAGGTGTGGCAGATCTTAGGTTTTTGAGAGACCTATATGACCTCCTGAAGTGCATTCCCTGTTTATACTTGATGGAAAACTGCCCTTCCATAGGGGAATGGAAGCTGTACACTGGGCTGTGCACTTTAGGGGTCCCTGGCACTGCCGTTCCCCACAAGGTGAGAAGTATATAGGCCAAGCACCCTCCCTACTTGCAGCTGTGCTTTTACTTCTGGACCACGATCCAGGTAACCCTACCTGCAGACTTTTCTTCCATGGCCTGTGTGGGCCTCTCACCTGGATCTGTTCTGAGGGCAGATAGGTAAACTTGAGTTGTGGCTAAGGGATGGCTCTGCATGAGGTACAGGTAGAACTTGGGTATTTTTACCTTGTTATACAGGATGAAATTGGGATGAGAAGAGGAGACAATAGTACAGTAATAGGTCAGAGATCTGCTTTTCCTGTGCTGTCATAATCTAGTTTCCGTCTCTGAGGTATCCTGGAACTTGTAATTTGAACTTGGTCTTCCAGGTTATTTTGAAGATATATATTTGTCAAGGTAGACAGAGATAGTTGATTTAACAGTCTGTTAGCTGGAATTTTTACTTTTAAATATTTAGACATATATTTAGACATATAGCATGTATACCTCATTACTCTTGTCCCAGGCCCTGCAGATGTTAGGAATGGGTCTGCTTAGTCATATTCTAAGTAAATACTGCTGAGATCTTTAATGGGAGGAGTTTGCTGTTCCAAAATATTTGAAGCCCTCAATAGGATCAAATGCCAGGATAAAAATACATTAAGTTTTGATAATCAGAAAAGGAAATGAGAACTCCCCTGCCTTGGCCTCAAATCTTTGACACTATTTTTTTCATCTTCCATAGAAAAAGTAGAAAAATTGCAGATTCTTCCCATTGAGCTACTTGTTACTTAAACTAAATGAGTGTAACTTTTTTTTTTAACTTTATTTATTTATTTTGAGAGAGAAAGAAAGAAAGAAAGAGGACACACAAGTAGGGGAGGGGCAGACAAGGAGAGAGAATCCCGAGCAGGTTCCATGTTGTCAGCACAGAGCCCACTGTGGGCCTCAGTCTCACAGACTGCCAAAAGCAAGAGTCAGACACTCAACCAACTGAGCCACCCAGGTACTCCATGAGTAGAACCTTCTTAACCCTTAGATTTTTCCATAGCAGCATCGAGTCCCAAGACTAAAATGATTGTCGTTGCCCTGATTGTATTTTTAGCACTTAAATAGTACTTTGTATGGTGGTAACTGGCCATAGTAGAGAGCTGCTAATCTTTCATACTGCCATGATTAGGAAGATCTACAATAGTTTAGTATTGTGAACTTTATCTTTGGTAGAATTTTATTTATTTATTTATTTAATTTTTTTTTAATGTTTTACTTATTTCTAGGAGAGAGAGAGAGACAGCGTGAGCAGGGGAGGGTCAGAGAGAGAGGGAGTCACAGACTGAAACAGGCTCCAGGCTCTGAGCTGGCAGTCAGCACTGAGCCTGACGCGGGGCTTGAACCCATGAACCGCGAGATCATGACCTAAGCGAAAGTCGGACGCTTAACCGACTAAGCCACCCAGGCGCCCCTATCTTTGGTAGAATTTTAGAGGTTTCTCCTTATTACACTGTGTGCCTCATAATCTAGCAGCACCTTTGTGGGATTTAGAGACTTGTTTGTGTTTGGACTTGTCACAACTAATAAAGGTTGGATATCTTTTTTCTTTATTGAGACGTTTAGCAACTCTTAGTATTTGTAGTCTGATATAATGGGAAAACAGACTGTGTATAAAGATACCGACTTTACCAAAAACAAGAAATGTGAATAACATTGTTTATAGACAGTTCAGTACAGCTTAAACAGAAATTCAGTTTAGTATTAGTATCATAGATACTTTATTGTTGCAGGAATGACAACTAATTTTTAATGTGTGTCTTTATTTCCTACCAGATTTTTATATGACTGTAAACAACTATTGGATTCTAAATGCTAGACACATAAATTTCACCACACTTTCCGTAGCTGGAGGATTTCGGGATTACCAAGTTCGTTCAGGACTGACTTTTCTACCAAAATTAAGCCATCATACCAGTGCCTTATCTGTTGTGGTAATCTTTTTTTTAAGATTCTACTGAAATAGTAACAGGATGGATACAGTGGGGTGTGAAAGGAAAAATATGTACTTGCTTGAAAATGACTACTGAGTTGGTGTAGTGCTATGTGTGTGTGTGTGCACATTGGTGTGTGAGAGAGACAGAATATAAAAGAATGAATATGTTGGGAAGGCAGAGCCATAGGTGCATATGTCCATAGAAAGTGAAAAGGACCTTAGAAAGTTTATGAAAATGACTTATTTATGAAAGTGACTTGTAAGAATAATTGTTTCTTGTCAAAATAAATATCTACCCATTGCTGAGAGTTTTAATTATACGAATTTGCAGACTGAAGTCCAAGGGCCCCTTCTTAAATCTGAGTGGTGTGCTATATGCAATGGAAGTGGAATATCAAGCATATCACATACTCTTGAGTGTTAAACTTGAATCAATGTTTACCAGTTTTTTTTATTATTTTTTTTATGTTTATTTTTGAGAGAGAGAGACAGAGTACGAGTGGGGAAGGGGCAAGACGGGGGTGGGGTGGGGTGGAGACACAGAATCTGAAACCAGAGCCTAACGCAGGGCCCAAACCCACAAACTGTGAAATTATAACCTGAGCCGAAGTCAGACGCTTAACCGACTGAGCCACCAACGTGCCCTAAGGTTTACCAATTTTAAAATTAAAGGAGCTCCTGGGTGGCTCAGTCGATTACGCATTCGACTTTGGCTCAGGTCATGATCTAGTGGCTTGTGAGTTCGAGTCCTGCGTCAGGCTCTGTGCTGATAGCTCAGAGCCTGGAGCCTGGTTCAGATTCTGTGTCTCTTCTTCTCTCTGCCCCTCCCATGCTCATGCTGTGTCTCTGTCTGTCAATAATAAATGTTAAAAAAAATTTTAATAAAAAAATTTTTAAAAAGCAGCTTTGATAATAAGACAGAACCCTGACTGATTAAATTGCTAGTTATTCTTCTCTGCTAGGACATCAAGTATTTGCTCTTTAACTAGTATACAGTAAAGTGAGTTCAAGTTTCCTTTTAGGGTTTATATTATTTCTTATATTTGTTACCTTAACATCTTCAGTTGTCATCTTAACTTTTTAACTCTACACAGTATGTAGATATAATACGTAGTGTGTATACATGTGTACATCTACATAATGTATACATCATCTCCAAATATAACTTAATTTCTTTTTTTTTTAATAATTTTTTAAGCTTATTTATTTTGAGAGAGAGTACACACGGGAGAGGGGCAGAAAGAGGGAGAGAGAGCATCCCAAGCAGGCTCAGTGCTGTTAGTATAGAGCCCAGTGTGGGGCTCAAACCCATGAACCTTGAATTCATGATCTGAGCCAAAATCAAGAGTTAGACAACATAATCAACTGAGCCACCCGGGTGCCCCATATAACTTAATTTCTAAAAAAGTCCATAGAGCTCCTTTTGCTTTTTAGGAGATCGTGCTTTGTTTCATGGTTGTTATTTTCTCAAATAGTCCCTTACTCAGTTCATCTATTGCTCCACCTTAGATTACTGTTCACTTATTGAACAAGTATTATTGAATACTTGCCACACATAGAACAACAGTTATTAACCCATTCTGCAATTACCCAGCATTTTCTTATTACTGGAGGAGTGGTGATATAACCATATAATAGCTTTGAAACTAAATTGGAGAATCTCTCAGATCTCATTATTAGTATGAATATTGTTTGATGTTGAACGTTTTGGGCAGATAGTTGCTTGAAGTCCTCAAACATAATATATCAACCCTTTAGTAAACACAGATATTTTAGTCGTATAAAATTTGATGTATTGTTTCCTAGACTTGGTTGGAACATGATGCTATATTGATGTCCTTTCTTGCAGCTTATCTTTTAAAGAACTTTGGTTTCTTTGTGTGTGTGTATGTGTGTGCGTGCGCGCGTGCGTGCGTGTGTCTGTCCATGTCCCTCTTTTCTAATGCATAATTAGAAATTTCATAATTTGTTGTTTGAGGAGCTTGTGATTCTGTATCTCTGATAAAAATATTTTACCTCTTAATGGAATTTTCCCAAAGCTGGTTATTGTCTTAATTTTATTTAGTGTTTTAGTCTTCTAAATAGTTTATAGTCTTTTATATATCTACATGTATGTTTACTTTAAAAAATAATTATTAAGAAGTAACCATTTTTTAATGATTATCTCAAAAATAGTTAATTGACATTTACATCTACTGGAAATAGGAAAATTAAGTTAGAGACTTTGATTGCATTAGTAAGGTAGACTGAAATACTGTGATATACACTCATCCAATATTGACACTTAAACACTATACAAATTTACGTTTTCTCCTATAACTACCCTAAATATGTATTTAAGTTGGTGGGAGGTTTTTGAAGGAGTTCAGTTAAGGAACCCAGACTGCCAGTAAGCAACCTTTTCTTAAATGCAAAGAGAGATACTCTGAAAAATAATAATCAGATTTACTTAATGTTTCCCTGTTGTACGTGAGATGCTATTCACAGGGAAGGAAGTCATTACCTGGTATGGAAAGGAGTCCCTAGTTCTTGAAGAGGGTACAGTGCCATTGCCAGGAAGCTTTCTTCAAATGGTTATATATTTTTAGGAACTTTTTGCTATTCTGTCTCTTGCTAGTAGTGTATATTCCTAATCTAGGGATTTTTTTTTTTCCAAATAAATAACCCTGGGCCCTACTTGTAAGAGTCTGATTTAATAGTTTTAGAATTGTGATCAGTCATGTTTATTTTGAAAAATCTCCCCAAGTATGGATATTTCTTAAGCACACCTGATTAAGAAGTAACATTTTAGAATTTATCAAGGGATAGTCTAATCAGAACTGAAATTACTAAAATAATTGTGATTTATTAAGGAATCATAAACTAAGCCTCTATTAAGAGTAATAGAATTAGACCTTAAGCTTCAATAAGGAGTCTGTGGATACTTTAATAATTTTTAAAGGGTAATTTAAGCTTGACTAAGGAGTAATGACAGAATGATTTTATGCAGGGACTACCTTAATATTTTTGGATCACCTTTTATAAGAATGCATCACTTTAATATGTCTGTGCATCATAAAATAGTGAAACTAATGTTACATGTTTCTAAATATTAGCTTATGAGAATTTCAGACCTTTTGGAGAATAAGAAATGTGCTTTTCTTAAGTTGGATTTTTTCTTTCCTGCCCTTTTAGAGTTCAGCAGTGCCTAAGACCTGGGTCTCAACAGACCACCTCTCCATTGTGTGGTAAGTTAATATAACTTATTTTGGTGATTTGTGGTGCTCCTTTTTTCTCATCAGTGCATTAATTAGAACTTTATCCAAAAATAAAGTATGGGAGAAAGACTGACTTAAGTACTGAGAACTCTAACCTTGGTTTTTGTCTCAGTTTGACAACCTGTAAAATCATTTCTTGAAGAACCAATAGCATCAATCTCAAATGAAGCTAGACTCAAATATCAAAATTTTAGAGCTTATCATAGTTTACCAAAATCAAAGGTATTTGCTATAGAACCTGTGAGCTCTTGGCCAATCACCAAACTCAGGAACTTGATGAATATAGCATTGACTATTCTAGAACAGTACATGGAAAACGAAGTAGGAATTAGATTTATCCTTTATGTAAATAGATTAAATAAGAGTAAGAAATACATAGACCCTAGTTATCTTATCCCTCTATGTTTAAGCTTAAAGATTCTTTTTTCACTTTCCTCTGGCTGTGCAGTCAATGGTGTCTACAAGAAGCACAATAGTTCAGGCATACAAAGATGGGGCAGATGGTTGCCTGTAGCTGAAGTAGACAAGAAAACTTAGGGAAAACAGAAGGACTCTGTTAGTTCCACTGTCAAACATCCAGGAAGATTTAATTTGCTTTATTTTTATGTTTCAACTTTAAGAAATATACTTAATAATAATGATTTGTTAAATACTTTTAGAGTTTAGAGCTGTAAAAGAAACCCAGATATTCCATTAAATAATAGAATTATGCATGTTTGTATCAAAAGTATATTAAAGAAAGTTTCATTTGTAACTTTATTTTTTAGGTGTAAACAATTGCAACTGACTACAATTCGAGCATTCTTTGATCTTATTGATGCTGATACTAAACAAGTATGTATTTTTAAAATTAAATATTCAGTAAAGTAAAAGCTTTTGTTACAGCAGGGATAGATTTATTTTTTTCAAAAAAAATTTTTAACGTTTATTTATTATTGAGAGACAGAGACAGAACATGAGCATGGGAGGGGCTGAGAGAGGGGGAGACACAGAATCTGAAGCAGGCTCCAGGCCCTGAGCTGTCAGCACAGAGCCTGACATGAGGCTTGAACCTAACAAACCATGAGATCATGAGCTGAGCCAAAGTCGGACGCTAACTGACTGAGCCACCCAGGCACCCTCAGCAGGGATGGATTTAATACATTTTTTTTACTTTCATAAAAGTAGAAGCCATATATCAACAGCAGTTAGTTTCAAAATAGAAATCTCTTTATTTTTATCTGATAATACTTTGATCACTATTAATAATTAATTGAATGCAATGAAAGTAAAAAAGTGAAAGAATACTTTAAATGTTCCCCCCAGTTTTCCCTTTTTACTTGTTTAAAATTTGATATACATCCTTTTAACTTTAAGGAAAGTACTTACTACAAGCTTTTTTTTTTTCCTTAGTAACACATTGTAGACTTCATGATCTGTCTTATTAGACGTTTTTGTTTAATTCTTTTTAAAAAACCATCTTTACCTTTCTGATAGGAAAAGGTATTCCTATCATTGAATTTATTGAATAACCCACTCTGGCCAAAACTTAAATTATGTACTTCTAGAAGTTGAACCTTTTCTGTAATGAGATTACACTTATAAACTCTCTAGGCTAGTGATTTTCCAAGTTGTTCAATTAGCAGGACACCTGGAAGTCATAGTGCCCTTTATAGTTTCTTGTCTGCCAGCATTTATATAGTAGTGGGCACCAAGGATTCCAGCAAAATTCAGGGAATGAACTTATCTATTTTTCTGTGATAATGTACTGGGAATGTACTGCTATTTTTCATCTTAAAGCAGCCATTTTTTAAACCTCAGGTCATCTTGGAGTCCTTCACTGTTTTATAGAAACATGTTTTGAGAACTGTGCTTGTGGCTTCTTTTGAAGAAAAAGTTCCTTGTGTATTAGGTAGTTTTCTTCATTATGACAAAGTATTCAGCTCAGATATTTTTGGATTCTTTCCCTTGAAGGCTCCAATTCTTTGAGATACTAGTATGGGTGGCCTCTTAATAGATCTCTAGGTAATGCTTTCCTTATTGTATCTAGAACTTTGCTCTTTTGCTTTCTCTGTTGGAAGTGGGGTGGTGTTTGTGTTTTTTCCTTAACCCTTCAGAAAGCTGCAGAACTACTAGTAGATTAGGTATTTACCTCTCTCCTGAAGAATGCAATAAAAGAGACCCCCCCCCCACCAAAAAAAAGGGAGACCCAGATTGTTGTGTTTTACTACATTTTAAGCCACAAGATACTGTATTTAAGTTAGATATTTATTAAAATAAATCAACTTTATAGCATTAACACTGAATTGGCCATAGAATGCAAACATTTTTCAGTTTTTCAACCTTGTTTTAATTGTGAGTCTTAACTATGGTCATTGGTTTTTAGTTTGAGAGAGTGCAACTAGATACAATAATAGAATCCCTTAAAATTGCAAGACCAGGTTGTATTTGGAATGACATTTGGTAGGCTTAGGGAGAAAACTCATTTCAGCCCATGAAGAACATTAATATCAGAGACAGGTTTAATACTTAAAAATTGTACATAAAGCTATTTTTTAATTGAAGTATAGTTGAAACACTACATAAAACTAATTCTAATCTTGTTTTCCATTAAATCCTGAGATGAGAAAATTTTAATACTAGTGTGTAATAAGTTATAATTCTGGATAGATAAGTATTTTACAGACACATTTTAAGAGACATGAGAAATTTTTTATAACTAATATTACTAAGAATCAGAATATGAAACTGAGTTCTATTTCACAAACTCACTATATATAAGTAGACTCGACCAAATATTAGGCAATAAAAAGTTACGATATGATCGCTACCTTTCTTTAATCCCAAACATGTAGTATGAAGGAATCAGAATTAGACAATAATTTCTGATGTTATCATAAAAGACCTAGCTCAGGGGCACTTGGGTGGCTCAGTCACTGGGGAGTTTGAGCCCTGCATTGGGCTCTGGAGTGACAGTTCAGAGCCTGGAGCCTGCTTCGGATTCTGTGTCCCCTCTCTCTCTGCCCTTCTCTGACTCATGCTCTGCCTCTCTTTCAAAAATAAACAAACGTTAAAAAAATGTAAAAAAAAATAAATAAAAGTCATAGCTGAAAACTTATGAATGGATAGATTCCCTAGAATGAGTAAGGAGGGAAAGTCCTGACTTACCTAAAATTTTTGGCAGAAAGACCTATTTATTACTTTTAATTGCTGTAAACAGATGTGACTGCTTTAAAAAAAGTCAGAATTGGGGCGCCTGGGTGGCTTAGTCGGTTGAGCGTCTGACTCGCTTAGGTCATGATCTCGCGGTTCATGGGTTCGAGCCCCGCGTCGGGCTCTGTGCTGACTGCCAGCTCAGAGCCTGGAGCCTATTTCAGTCTGTGACTCCCTCTCTCTCTGACCCTCCCCGGCTCACGCTGTCTCTCTCTCTCTCTCTCCTAGAAATAAATAAAAATATAAAAAAATAAATTAATTAATTAAAAAAGTCAGAATTAGTTTTATATGAGATTGAGTTTATTGAACTATTGAGTTTGCATCAATGAAGATAAATTTCAGTATCCTCTACTGTAGTTATATAATACCTGAAGAACTGTATTCTATTTTGTATGTTGTATTATAAGGAGGACATTAACAAACTTGAGTTTATCTGGGGAAGACAGGGTGGTAAAGGGTTTGAAATAATTCTATGAAAAACAGTTGATTTTTTTTTTGAAATAGTTTAATCTGTAAAGAAATGTTTTATTGCTCTTTAATTTCTTGAAGGGCTGGCCGCTAACTTAATATGTCAAAGTAACAAGGAATCAGATATGGCAGAGCATTCTCCTCATAAGAATTGTTAAAATTGGAATGTACTAACTTCCAAAAGAGCAAGTTAGAAATAAATATTCAAGCAAAAGGTGATTTCCTAAGGGATTGAAAAGATTTGCTAGACATGGGTCCTCACTGTCATTTCTTTTTTATCCTCTCGCTATGTCATTGAGAAAATCACTTAACCTGTCAGAGTCTCCGTGCTTAAACTAGAGAATTGAATAGCGGTAGATTCTAAATGGATTTTATACCCAGTATTTTTTTTTTCTTTAAGGTAGAAACTGGTATAAAGTTGTAGATATTTATTGTGCTACAATATTTTAAAACAGACAATAAAAAGTCCTGTTGTATGCTCTCATTTTCATTTAATGAAAGAAAGGACATTTAGACACAATAAAAGTAAGAGTAGAGGCAAGGCAAGCAGTTTCCAAGGAAGTGCAGTTGGCAGTTCATATTTTCTTTAATGACCAGTGAATTCTTTGTTGTGGGATTGGCGCTGGCCTGAATTTGGAAACTAATGTGTTGGAATCACTAGTCTGGAGAATCTCTTAAGTTCTCATCTGACTCTATATACCTTTGTATGTTTTAACTGTTACTTGAGAGGCACTATTGCATAATGGTTGATATCATGGGCTCTGGATCCAGACTACTTGGGTCGGAATCCTGACCCAGACTCTGAATAGGAGTGTGACCTTAGGCAAGTTCCTTAGTTTCTGTGTGCTTTTGTTTCTTTGAAAAATGCAGATATAGTAGTTAGTATCTCCTAGAGCTCTTGTGATGCTTAAATACTTAGAATAGTGCCTGACACAGAGTATGTAACTGTTGGCTCTTGCCATTATTATTTGAAGCAAAGTTTTATTGAACTATCACAGTAGATACAAAAAGATGCAGCATGTATCATTATTCTTTCTAGATAACTCAAAATCCCAAGAAGAAATTGTCAGTTTTGAATCACCACTTTATAAGACACCCAGCAAAACACTTTGAAGAAAATCCAGCAATAATTTCTGACTTAACAGGTTGGTGGCAATAACATGTTTTTATTTTAAATCAAGTTTTTATTATTATTTTTAGGTAAATTATTAGCAAAGTCTTTGAAACTTTGATATTTCAGGTACTCTAATCCTATTATATCTTATTAATTTTTCTGTGATAGTTTCTTATGAGGTTCTTGATTAAGGAAGAGAAAAAGTAGGAAAACAATTTATATGATGTTGCTGATAAAAATTTTGGCCTGAAAATAATATGACAAGTAGAAAAATTTTAAAGATAGAGTTAAATGTCTCTATTCTGACAGTTACATAAAATACTTTAATTAATCTTAAGTTTTCAATATCAGTCATTTTTCAGTCTTCCTTTAGTATAACAGCATATCTTTTGCTGTTAACAAACTACGTGTCATACTCACTTTGAAAATCAAATAATTTATTTCCTTTTTATTGATACTTTATTAGAGTTAAAGACACCAGATAAATTTAAGATGCTTTACTTGATGTGAATGCTAGTTGCTGATGAGTATATGGATAACATCTTACTAGATTTTTTATTTTAAAATAGCCATTGTTCAGGAAATCACTTCTTTTTCAAATCCTGCTGTAATTGAGAAGTGTTTCAAAAAATGTATGTTTTATGAGCATTCAGTAAAAAAATTGTTTAATATTTCAAAAACAAGGCAAACAAATTAATTTCCTTTACCTTAGTGACATCTATGTGGGTTCCAGTAAAAGTGTCCAAATGGACCTATGTGGCTTACAATGTAAGTATACCATTAATGGATTTTTTTTTTTACTTTTTTCAAAAAAAATTTTAGTATTTGTCTTTAAAAGTTTAAGACTCTTTTAAAAAGATAACTATTATTTTCCCACATTAAAACAATTTAATGAAAATTCCTTAGTAATATCTAGTTAGTGTTCATTTATCCACTTTTATCATAATTGTCAAATTTTTTTGTTTCTCAGTTTGTTTAAATGAGAATACAAATATCCACATATTGTCATTTGTTGATATGTCTCTTATTCCTCTTTTAATCTCTCATACTTCTTCTACCCCTTTTCCTTGCAGCTTATTTGTTGAAAAAACAAGTCATTTCTCCTATAGAGTTTCACACAGTCTTATTTTGCTGATTGCATGAACTGAGAGTTGATATGGCCAAAGGGAGAGAGGCCTTTTAAAAATACATATATTTATCCTACAGTGAAACTGTAGACCACCCTCACCCTTGGCATTGTCACTGTTCTGTATAAGGCTGCTTGTTTTTTTCTATTGCCAAAGTCTAATAAACAGGGGAGACTGTCATGCTTATGCATGAAATAGAATTTAGTCAAATAAAAGTTTTTGGTCATTTGGTAAAAAAAAAAAAAAATTATATATTCCTTTGTCTACTCTTTTCTTGTGACTTCGTTTGTGGATCAGATTTAGTTGCTTGATCAGATTCAGCTTCTGTTTTGGCTAGATTCTTTTTTTGTGATGTTAGCAGCTATTGACAAAGAATGCCTAGAGTCATTAATTCATTTAGGAGGATGCAAAAATGCTGACACTCTAATTTGATTAATTTTTCTTTTTATTTATTTATTTTTAATATTTTTTTTATTTATTTCTAGGAGAGAGAGAGAGAGACAGCATGAGCAGGGGAGGGACAGAGAGAGAGGGAGATACAGACTCTGAAATAGGCTCCAGGCTCTGAGCTGGCAGTCAGCACAGAGCCCGACGTGGGGCTCGAACCCACGAACCGCGAGATCATGACCCAAGCGAAAGTCGGACGCTTAACCGACTAAGCCACTCAGGCGCCCCTAATTTTTCTTTTTATTAAGAGGAGCACCGTATTGGGAAGTTTCTCATCTAAGTTTATCAGAAGGGGAACATATCACAAAAGGAAAAAACTATAATTGCTTAGATCTTTGGCTCTTAGATTTCCTGGTTTTCAGAAAAGCAAGTTGGCTCCAAACCTCCTCCATCAGTGATCATAAATGGTTTTGGGGATTTTTCTTCTAGTTTTATTATGAACTCATACTTTAAACATGTTTGTATTTCCATCTAAACTATTAAAATTGTTCTGTCTTTGACCAGTGGAAGACATTTCAAGTAAGGCTTCTGAATCTTTTTGATAAAGCTACTCTTTAGTTGTCTTTGATAGTTTCTTCCCTATCTAGTATGAGAAGATACTTGAATTCATTTTGCACATTTCCTGCCCCAAACCTTGAATCCGTATTTTCTCTAAGGGACTCTTATTATTATTTGGTGTCTAGAAATCATAGTTTGGGCACCAAAGATGTTTATGACTTGTAGGTTAGCATTTCTAGGCCTTTTCAGTGGACAGAGTTAAGAAATGTATTTTATCTTCGTCATAAGGCCAAAATTCCAACCCAAACAAAAAAATATTCATTTATACTGATATTTCCAGGACAAATTCAGGACTACAGGGTACTTGAAACCCCTGTCTTACATCTGTCTTACATTTTCCACTGCTAGAATATTGGTTCTTAACAACACCAAGAATGATAAAACTAGAATAATTACTGATTGCTTTATCTGGATGTTTGAATGATGAATTTATCTATTCTCTTGATAGTTTTATTATGTTTTGCTTTTTTTTTTTTTAGGAATCTGATAAGATATATTTTACATTTCCTCTTGAAAATCATAGAAAAATCTACACTCATGTATATTGTCAGAGCACCATGCTGGTAAGACAATTGGTACATTTTATATACATTTAAAGCTGAGGTTTTTAAAAGATTTGATTAATATCTAATAGATCTCTGTAGCTATGAGCTATTAATTAAATCTGATAAGTTGAAAAATATTTGTCTGGAACAGAGTTTTGATTAAAAAATACTAATCCATGTTTCTTTGATAATTTACTATGAAATTATACTCTTGGCTCTAGTTTAGGTCTTTCACCCTGTTTTTCTGCCTTTCACTATATTTAGGATGAAGGAATTCAGTTCATATCTCCTTTAATTCTAAAATTTTATTAGTACTTTAAAGAACAGATCTATTTAAACAAAGCTGTTCTGTATGAAGTAAATACTGTTTTTCCATTGGCTACCATACTAAAATTGCAGGGTTTTTTATACCAAACATTTTCTAAAATACTTTTTGTTACAGTGTTATCTAGACTTGAGTTAACAATGTGATTATTTCTTTTTAATGAGTACCTAATATGTTAGGCCTTGTAAAAAAAATGTGTTAGATGCTATAGCATGCCTTTGTTATATTAGGAATATTTAAGTAAAAATTTAATAATTTATCAGCATTTCTTACTTTCAGGAACTTGTTTCCCAATTTGAGTTCTTTTCCCTCTTTTTTTGAAAAAAATTTTTTTTTGCATTTCCCAGGATCACTTTATCTATGCATCTTTCATAATTTATTTCCTTTTGTCCCTTTTGTTGGATTATTTGTATTCTTTAGAACTAGAATCTCATATGTCACTGCGTTGGTAAATCCTGTCATTGTATTATCTTCAGAAAGAATGTAAAATCTTCGGAAAAGATTATAGGCAAGCATTGTGGGATAGGTGCTAATGAAAATTAATTTTAATGGGATGACCAGAGTTTTGCATTTCTCACAGAAACTAGCATCTCTTAGCCTAAAGTCTGTTTGGGCAGTTTATCTTAGGAGAATCTGGCCCTTAGACTGCTGTCTTAAAATATCCAAACTCACTTAATATTAAATTCCAAATCACAATGTTAGTATTATATTGAGAAAAATCCTTGATAAAGTTCAAATTATCCATTTGGCTTATTGGAGGATCCCTTTTCTGTAATTTAAGGTCTATGGGTATTGATTAGCATAAAGTCATGTAGGGAATTTGTTAAATCTTTCAATTATATTATAGAAGTTTTCAATCATGGAAAAGTAGAATATGATAATGAAATCTCACATAATCATCACATAACTTTAACAACATTGCCATTCTTATTTATCCTTTCCTCATTTTTTTGACTGAAGCATTTTTAAAGCAAATTCTAGGCATTTTATCATTTCATCCTTGAATACTTAAATGTGTTTTTCTAAGAGATAAGAATTATGCATGTTACTCTAATACCATTATTTCATCCAATGAAATTAATTAATTATGTCTTAATATCATGTGATATCCAGTCCATGTTCAATTTTCCTCTTGTTCAATTAATTCTAAGTTGGTTTTTTTGAATCAGAATCTAAAAAGTACACATACTGCATGGTTCATGGATCCTCAGTCTCTTTTATAACGGCCACTCCCCTCACCTCTGCCATTTATTCGTTTAAGAAAATAGGTTATATGTTCTACAGAATTCCCATATTCTGGGTTTAGCTGACTATATTCTTTTTTTTTTTTTTTTTTTAAGTTTATTTATTTTGAGAGAGCCAAGTGCGGGTGGGACAGAGAGGGAGAGAGTGAGACTCCTGCCTCCCCCCAACACAAGGGCTCAATCTCAGGAACCAAGAGATCATGACCTGAGCTGAAATCAAGAGTCTGATGCTCAGCTGACTGAGCCACCCAGGCTCCTCTAGCTCACTGTATTCTTGTGGGATCATTTTTTTAAATGTTTGTTTATTTTAGAGAGAGAGAGAGAGAACGTGAGCATGGTAGAGAGAGGAAGACAGAGAATCCAAAGCAGGCTCTGTGTGACAGCACAGAGCCTGATGTGGGGCTTGAACTCACAAACTGTGAGATCATGACCTGAGCCGAAGTCTGATGCTTAATCAGCTGAGCCACCCAGGTGCCCCTCTTGTGGTATCATTTCACATATATTTCTATCCCTTATGTTTTCTGTAAATTAAGAATCTTGATTAATTTTTAATTATCATTCATTTTTTTGTGGCAAATATGTTTTATAAGTAGAACTCTGTACTTATCAGAAAATCTATATTTGATTGTCCCACTTTAGTGACCTAAAGACTTATCAGTGGAGTTGGATGGTATCAGCATGATATATTTTATAAAGTTCTTAATCAGTTTTTCACCGAACAGTTTTAGCAGCCATTGAGAACATTGGTTTTTTTTTTTAACTATAGATAGATTTCTTTTTAGATCTATAAATTTTATAATTAAGTAGCATTTTTTTCTGTATATACCTTGGAAATTAGTTGGCATTTCATGAGTGACTTTTTCTAAGAGTTTTATATGATTTTTATAATTAATTGAGTTAGGGCTGCTTACTAGATGACCTGAAGTTGTTCTTTTGACACCTTATAAATTACAAATCGTGGTGTTTTAGGGTGGGCTTGAATAATACTTTTTCAATTTGTTAATAAGTCAGAATTCACTATACACTAAGGTCTAAATAGTGTTGAATATTGGCAACTTTCATATCAAGGGTTATCTTAGGGTAGGCTCCCTTAAAACACATTACAAAAATGGGTTGGATCCTTAGAGGTCTCTAGAGTTTTCTTTTCTAAGCTATACAGATCTTTTTTTTTTTTTTTTTTTTTTTTTGCCTTGCTTTTTAACGTTACATTATTCTGGGAAACATGGGCAGCTGATAGAGAAGTTCACGTAAGTATTCTGCCAGCTGTGGAGAGCTGACAAATACTGCATTTTTGTTTGTTTGTTTCCTTTCAGCTTTCTTTTCTGTATTCTTGGAAAATATCTTAAAATTGTATTTAAGCTCCATAAGGGCAGAAACTGTATCTGCCTCATTCATCATTTTCCTTGAAGGCTTAGCATAGTTCCATGGTTCTAGAATGGACTTTATAAATATTAGTGGAATGAAGGGATTCATTTCTTTCTTATTGTCCTCTCTGTTTACTAAGGCAAATAATATGTGGCTATCTGGGCAGTGTTTTTTATCCTCTTATTCCTTGGTGTGTAGAATTTCAGTAATTGGATCATCACATCTTGGAACATTGCTCTTACTACTTCCTTTGGTCTTTGGTCATAGTGCTGTTAAACTACTGAAGATAAATACATAATTGTGTTAAAGTATCACTACCATCTCTGCAGCATTCCCCTGCTATCCTGATAAAGTAATAACTAGCTTTTGTCTTCAGCCCTTCTAGTTGTGCTTCAACCCAAACACATGCTCAGTTACATAGAAGTTTTGCCTAATAAATGAGTACCAAATGATAAACTAATAAGCTATATACTTAGAGTGATTGCTACCTTTAATTACTTGGCTCTGAATTTTTTTTTCTATTTTTATAAAAGTCTACCTCTAGGTATTCATTCTTCTGTTTTTACTTAAAATGTAGGTAACTTACTATGTAACTACCTAATTAAAGTATGAGCATTGCTGAACTCGGAAAGTGTTGGTTCAAAAATTAGAATCACTTAGGCAACATGCTGTGCAGAGGTCACTCTTACTGCTGTTCTAGGTTACTTGATTACCTATTGATGCTGACATCAGACTTCTTTGCCTACCCTTGACCTATATGATTTTGAGAATGCTTGGAAATGTTTCTAAACAAAAAGTTGCTATTTTGTGTTTCCATTGTGCCTACTAACTCTATAATATAACAGTAAAATGTTAAAGCTGCCTATTTTATGTAAATATTTTCTAAAATATCTTGTGTGTTTTGTATTATTAATCAACAGGATACAAATAGTTGGATATTTGGCTGTATAAACAGCACTTCTATGTGGTAAGTCTTTTGAACCTCAGGGCCTTGACTGTTGATTTTTCTCAATATAAATAATACAAATCACACCACACTTTTTAGAATAGCTTCATACATTATTAAACTCATTTTCTGCTTTACCAAGTTATAGCACTGATTTTATAATGAAAAATAAAGAGAATTAACATCAATAATATTTGCAGACATTGAAATAGTTACTTGCTAAGAAAAACTTTTTTTTTTACCCAAAAGGACTGCATAGATAAGAGTATATTAGATTAGATTTACTGGACTTAGCTTCATTAGACCTTTCACTGGTGGGTCTGTAGCTGGTTTATGTTTCCTCTGAAGTTTATTTATAACTTATAGTATTTTAATATGTTTGTCCTTTAATTATATTTTCATATTCATTTCAAAGCCGGCAAGGGATTGATTTATCATGGAAAGCTGAACTGCTGCCAACAATTAAGGTAAATTATGGCTTTAGAATTTTAATATCCAGTGAATAAATACTCAAAAGGACTGGAGTCTATAGGCATTTTAGAGTATGGTCTTTTATAAATTCATCTAAGTATTGAGTAAACTTGAGATTTGCTAACATATGTTTTAGAAATATTTCTGTGGTAATACATTTAATGGAGAATAACATGAAAAATTTTTTGAACTTTCAAAGGTAAAAACTATATGTTAACACTTTTCTAAATGAAATTAAATCTAGGGACATCGGGGTGGCTCAGTCAGTTAAGTGTCTGACTTCAACTCAGTTCATGAACTCATGATTGACATTGAGCCCCATGTTTGGTTCTGTGCTGACAGCTCAGAGCCTTGGAGCCTGCTTCGGATTCTGTCTCTGCTTCTCCCCCATTCACTCTCTCTCTCTCTCTCTCTCTCTCTCTCAAAAATAAACAAAAATTTTTTTTAAATAAATTAATTCTGTATATTATAGCATCATACCAAGAGCTAGATAAATTTTTAAAATTTAATTTGAGAGCATGTTTGGAATGGTTTATCTTAAAATAGAAGCTAAATTTTAAAGAGGAACCACAATAGGGAAGTGAGCATCTTGAAGAGGCGTAAAGTAATTTTCCAAATCAACCTCATCCTCATTGTGTGGTCAAGCACTTGGATAACTCTACTTTATCTAGTACTCCGTGGGATTTATTTAATTGTTAGTGATTAAGTAATTTTGGTACTTCTATCTGGTAGGTCAGCAAGTCTTTTTACAATATGTTAATCTTGTTAGGAAAATAATTCTAAACTTTGATGAAAACTCCATTCTAATTTCCAAATTGTATTTATTATAACCCATAATCTTATATCAGGATTGATAATTTTTAGTCTTTAGGTAAGTCTATACTTTAAAAATATATTTTCAGGGATGCCCGTGTGTCTCAGTCTGTTAAGCTTCTGACTTTGGCTCAGGTCATGATTGTACAGTTCTTGGGTTAGAGCCCGCATTGGGCCCTGTGCAGACAGCTCAGAGCCTAGAGCCTACTTCACATTCTGTGTTTCCCTCTTTCTCTGTCCCTCCCCTGCTTGAGCTCTGTTTCTCTCTGTCAAAAATAAATAAACATTAAAGAAAAAAAATTTTTAAAAAATGTATTTTCATAATGAATACTAGCCTCATAATCTTGAAAGTGAAGCCATCTGGGGCGCCTGGGTGGCTCATTTGGTTAGGCTTCTGACTCTTGATTTTGGCTCACGTCATTGTCTTATGGTTCTTGAGTTCAGGCCTGACAACAGGCTCTGGGCTGATGGCGTGGATCCTGCTTGGAATTCTCTCCTTTCCTCTCTTCCCCTCCTCTGCACTCATGTTTTCTCTCTCTCTCTCTCTCTCTCAAAATAAATAAATAAACAAAATAAATAAATTTTTAAAAAGAAAGTGAAGCCATCTGGCTGGTCCCTGTCATCTCCCACTACAGTTTAGCTAGTTGTGTTCATGATTGTTTATATTTATATGTATAAATAGTCAACTTTACTAACAGAGAGGAATGACAGAATGAATAAATTACTTATTCATTCAAGTCAAATTACTTCACACTTGACTTTAGAATGGTGGCAGTGATTTTTCCTGTCACCTTGGTCATCCTTATTTTGTGCATATTCAGTCATGTGACTTTGTATTTAGGAGACAAATATTATAGGAAAGTGATTAGATTCATATGAACATTTTTAATGTCTCTCACTGTTTCTATCCTAATCTAGGAAGGAGCAAAACAAACAAAAGTATTAGGGTATACTTATTGATAATCATTCATAAATCTTTCCTTGAATTTCCAGTTTGGATATCCTATCCAATCTGTAATTTAAGAGTTAGGAGGAAATAAATAATTAAAATCTGATAGAAGAGCGCCTGGTTGGCTGAATTAGTTAAGCGTCTGACTTTTGGTTTTTGGTTCAAGTCATGATTTCATAGTTTGTGACTTCAAGCTCACTGTCACTGCAGAGCCTGCTTGGGATTCTCTCTCTCTCTCCCCCTGCCCCACTCATGTTCTCTCTAAATAAATGAATAAACTTAAAAAACTAACCCTGATAGTATGTTACTTTGCTCCTATTTTTAAAAAGTTACTTCTTAAATAATAAAATCCTTATATATATGTTTGATCTCAAAGATTAAACAACGTATTTATCTGGTTCTAGACCGCTAAATTGTTTCTTCTAAATGTAAGAAATAGCTGGCTGAACAGCAGGGGAACAAGCTCTTCTAGCTGCATTTTACAGTGAAAGCAGAGAGAGGTTGTCAGCATTAAAAGCCTACTGAAATATGGGGGGAGGGGGCGTGGAATGGAAGAGGGAAGTTTAGAAAACAACGATTATAATATTCTGCAATCTTAGGTGTTCCCATCTGATGAGAATTATAATTATTAAACATAAACTTCCATTTTCATGAATCAGAATTATATATGTGTTTTCCATTTGTAAAAAGGACAAATTATTTTGCCATCAAGTTGGAGGGAAAGAAAAGAATAAGATTTTGAGAATTTTATTCATATTTATGAATATGAAATGATTCATATGACACTCAATGGAAGCAGTGTCAGATGAGAAACATGCCACTTTTAGCATTGCTGCTGACTGAACTGTAAATAAATAGAGTACAGCAAAGCACTTGTAAATTCAGTTTTTAAACACCAATCACATGGAATTTTTCTATCATGGGTACAATGAAGAAGTTTCTTAAAAACACACAGCACAGCAGGCCAAGAATTTGGTAAGCCAAAATGGATTTGTTGTTGAAAACAAACACAAAAATTAACTTTCTAAAGATACCTACCTAACTTATATGACAAAACTATCTTGTCACCATTTTGCCTTATTCATACTTTAGCACCATAGCTTTGGTCTGCAAACAGCAGCAGAACTTAGAGAGTTTTTTTTTTTTTCTTTTTTAAATTTTTTATGTCTTTATTTTATTTTGAGAGAAAGACAGCGTGAGCAGGGGAGGGTCAGAGAGAGAGGGAGACACAGAATCTGAAGCAGGCTCCAGGCTCCAAGCTGTCAGCACAGAGCCTGACATGGGGCTCAAACCCACAGACTGTGAGGTCATGACCTGAGCCAAAGGTAGGCACTTAACCGACTGAGCCACTCAGGCGCCCCTAGAACTTAGAGAATTTCTGACATCAAAGCCTGGAGCCCAGTGTGGAACTTGAACTCATGACCCTGAGATCAAGATCTGAGCTGAAAACAAGAGTTGGACACTTAACTAACTAAGCTGCCCAGCCTCCCCAAAGCCTGATGTTTGATTTCCAGTGTGTATTGTCTCAGCATTAAGGGCATTTTATCCTTAAAACACTGTAAAATTTCCAAACTTCATATTAATCTTTTTTTGTCATTGTAACAATTTTATGAATATTGTTCATTCCTACTGACATTATAACTCTATGAGATTTTTATAAGGAAATTTTTTGGCACTGTTATCTTGTCAGAGTATTCTGATCCTAAAAATAATTCTTGAGAAAAAATTATTCTTGCACATAGATAACAAAAGCTATTCGTGTGGATAACTACACAGAGTAACTATGGTTCTTTCTAATTAATCTTTCATAATTAATCTAACATTTGTCTGAGTATCTCAGTTGCCTGTCCCTATGAGTTTTGAGGCCCTTTTAAGGCCTTTTAATTTACATTAGAATGTATTCAGTCTGTTGTTGAGACTGCCAAGTAGAGGTGAAGTCTACGAGTTTAATTAGCATTTAGAGGTGAATCTTGTCAGGTTGTTAGAGGGCCACTAGTTAACAATTCCGTAGGTTCAGCACCTTTGTTCAACTTGCCAACGTACGTGCTTCTGAAAAACACTGGAGAAAGTTAACTGTCTGGAGAAATTTCTTAATGCGTACAAATTGTTACCACATAGAACTACTTCCATCCCCACACCTACTTCCAGAAAAAAAAAAAGAAACTGGATTTTAAAATTGTATTTTGGGGCACCTGGGTGGCTCAGTCGATCAAGCATCTGACTCTTGATTTTAGCTCATGATCTTGTGGTTTATAGGATTGAGCCCCTTATCAGGCTCTGCACTGACAGGGTGGAGCCTGCTTGGGATTCTCTCTCTCCTTTTCTCTCTGTTCCTCCCTTGCTCATGTTCTCTCTCAAAATAAATAAACTTAAAAAAAACAAACCTGTATTTGGTGGCTTGGCTTTTCATTAAGTAGATCAGTCTCCTGTCTATTCATTCCTCAAAATATAGATTATAGGATCTGGTCTTAATTTTAAAAGTAGATGTTCATTTAATAAGGTGCATTATTAGTCTTATAGTGTCTTCATATCATTTGATGAATAATTTCCAGGAGATGATGTTTATATACATCATTAGATAGCAACTCTTTACTGCTTGGGATAGATCAGAATCTTTTGAGGTTAGGTTGCAACTCTTCTATTATTTTTAGTATTCATTTATTCATTCATCATGTAGAAGTCATATTGTAATGTTATAAAAAACAAATGGACAAGTTATAAAAGATACCAGATCTGGAAATAATTATATAAAACATTTAATTTAGTATTAAGAGTCACATCCCTACATGAAGGGATATAGTTCAAAGAATATTTTTGGTAGTCCACATAAATTATTAGGAATTTTACTTCAGCAGGATTATTGACCTGAAAATGTAAACATGAGAATTTTATGAAGTCTTGAATGTAAAGTTTGAAATTAGTTTCTTTAATAACCAAATAATAAGAAATGTGTTTGTAATTTATCTTTTAAAGTGCTTTAAGCTCTGTGTATCCTCAGCTTTTATATTTGTGGTTTTTTGTTGTGTTTTTTTTTTTTTTAGTCTCTGACATTAAGACTTCAAGACTATCCTTCTTTATCTCATCTTGTTGTTTATGTACCATCTATTCATGGAAGTAAGGTAACAAATGGATTAAGGTTATTATTCAAAATGTTTTATGGATATTATATGGTTATATAGATGTAACTAAATATTTAAGTTATTTTTTGATGAGTCCTTTAGTATATAGTATAATGCTTATCTAAAACAGTGACTAGTTCAGTGATCCACCTAAGACTTAAATCATTAGGATCATCTATTCTAACTTGAACTATGCAGAATAAACCCAAGTCTATGTTTAAAGTGGGAACATAACTTACGTATTCATCTTTCAAAATCTATTCATTATTGAGTTCCCTTTTATGTCAAGAGTCTACCAGGAATTTTAGGAGGCACACAGATGAATCTTATTCTCAAAGAGCTATATACTATTGGGTAGAGGAGAGAAACATTTGGAAGCAGAGGGAAGAGTGAGGTACCCAAAAATATAATACAAATCAGAATATAGCAAATAAATAAGAAGTATGAAAAGAGGAGATATCTCTGAATGATGGAATGAAGAAAGACTTTATTATGAGGTGATATTTAAAATTGCCTTGGGGTTCCTGGGTGGTTCAGTCAGTTGACCATCCAACTCTTGATTTACGATCGAGCACTGCCTCAGGCTCTGGGCTGAGTATGGAGCTTGCTTTGGATTCTCTTTCTCTCCCTCTGCACCTCTCCCCTGCTTGCTTGCTCACTTGTTCACTCTCTCTCTCCCCCTCTCAAATAAATAAAAATGAAAAAAAAATTTAAGAATAATAAAATACAATTGCCTTAAAAGATAGTTAAAATTTTTATGGGTAGAATGAACATTGTAGACCTGTGCTATCTGATATGGGAGTTATGAGCACATGTGTCTATTTAATTTAAAGCAATAAAACAAAATAAAATAAAAATTAATTTCCTTGGTTGTACTAGCCACATTCCAGGTGCTCAATAGTAACATCATTGCAGACAGTAATAATGAACAGCACTGCTGGGAAAAGAAATAGATGCAAGTATGGAAGTGTGGAAGTGTAAGATATGTTTGAGAAATACTGAATAAGTAAACAGTAATTTTTTTTTAAATGGCCACCATGGGTAGAATGGTGATGGAAGAAAAGTCTGGGAAAGTAGTCTATAGACATATTGTGGAGAACTTTGATTCGAAGATGCAGGACTTTATAGAATTCAGGAGTTACTAGACAGCAGAAAGATTTTAAGAAATGGAATCAGCCAGTTTGGAAGATGAATCTACCTATTGTATGCATGGATTAGAAACAGACAAGCTACTTCATAAGGGGTTATGAGGGCTTGAATTACGGAAGTGAGTGTAGAAATACTCTCACTTGGTGGAGATGGTGATTTTTGAGAGACGTTTACCACAAGAAAATGGCAGTAAAAGATCCTCATGTTTCACCTAACAAACTTATCCTTCAATGTGTAGCTTGTGTCTTCTATTTTCCTTTTCATGACTCCTTTAGGCAACTTCTTACTTCCATGACACTTTAACTTTGAGTGACTTACTACAATGAATTATAATTTATGTCTCTATTCCCATCACAGTATTGTGAATTCTTTGAGAGTAAGACCAGATAGATTTTGTATTGTCAACCTTTAGCAACTCACTACCATATAAATGATCAAAAAATGTTTTCTGAATGAGAAAGTTGTTGAAATTTGAGGCCAAAATCATTAGGAAAATTTTAAAGATAAAGGAAAAAGGGGGATTTTTCGGAGATCAACTCAAAGACTGAATCTCAGAAGTACTTTATAATAGATTGATTGTTTTGTTTTGCTTAGCTCAAGTGAGAGATAATTCAACATCTTCAATTCTAAAAGCTGTCTTTAGGGGGTTTTCTGTCAGGTAAGTTGGTTTTGAATGAATTAAACATCTTTTCCAAACTTGGAAAGGCCCTCTCTGGTTATTGCAAGAAGTGAATGAGCCTTTCACAAATAGCCACCCTTAGCAGCCTAATGAATATTTAATATGTCTTAATGCTCTTTGTCAAGTGCCACTTGCTGACTGTACTGTTGTACACCCAGTCTTACAGGGATGTTAATTTAGGCCTTTCATAATTTCTGTATATCTGTTATAACCCATTATCAGAAGGATACATGTATGTAAATAGTTTGAATTTATTTCTTAATCAACTGGTAATATAATTTTCAAAATACAAATATGGAATTACATTTTTTTGATGACAGAAAACAACTAAGTTCATTAATTAGAAGAGACCCTTGAATTATTTTCTTGGGAATTAGTTTATTCATAAAGGGCATAACCAAATTTTTAAAGCAGTAATAAAAATTGTATTATTTTAAATACCTGTACAAAGTGACTTAAAATTCTCTGGGTGTCTCAGTTGGTTGAATATCAGATTCTTGATTTTGGCTCAGGTCATAATCTCACAGTTAGTAAGATCAAGCCCCACATCAGGCTCTGCACTGTCAGCTCAGAGCCTGTTTGGGATTCTCTTATCTCCATTTCTCTCTGCCCCTTCCTCACGTGCATGCACTCTCTCTCTCTCAAAATAAATAAATAAACTTTAAAAAAAAGTTAAAATGATTTTCTGTCTGAGGCAATGTGTCACCAAAAATGCTTTGTAAAAATAAAATGAATAATCCTATTCAGTAAACGATTGTTCTACCCTTGTAACAGTGGTTTTCTATAAGGAAAATGTCTGATGGTATTCTTGGACATATAAGTACAAATGTGGAGAATAAAGCAAAGCCCCTGCATAAGTGTTTCCTTCTATTCCCTCGTGTGTACTATAGTCAAATGGCATTTTCCCACATCTGTTTTTCACTTTCAGAAACAAATCTACCCAAGAGGCAAACAAAATAACAATCCATTGGGTTTCAAGAACAATCCAAGATGTACATATAGGAAAACCCTAGGATAGTCCTCGCTGGTTTTCTACTTCCTATCAATAGCAGACTACTTGCTAGCTACAATAATGCATCAGATTAATTTCTTCGGCTCTTATAGATCAAAGAAATTTGATTTCCTCTTGGAAATTATTTTAATAATATTTTTATTGCAGACAGCTTAGGGCAAAGTTCCTTTATGCTGTTGTAGAAATGTTATTACAGAAGAAATGTCATTATGAAAATTTGAAATTATACAGATGTCACATTTTAGTTTTACTTTTTTTGAGATAGCATCTTTTTTTATTCAGGGGCGCCTCTGTGGCTCGGTTGAGTGTCTGACTCTTGATTTTGGTTCAGGTCATAATCTCATGCACGGTTCATGGGTTCAAACCCCACATTGGTCTTTGCGCTAATAATACATGGAACCTCAAGTTTTTAAACTTAAAAAAAAAAGTTTAGGGCACCTGAGTGGCTCAGTCGGTTGGCTGTCCAACTTTGGCTCAGGTCATGATCTCATGGTTCATGGGTTTAAGTCCCACCTCGGGCTCTGTGCTAACAGCTTGGAGCCTGTGGAGCCTGTTTCAGATTCTGTGTCTGCCTCTCCCCTGCTCACATTCTCTCTCTCTCTCAAAAATAAATAAAGATTAAAAAAAAAAAGTTTAGTTATTTATTTTGAGAGAGAGAGTATGTGCAAGCTTTGGAGGGGCAGAGAGAGAGAAGGACAGAGAGAATCCCAAGCAGGCACCAGGCTGTCAGTGCACAACCCTACATGGGACTCTATCCCATGAACTGTACCATGAGATCATGCCAGAGTTGAAATCAAGAGCCAGGCACTTAACTCACTGAGCCACCCACGTGTTCCAAGATAGCATTTCTTTTTCTTGCTTTATACATTTATTATTTCCCATTTATTCTAATCACCGTTTAACTTTAAATGATCATGCAAATGATCATTAGCCACTGGTAGATGAATGGTGGTATGCCTGTCTCCAAGGCTTTGGTAGTCTAATTAGAGTTTTGTAGATACATAATAAATAGGGGATTTTTAAAAAAGTAAATGTAACAAAATCATTTCTTTTTGACTCTGCAAGTATTCAGAGATTTTTATTTAAATTTCTAATTAATCTTGAGTTAACTTTGGTTCTTAATGCTTTGATCCATCCTTTAAAGTCCTTCTTCTAAACACACCTAACAGTGACCTGAAGAAACTGTGCTATACATCACCTATTACACAGATGATCGTCCAATAATTTATCTATGAAATTAAGCTAGTGCATTAAATTCTGTTAGCATCTCTCCTTGAGTAATAGTTGGCCATTTATGGATAGTCGGAGTTAGAATGTGATAGGTAATACCTTCTGCAAAGTTATAGACTTTATTTACTACTCAAACATCAAGTAAAGACATTTTACCAAAAATTTAATTCTACTTTTTCCTAATCAATCAATATTTTATATTTTAGTTTGTTGTAGATTGTGAATTCTTTAAAAAGGAGACAAGATCCATTCAGCTTCCTGTAACTCATCTTTTTTCCTTTGGTAAGTACTTTGATTTTGGAAAATCTTAAGAAGTGCTTTTATTTTTAACAGAGTGATTTACTTTACCAGTCAGTTGCAGTAAAGGAGAGCCTGTAACATTAAATGTTGTGTGTTTCAAGTATAGTTTTTAGAATAAACATGTGATGTGGTTCTGTGTTTTGATTCTTACTTAATACTGGGCCAACAGGCATCTTCTCATAATGGAAACTTTAAATTTTCCCCCTGATCATGTACATTTGTTGGTAATCATGTATGTATTTGTGTGTGTTTGTGT
The DNA here is from genome assembly GCF_003009895.1 of Hyaena hyaena. NCBI lineage: Eukaryota > Metazoa > Chordata > Mammalia > Carnivora > Hyaenidae > Hyaena > Hyaena hyaena. Next base: position 308,937 of record NW_024080957.1, read on the forward strand.
GTGTGCATGTGTTCTTCTATGAATTTATACTACATATTGGCCCCTCTAATAAAATGCTTATTTATAAGTTAGGGGCATCTGGGTGGTTCAGTCGGTTAAGCCCCCCAACTCTTGGTTTCAGCTCAGGTCATGATTTCATGATTCACAGGTTCAGGCCCCACGGTAGGCTCTGCACCTGACAGCATGGAGCCTGCTTGAGATTTTCTCTCTATCCCTCTGCCTTTCCCGTGTGTGTGCACTCTCTCTCTCTCTCTGTCGCTCTCTCTCAAAAGAAATTCAAAAAAATGTTTAATGTTTATTATAAGGTATAAATTGCTACCTGCCCTATTTTTTTAAGTTTTATTTTGAAACAATTTTGAACACTCAGAACAGTTATAGACAGAGCACAGAGTTCTTATATATCCTTCATTTGCTTTAACATAAACAATACAATTGTCAAAACTAAAATTAGTACAATACTATTAACCAACTACAGGCTTTAATTTTCATCAGTTTTTCCACCACTATTCTCCAAGTTCCCACAGTGCATTTACTTGTCATATCCTATTCATCTCCTCTAGTCTTTTTTTAAAAATTGTTTTAATGTTTATCCATTTTTGAGAGAGAGAGAGACAGTGTGAGTGGGAGGGGGTAGGGGGCAGAGAGAGAGATGGAGACACAGAATTTGAAGCAGACTCCAGGTTCTGAGCTGTCAGCATGGAGCCTGGCATGCAGCTTGAACTCATGAACCATGAGATCATGACCTGAACCGAAATCAAGAGTCAGACGCTTAATTGACTGAGCTACCAAGGCACCCCTAGTCTTTTTTTTTTTTTAATGTTTATTTATTTTTGAGAGAGAGAGAGAGTGTGAGTGGGGAGGTGCAGAGAGAGAGAGACAGCGGATCTGAAGCAGAGAGCCTCATGTGGGGCTTAAACTTACAAACCATGAGATAATGACCCGAGCCAAAGTCAGATGCTCAACCGATTGAGCCACCCAGGCACCCCATCATCTCTTCTAGTCTTGATAGTGCCTAAGGTTTTCCTTGTCTTTCATAACTTTGACACCTTTTGAAGAGTACTTGTCAGTTATTTTATAGAATATCAAATATCAAATATTTGGATTTGTCTAATGCTTTCTTATGATTAGATTAAGATGGTTCTTTTTTAGCAAGAATATCACCAAAGCTATGCGTGCTTCTCAGTGTTTCATATCATTGGACACATGACCTCACTATGTATAATGCTAGGAATGTTGGTTAAGGTAGTGTCTGTCAGGTTTCTCCACTGTAAGTTTACTGATTTCCTTTTGTACCTAACAAATATCTTAGGGGAGTTACTTTGAGAATGTTTAATTAAGTACTCTGTTTGTCTTCAAAATAACCCACTAATTTTAGCATCCATTTTTTTTAAGTTTATTTATTTGAGAAAGAGAGAGAGAGTGGGGAGATGGTAGAAAGAGGGCGAGAGGGAGAATCCGAAGCAAGCTCTGCATTGTCAGCACAGAGTCTAATGTGGGGCTTGAACTCATGAACCAGAAGATCATGTCCTGAGCCGAAACCAAGAGTCAGACGCTTAACTGACTGAGCCACCCAGGTGTCCCTCCATTGGTTCTTCTAGTCTGAGGCAGTTATTACTGATATTCTTTATATATTGGAACTTTTGTGAAAGGAAAGTTGTCCCTTCTCTCTCTACTTACTCAGTTTTTATTTATGTCAGTATGACTCCTGGATATTTACTCTATTCATCAGATTATACTTTTTTAAATTTTTTTTTTAATTTCTTAGAGAGAGACAGCATGAGCAGGGGAGGGTCAGAGAGAGAGGGAGACAGAGAATCTGAAACAGGCTCCATCCTCTGAGCTGGCTGTCAGCACAAAGGCCGACACGGGGCTCGAACCCACGAACCTTGAGATCATGACCTGAGCCAATCAGACGTTTAACCGACTGAGCCACCCAGGTGCCCCTAATGTTTTTATTTTTGAGAAAGAAAGAAAGAGCATGAGTGGGGGACGGGCAGAAAGAGAGGGAGACACAGAATCCAAGCCAGCTCCAGGCTCTGAGCTGTCAGCACAGAGCCTGATGTGGCACTAGAACTCATGAACCACAAGATCATGACCTGGGCTGAAGTCAGCCGCTTAACCAACTGAGCCACCCAAGCTCATTGGATTATAATTTGTTAATATCATAACATTTTTTTTTCTTAGGTTGTTTCAGTTTTGGATATTAAGAGCTCATTTTAGATTGGCTCCTTGCCCTTTTGGCATGACTCATTTTTAAAATATATTTTTCTTAATATTCCATTTGTTAGAAGAATCTGTTTACTTGAAAGAGGGAACTTCTTTTAGATTGTTATCCCTCACCCACCTTATTTATTTATTTGTTTGTTTACTTTTGGTCAGAAGGAAACTCTGAATCACTCATCTCATTAAAGATAACAAACTTCTAAGAGATCTACCAAGAAAGCATACGTTTTTGAAATTGGAACTATATAAATAAATTAAACATTTAATTTAAAATATTAATTTAAACTTAAACATTTTTAAAATAAATACTTCTAAATGTAGTCCCGTTTATTGAAAGAGAATAGGATTTTTAGGAGTTTACTCTTCCATACCAGAAATGAAAATCTTTAAACTCTTTTAAGATTAAAAATGTTAGCATTAGGGGCGCCTGGGTGGCTTAGTTGGTTAAGCGTCTGACTTTCGCTTAGGTCATGATCTCGCGGTTCGTGGGTTTGAGCCCCGCGTCAGGCTCTGTGCTGACTGCCAGCTCAGAGCCTGGAGCCTATTTCAGAGTCTGTATCTCCCTCTCTCTCTGACCCTCCTCCCCTGCTCACGCTGTCTCTCTCTCTCTCTCCCAGAAATAAATAAAAAATATTTTTTTAAAAAAAGTTAGCATTATTTGTTAGCATTATTTAAGCAATATTAAGCAATCGTTACTTGAAAAAAAATTATTTTATGTTCTAAGTAATAACAGTGCTTTCAATTCAACAGGACTCTCTTCAAGGAAAGTGTTATTAAATACAAGTGGCCTGTTTTATAATATAGAACTTCTAAACTTTGGACAGGTAATTATCCTGATTATAACAAGGATTTGATTTTACTTTACTATTTAATTAAGCAAACAAATAACTTTTTTGTTTTTTTTTTGTTTTCATGATCAAACGCTTATTAGATATACCAAGCTTTTAAAATCAACATAGTAAGCAAGTGCTCGGGAGTCAAAGGTAAGTGTATTTTCTGAGAAGAACAGTATTGTCATTTGAAGAATCAATAGGTCTTAACTTGAATTTTCTGTAGTGCTTATTATTTTATGTATTTATGTGAATTAAAATTAAATATATGATAGAAAAACTGTTTATGTTTCCAACAAATTTAACATAGACCCTTTCTTAACACTAAGCATCTTCAAATGTATCAAGTTAAATAATCACATTTTTAAAAATACTATATATCTTTCTACCTCACAATAGTAGTAACTCAGATTTAGGGGTTTTCTTTTTTCAGTTTTTTAGTACTTCCCATATGCTCTAATATCTTTTTTAGGTCTGATTAAATAGTATTAGTTAATAATTCTCTATATAATTTCTTATGTCATACAATTCTTACTGGGTTTTTTTTTTTATGAAATGGTAACTGTAATTAGGTATTATTGTAGTTTATGTAACATTTAATGTAACATAAGGTTAGTAACATATTTCATTTATGTTTTCACAGAAGAAATAACTAGTATCTATAAACTTCATATTCCTTGGTCTTATGAAGATTCTCTAACTATTGCACAGTGAGTATATGAATTTATCTTAAACTTTGATGTTTTTGAATAATACATATTCTGCTTATTTTATCTAAATCATAGTGAAATTTTAATGAAACTAAGTGCTTCTTAATAAAATGTAACTATCCTTTATGTAGCATTGTGCTCATAAGATAATGTAGTATTCTTATCTAAATAATCTAGAATTTAAACCTTACTTGCTTGGAATATCAACCCCTTCCTAGACTATCCTCAACTTCTATCCTAGAGTAATGAGCAAACAACTGTGATAGGATTAGAAAAGTGTCCCATTTTTAATAGTGTATCTGATATGTGTCATTCTCTCCAATATTTCATTGTGTTGTGTGAGGATTGACTTAGCAATGGTTAGTTAACAGCAGTTTATATTTGAAAATTATATTTCAATTATCTTTTCAGGGTACCATCTTCCACAGAAATTTCTCTGAAACTCCATATTGCTCAACCAGAAAATGACAGTCATGTAGCATTATTAAAAATGTACACATCTTCAGACTGTCAGTATGAAGTAAGTTTATGTTTGCTTACTTTTTAAGATTTAGTTATAGAATAAATAGGAAATATATTTTTATATTAGTCTCAAATATGGCAACATGGAAGCTAATAAATATACAAAATAGACACTTATGATGCTTTAAATATTCTGTGTTTTGCCTGTTAGCACCACCTCAGTATCTTCCTAGCTGGACCCTTGAAAGTATACATTTTAATAAGTAGTAGAAAATAAACTAAAAATTGAGACTGTAGATTAACCTTCTAAATTTAGAAACCCAAAGTCCAGAATCCTCTGTAAATTAAAGAACATCACGAAATCAGCTGACACGGCTTTGCTGCAGTAATTGACATGATGTATATTGGTTTCCAGCTCTATTGGATAAACTTAAGAATCTTTTTTCCTTTTAATTAGCTTTTTAAATGTTAGCCATTAATGAGCAGTGTAGTGCCTATTTTGTTTGTTTTGTAATCAGCAGATCTCTGATGTAAGAGAAGGGAAATAGACTTAAGTAACATTTACCTTTATGGATTCGTGAACTACAAGAGTCCCTCTGTATTTGAATGTGTCAGGTTTTAAGGATTCCAGGCTTAAGGGATTGAAGTACATATACATTTAATGCTGGTTTCTGGTTTATGTGAAATATCTTATTTCTATTAAATTCGTTTAAATCAACCTTATTTTGATTCTTCATTTGAACTGACTTTCTTGGGTAAACTAGAATTGGTAGGTTAAATGCATGGAATCTGTTTGTAGCAACAAATTTCAGTTGAACCTAAATTAGGAGTTACTTTAGATTTCATGGAATTTATTAATGGTTTGGTAGCTTCCTTGTTTTTAACATTGAAAGATTTTGTAGGGGTGTAATGGTTTTTAACATGTGTCTTCATAGTTCTAATCGTGATAGTGAGAATTGCATAATAACTTGGCTCCAGATACTGCACTTTCAAAATATCAATGTTTTTATAACTATTTTACATTTTTAAAGTATTATGAATAGTCATTCCATAATTTCCATATAACATACATATCTCCTTTTCCCAAACTTGTTAATATCAAAAAGGGTGTATTTATAATAGAGATAATTAGTGATGAATTTCTTTTTAATACATTGTTTTGGCTTAAATTTTACCAAATGTACTCCATTTTTCCTAGTCTTATATCAGGTGAAACTTGTTTTTATGAAATTTACTCAGAAGTGGCTTAGCTTAACTACACTTAGGGCTGCACAGTTAAGGTTTTAGATTTTTAAAATATTAGTTGTGTAGTAGGTAAATTTGTGCTTCATTGTTCAGCATACATATGTATAGCTTCTGGACTCAATCAGTAAATTGCTTTAGATTGTATGACCTGGTACTAAGATATTCAGGTGAATCAAAAATTTTAGTTAGTAAAGGGTTACCTACCACATGTACCATAGCATTCAGCCAATTATCAAAGAACTAGAATATAGGAAAATGTATTGAACAATAGAACTACACTTATTACAAATTAAAATTTCTGGATCAGAGGATTCTTTTAAGACCATAAGTGCCTTTAGGTTGGTCATTATAAATAAATTAGCAATTATGCTTAGAGATGTGCAGAATTGTTCATTTTAATAAAATGTGAACTAGAAGGGCTTAGGAGAAATAACTTCTTTTCTTACAATTATTTTAAACTAGGTGACAGTTAAGACTTCCTTTTCACAAATACTTGGACAGGTAAGAGATATCTGGTTGATTTATTGATTGCCTTGTGAATAGATACTATAAGGCACAGGTTGCAAACTCTTCCTGTAAAAGGGCCAGATAATAAAATATTTTAACATACCAAATATGGTCTCTTGCTGCTACTACTGCTACAGTTGCTTCTTTTTTTTTTTTTCCCATCTTTCTCCTTTTCCTTCTTTCTTCTGCTTTAATACAATCCAAAAACCATTCTTCATAGATAGGTCATAGTTGGCCACCTCTGGCTTTAAGGTGATGGTTTCATTCCTAAGAATTGAGAGCTGATTCCTGATTTTCAAACAAACTAATATTTTTGGCTAAATTAATGTCATGTTAAGATTTTATGTTGCTCATACTGTGCTATAAGTCAATATAAGTCCAATAAAATTTTAGGCTGTGTTATATAAACAAACATTTTCAAATGACGTTTTATGCTGTGTGTGCTTAGTTTGTAAAAAATAAAAAGGAAACTGTATTAAAAATATATATTGCAGCCCCTGGGTGGCTCAGTCAGGTTAAGCATCCAACTCTTGATTTCATCTCAGGTCTTGATCTCCTGGTTTGTGAGAGTGGGCCCCACGTTGGGCTCTGTGCTGACAGTGCACAATTTGCTTGGGGTTCTCTCCCTCTCTCTGCTCCTCCCCCACTCACACATGTGCTCACTCTCTCAAAATAAATAAACTTTAACAAATGAATAAATAAAAATAAACATGTTGAAATATTTTAAATTCTTTTGGGGAGTATAATTCATAAATAGTGTTACAAAAATAACTTATCAAGTAGTAGTATTACTAAATTATTCAACATCATTATACTTTACAGAATTGTATAACCTGGACATAAATAATAGTATTGATTAGTCAGAAAAATTATATACTACTTTTAAAATTCACTAAAATTTTGGGGTGCATGGGTGGCTCAGTCGGTGAAGCATACAAATTCAGCTCAGGTCATGATCTCAAGGTTCATGGGTTTGAGGCCCACGTCAGGCTCTGTGCTGACAGCTCAGAGCCTGGAGCCTGCTTCAGATTCTGTGTCTCCCTCTCTCTCTACCCCTCTCCCATTCATGCTCTATCTCTCAAAAATAAACATTAAAAATAAATAAATTTCATTAAAATTTTATTGTTCCTTCTGTTAATTTTATTTTATTTTATGGTGTGTTGTGTTTTGTAATTCAGGCATAGCAGAATTTTTAAAACTTAACTCATTCTATATTTATAAGCCTTCCAAATTAAAATTAAATCAATTTTTATATGCATTATCTCATTTGATTCTCACAGCAACTTGGTGAGAGCTAGATTGTAATTATTTTTAAATTTGTGAGCATTAGAAAATTCTAAGTTACTATGTAAAATGTGCTACATTAGAAAGAGAAGATTAAATATTGGTATAAAGTGGAAAATAGTCATGGATCATAGTTCTAAGAAATACTCTAGATTGTTAAGGAACCTTTATTAAGAAAATTTATGCCTTGAAATATAGGGGAAGAATTGATACTGCTGTATTTTTAGTATGTCCAAAAGGCATGTTAGTGTACACAGTGGTATAGGCATACTCTCTTACTCATATCATCCCTATGGCTCATAATTCAGATTAGTGACAAAAAAAGTCAAGTTAGCTTGATACTTGATAGTAAAGCAAAATTATATGTCTCCCAAAGAAGGATACACTAGTTTTCTCGTGTAGACATGGAAATTTATCTAAAAAATCAAGATATGTAGGTGTTACAGAATCAACGGTGGGTACTTTTTTAAATGTCAAAGAATTTGTGGTAATTAGTCCTTAGATTACTCAAAAGATATAAGGTGTTCTTTCTTCATGTTTGTTTCAAAATTTAGCTTGAGAATAGGAAAATGAATTGAAGTTATATATAGTGTACATATTTTCAATGTTGCTGACTCAAAGAAGACTGAGAAAAGGAATAAAGAGAAACCTTGCTTGGGAGAATCTTTAGCTTTTGATTAGACAGCTTTCCATAAAATTAACTTTTTTTTCCAAAAAAAGGAAAGAGAAAAATATTTACATATTCTTTAGTCTACTCTAATGAAAGAGATGACAAGGAATAAACCAGAAGTTACTTTCTCAAGAGAATTATATAAATTAGTAAATCATTTTGGTATAGGAATGAAGTCTAATGTTGCCAGATGTTTAGGTTTTAAGATAAGTGAAGTCTGGATTTTTAGATTAAAAAAAATGTTAATGTTGGCGTCTAATTTGAAGTGTAAAGAAATACTGGGCCAAATACTAAACCAAATGAATCATGTCTATGATTTAAATATGACCCATGGAAACCAGTTTAGGATTGTTGGATTATACTTTATATGAGCTGTATCTGTGACCCAGTATAATACTTAATACTCAATGACAGCCACTACAAAGAACTGTTATGTTCAGAATACTGTATAGGAAGTCTTAGAAGATTTCCAAAGACAGTGAAGAACATTAAAAGTTATTAATAACAGCCAGTATTTTCTGATCCACCTACCTGTACCAGTTACTATTCCAAATACTTTATACAGATGAACACATTTAAGCCTCAAACTCCCTGTGAGGTAAATACTGTTTATCTCCATTTTACTGAGAAAGGCATAGAGAAAAAGAAGGTTAAAGTAACTTGCTCAACAACACAAAGCTAGTGAGAGGCAGAGCTGTAGTCTAAACCCTGGAGTCTGACTCTAAGGCTGGATGCTGCCTAACTTTGCTTCTATTATTGATAAGTGAAGAATGGTATATATTTCCCAGCATGTCATTAGCAGGCATTGGGTATCACTTAGTAATAGAAAAATGACCTTTTCCCTTTTGCTCAACTCTTCTCCCTCCACTCAAAGCTATAATTGTAAATTATGAGTATGGACAATAAGTGTTTTTCTGAGTGTTTCTAATCTTCACCTGTAAATCCATGAAGGAGGTTCAGGGGCACCTTGAACTTCTTGAAATTTTACATGCCGTTTTGTTTAAACATGCATTTCTGTAGCTTTCATCAGATTGCCAGGAGAGCCTATACATTTTTTTTAATTCTGTGGAATGGAGAACATGCTTTAATTTCCTTTTAAAACTTCAATATTAAAAGATGCTTACAGAGCAGAATAAATTTTTTATGCTGAAAAAAATAAAACTTCAACATTAAAAGAATTTAACACTTTTGTTTTATCTATATATTTTTATAGAAATTAGATCAGCTGATAAGATGTCTTGAGGCACTAACATAATGGTTATGAATTTAGGCTTTGGGTTAAATCCCATTCCACACAATTTATAAAGACACTGAAGGACCTAGAAGTTTAATACAGGCATACCCCAGAAAAAGGGTCCATGGAGCATTAGTGTTATTTTGGTAGATGCAAGCAAAAGATTAGGAGTGAGTAGATAAAGAGGAGAGATAGTACATCAAGCTCTTGAGAAGTTTAGTAATGAGAGACAGGGAAGAAAAAGGCAGTAACTAGAGAGGGAAGGGGAGTAGAGTGAAGGGAAGGTGTTGTCACTGTTTTGAGGGTGAGACTTGGATTTGTTTAAATGTTAGTGGCTAAGTGAGTAAATGAATACTCTGGAATTCTATTGCATCATCTTTCCTTAGAACTCCAGGACTTTGAAGTTAAAGCACCTAATGAGACTGAGTGTTAAATTGTTAATGAGATTACAGCAAAGTTACTACATTGTAAACTCTTTAGACATTGCTCACCCTTATAATCCCAGAGCCAAGCACACTGAGTGCAATACACAGATGGTATACTTTCTAAATTGGGAAAGACCAAATAAATTAGATTTTCATAGTCATTTATCTATGAATAATTTTTAACTTTAGTTCCAAGTACATAAAAAGAGCTCAATTTTCCCCCTTTTAAAAGCTTTCTGTTTAAGAAATATTGACAGGCATATACCTTGAAGTCGTGAATTCAATTCTACCACAATAATTGTGTTGTAATAGAGCAACTCAAGTGATATAAAAGTACATATAAAGGTTATGTTTACACTATACTGTAGACCATTAAGTGTGCAGTGGTATTATGTCGAAAAAAAATGCATACATTTATTTTTAAACCTTAATTGCTAAAAAAATGCTAACCATTATTTGAGCTTTCCATGAGTTGTCATTAATCATCATAGATCATTATAATAATGAAAAAGTTTGAGATATTATGAGCATTATCAAAAGTGACACAGACACAAAGTGAGCAAATTCTTTTGGAAAAATATCACCAGTAAACTTCCTCAGTGCCAGTTGCCACAGACCTTCAAGTTGTAAAAAAAAATAATAATAATTTTTTTAATCTGCAAAGTACAGTGAAGAAAATTATAAAATGAGGCATGTCTGTAATAACTAATGTTTTCTGATAGCTTATCATGTTTAATATTCTAAATGCTTTATAAAAATGAACATCTTTAAACCTTAAAACACCTATAAGTTAAGTACTGCTGTTGCCTCCATCTTACTGATGAGAACATTAAGAGTTAACAATTTGATTGTCTTTTACATTTTTAATTGTGCAAGTTACTTGGGCTCCCTGTGCCTGAATTTCTACATCTATAAAATAGGGATAAGAATTACCTCAGGATTTATGGGAGGAGAGCATGAGATAATGCATATAAAATGTTTAGTATCAAGCCTGAAACATTAAATAAATGTTCACTAAATGTACCTTGTAAAAAAAGTTTGTAGCCTATGCTGCTCAATTATATATATTTTTGTTAATGCCTTTATGAAAAATTCTGATAACATGTTTCTAACATGCTGTATATTCTTAACATTTATTTTACTTAGAGTTTTGGTACCCGTCACTGAAGTATACCTCGGTGGCAATGTCAGGAAGGATAAAAAGTGAATAAAGACATTTTTATTTCTTGTGAAAGTACATTTATTTCATTAACATGAATATTCAAAAGTTACCCTTTGATTTTCCTGTTTTCTAGATAGTTAGATTTCATGGTGGAGCTCTTCCTGCTTATGTTATATCTAGTATCCTTCTTGCTTATGGAGGACAGTTACACTCTCTTTTCTCAACAGGTAAGAATGTTTCTATTTCTCCTCTCTTCTTCAGTGCTTCATTTCTATTTATTTATCTCTCATGTGGTTAAGGAATACCTCAATGTCTTGAAGATTCACAACCCATCTCTTAAGTTTACAAGGGTTTGAGATCCTCTATTTTTAGGAAATACCCAAGAAGATTCCTTACTGGGCTTTTCCATTTTATACTTTTGTGTCTGAAGTTTTTCCCTCTCTTCTGAGGATGTCTTAAGAGGTAGAGTCTCAGTGATGGGGATTTTGTTCTCCATCCCATTCCTGGTGCCTAACTTAGTGTCAAGTACACAATAGGTATTCAGTGTAATGTTTGGGTTGTATCGGGTCCTGGCACACTGAATGGAATAAATGAGAGTGTATTTTAATGAAGGGACTATTTGAAAGATGTGTGATGGTTTAAGGGAAACCAATAAGAAATGATAATGTGCCAGATTAGCAACAGAGCCATCTGATATTCCTCAGGACTAGGGCAAGAGAGGGAGCAAGCCTAGAGAGAGCTATAGGAGAGGGCAGCATTACTTGCAGCTCTAGCCACTGTCAGCAGGAAGAAAGGCAGGAAATAAATACACTTACTTTATTTCTCCTTATTTTCCAGGGCCTATTATTCACTGAACTGAAGTCAGCCTCCCAGAATTCAGAGCAAAGTAAAGGGTAGAGATGGAATGGATCTGGAGAGTCAAATACAGAATATATACTACATTGCACAAAACCTTTCCCAGTCTATAGCAATTAGAATAGTTTCCCAGGAGCCTACTTTGTAAAGCCCTCACACACTTTTGGACTTGGATAGTAAGAGATAGGGAGAGAGTGGGACCAAAATATGTAAAAGTAGTCCAAAAATATCCTCCACCATCTCCGTCTTGCCAAATCCTTCTGCAGCCGCTCATTCCAATAACTTACAGTTTCAAGTCTGCCTTTAGTATTCATTTTAACCTTCATACACTGTTTTTGGAAATGTAAAATGGTATAGGTGTTTTGGAGAGTAGTCTGGCAGCTACACTATGACTCAGGAACGATACTCCTAGTTATATACCCAAGAAAAATGTAAACATACACCCACACTAAATTTGTACATAAATGTTCACAAGAGCACTATTAATAGTATCCCAAAAAGTGGAAACAACGCAAATATCCGTCAGCTGATAAATGGATAAATAATATGTGCTACAGTGTGGATGAATCTTGGAAACATGCCAAGTGAAAGCTCATCACAAAGGACCACATACTCCATGGTTTCATTTGTATGAAATGTTCAGAATAGGCCAGCCTATAAAGACAGAAAGTATATTAGTTGTTGCCTGGGAATAGGGAGACAGACATTGGAGGTGACAGTTAAGGGGAACAAAGTTTGTTCTGGAAGTAATAAAATATTCTAAGACTGATTGTGGTGAGGAAGGCATATCTGTGAATGCTTAAAAACCACTGAATTGCATATACTTTGAATTGTGTGGTATAAGAATTATATCTCCGTAGAGTTGTTGGTGTTGTTTTTTTTTTTTTTTTTAATCACCTTTGTAGCTTTGTGAAAATACAAATGGTGAAACTGAGCTTTGGCTTCCTGAAGCTCTTTCACAAGTGATTGAATGTGTCCTTTTATATGAAATCTATTGAATTACATTAATTTTTAAACTCTTGAAGAAAGTCTTTTTGATAGTAATGACCCTTGCATTCTAAGAAGAAATGTGCTGCTCTTACAGATAGTGCAGTCAGTGTATAAGTCTATACTTGATCACTATGAATTCTTTACTACATACAATTTTTTTTAATCACCAGGTCACTGCTTAGAATATGCAACTATGTTAGATAAAGAAGCCAAGCCATATAAAGTCGATCCTTTTGTACTTATGATTAAGTTCCTGTTGGGGTAAGTTTTATTATCTGTGAAAATTATTTTAATTGTTTTATATACATAAAACATGTTTGGCCCCATAATGTAATATAAATTTTCATAAATATGTTTTATTAAATGGGATTTTTCTTTTAGGCAAAGGCCTAATGTGTATATCAACATTTACTTTAATACTATAACCAATTCAAAGGTTTAAAATTATATGTATATATCAATTGTAGAAACTTAGTCTGTAAATATACCAGACTTTTAACATTTGCAAACAGATGTACATGGTCCATGATCTCTGAGTATCCCAGATTCATGACCACAAACCAGGGTATTGATGAAATGGTGTCTCAGATCACTTTTTCTCCCCATAGAAGTATATTTTGGATCTCTCTACCACACTTAACATTCCATTTTTATTCACATTTTGTGGGTTTTTGGTTAAGATCTCTTTTCTTCTGTCATTACAATTATTGTTGATTTTCTAACTTTAAAAAAAGATCACTTGTTACTTCATTACAACGATCAATATAGGGCAGTAGAATTCTATCGAGACTTAGGATTCAGCTCCTTGAAGATCAGTAGACTTACTTGGAAGATACATGACTTGTTCTCTACAAAGAATTGAAATTTGTTTTCCAGTATAATTGTGAATTGAGTATCATTGAACTTTGGGGACTCTCTAAATGGTCAAACACCTCAGATACTAAATACTTGAATGTCAGTTGTTGAATTTTTTTTTTGCCTTTATTGAATGTTTTCTTTTATCCACAGGTATAAATGGTTTAAGGAATTATGGGATTTGTTATTGTTGCCAGAATTAGATGCCATCGTTTTAACTAGTCAGAGTATGTGTTTTCCCCTGGTATCCTTGATTCTCTTTTTGTTTGGAACATGTACTGCCTACTGGGGTGGTCTGCTTTCTTCTACATCTGTGAGACTCCTTTCTTCATTATGGCTAGTTTTCAAAAGGTAAAGAATGACTAAAAGCTTTCTCATTGCTCTTAAGTAAAAAATTATAATTTGATAGGGATCCTCAAATTTAATTTGCTTTCACTAAACTATAATTTCTAAGGAAAGATGTATGACTATAAAAACATGGGTTAATGTTCAAAGTTATATCTAAATAAAACTTTTATTAAAAAATATTATTGCAAGTTAAATGCTATATATGAGTTTGACCTTATTGCCAAGAGTTAATCAAAAAAGTTTGACAGAGGGATGCTGTGCTAGCTCAGTTGGTAGAGTGTGTAACTCTTGAGCTTAGGGTCATGAGTTAGAGCCACACATGTGGGTTGACATTACTTTAAAAAAAAACGTGACAGATTACAGAATTACGTGGTTTTAATTTTTATGGTTGTAAAACTTTCCAGGGAAGAAGTGTTTCTCTGGCAATGCTTGTATATGCTAACTTTCAGTCAAACCTGAGGGCAGTAGATTCCAATCAAGATATTTAAGGTCATATTAGATGAAATGCATAAAAACTCCAAAAACATTGCCTAGAGTTTTATTACGGGTTCTGAGACACAGTTTGAAGTTACTGGTAGGCTTTTCTAATAAACCGCTGACCTAGTTTCCATTGCCATTGCTCCTCACCGGACATGTTACATGATTTACTGTCATAGAGGGGTTATGGTCTGATTCTTCTTCCTTCACCCTTCTGAGATGCTTTTGACACTAATAGCATCACATTGTCTGAGTGATCTTGAGACTTTAAGAAATAGAAAACTATTTTTCCTCTTATCAAGATCAGAAATACATGGCACAAGGCCTATAATTAATGATTCTTTGTAGCAACATTGTTAGTATAAGTATCAGCCATAGTATCTAAGTGAAAGAGGAGCTATCACAGAGTATTATAGAATTTACAATCAAATATGTGTCATCCCTTGCCTTTATGGAAAAATATTTTACTGCTTACCTTATGGTACTTGCATACTAAGAAGCAGGAGGACCTGGGAGAGTACTGAATTGTTTTCTTCTTATATGTGACCATATAAGTAACTGTTAAACATACTTGTAAAAGCTTTATTCTTGTTTTTTTCCAGGCCCCCTGAACTTCCTAAAGATATCAAGATGGTATCACCAGACTTGCCCTTTTTGACAATTATTTTGATCATAGTTAGTTGGACAACTTGTGGAGCATTTGCCATACTTCTTACTTATCTTTATTATGTGTTTAAGGTATGTCACATCACTGAAGTCAGAATGGCTGGGCTTTGGGTCAGGCAGGCATAGAATTTCCTTTGGTGTTAACAAAAATTTTAATTACAGCTGTAGTAACCTTCTATTCTCTAACAGGCTTAAGTGTAGAAGGTTTTTTAAAATATCTCAGTTATTTAAAAAATGTAGTTAACTGTAAAGCTGAAATTATTAATCTGAGTTTGGTTAGTGTATTTTAAAAAAGGGGAAGAAAATATAACCTGTTTCACATTGCTTCTTGCTCTTGCAAGCAATGTTAGCTTTTTAAAAAAATATTTTACTAGAGCAGTTTTTATTCATACCTCTTTGATTATGGATAGTAAACAAAAAATTATGTCAGTGAGATCAAGCTATCAAATGTACTGAGATAATGTAGAATGTTAACAGAGGTTGCTAAAGAATCAGAAGACAGGGAGAAAATAATTAGTCTGATGGTTTTACTGAGAAGGAGAAAAAACACTCCAAGAAGGCTGACAGCTTTGCAGGAAAATCTAGGTTATACAACTGCATACTTTCCTCATTAGTCTTCTGTAGAGACAGTTGATAATAGAATGGATTATGTTTTTTTTCTTTTTTGAACAAAGTTTATTTACATCTGTTTTTTAACACTAATACATGCACATTATAGATTATTTTCAATTTTCCAAAGGAAATTTGGAAAGTATTGAGAAGTATTTTTAGTTTTCTAGATTTCTTTAAATTTGAGATTATAATGCTTCTCAATTGTAATAAAATGTTTTTTTGTTTCAAAGTAAAAATGAAAGAGAGACACAGCGTGAGCAGCGGAGGGTCAGAGAGAGAGGGAGTCACAGACTCTGAAACAGGCTCCAGGCTCTGAGCTGACAGTCAGCACGTGTACCCCAATGTTCATAGCAGCACTCTCCACAATAGCTAAAACATGGAAAGAGCCTAAGTGTCCATCAACAGATGAATGGATCAAGAAGATGTGGTTTATCTATACCATGGAATACTACATGGCAATGACAAACAATGAAATCTGGCCATGTGTAGCAACATGGATGGACCTTGAGGGTGTTATGCTGAGCGAAATAAGTCAGGCAGAGAAGGACAAATACCATATGTTTGCACGTATAGGAGGATTAGGAGGAACTTGACGGAGGAACAAGGGGGAGAAGAAGGGGGGAAATGGTGGGGGAAAGGGAGAGAGGCAAACCATGAGAGACTCTTGAATGCTGACAAAAACTGAGGACTGATGGATGTGGGGGGAAGGGGGGATGGGCATGGAGGAGGGCACTTGTGGGGATGAGCACTGAGTGTTATGTGGAAACTAATTTGACAATAAACTATTTGTAAAAAAAACAAAAAAACAAAAAAAAAAAACAAAGTAAAAATGAAATTAAACTGTTTTTTCTTTTTCTTAGATTGTTCATCTGCAAGCCAGCCTAACAACTTTTAAAAATGGCCAGGCGGTGGTAAGTTTTATTTTCAAAGCTCTACATCACTGTAGTATAAAAGAACATGGGGAAATGAAAAACATCATTTTGTATTTTTTTAAGTTAGTATTTTACAGTGTTTTAAAAAGATGTCATGAATTTAAGTAACTTTAAGATAACTGAACCTAGAAATTAGATTGTCTAATTTTAAATTGGTCTTTTTCAATAAATGTAATTTTTATTTTTACAAATTATCTTTTAAATTTTAAGTAGTTACCTAGAAGATATATTCTCAGCAGTGGAAATAGCAAGTCAAAGGAACAAAAGTTTTATAATGATAACCACTTTAAATTACTTTTGAGCAAAGTAATTTCAGTATTTTCTATCTGTTTGGTAATAGAAAGATGTGTTTATTTTGCCATTAAATAATGGAATGTTTCTAAGCAAAATAATAAATTTTACGTAATACCTTATTTTTACTTTATTGTTTTATAGAATCTCAAGCACTCTAGGAGAAATGAAAAAAAATCAAATCACCATAAAGACTCTTCGGTACATTATCTTCATTTATCTGCCAATGATGCTGAAGATAGTCTTCGCATGCACAATACTGTGATTAACTTATTAACATGGATTGTATTACTCAGCATGCCATCTTTAATTTACTGGTTAAAGAATCTCAGGTGCGTTTTATTTATATAATTATAATGTATGTGGTTCAAATAATAAATATCTGGAAGTAGAGACTTCAGATTCCTAACGATTCATAATACTTCCTCAAGAGCAGGAAGCTATGTATCACCTGAAATTTATTTTCAGTATATTCACAATTTTTCCCTTACTGTGAGAATATCAACTTTGGGAATATAAACTTCCTCAAAATCTGCCCAAAAGAGCGAATCATGTTTTATTTTACCTTTAATCTTCTGTGTGTCTAGACGTATGTGAAAATGTGCTTTGTTTTGCTGAACCAAGGTATTCATAATGCTAGTGCTTCAAGTATTTTTCAATTCATGAACAGTTTTATGTTTTCTTAAACATAAGAGTGAGGAAGAAAATGCTTACATTTAAAAATGTTAGAAATAATGAAGAAAAGTGTACTTTTCTAATGAGCACCAAACATTGAACTAAAATAAATGACCATCATTTGCCTTACCACATGGTAATTGTTCTAGTTTAAATCAGAGTCTGAAAATGCCCTCTAAGACTGTTTCTAGAATATTTAGTTATAATTTGTTTTTGAAAAATAGACCACCTCATCCAATAATTGAACTCCTACTCTTAGTTTTCAGAAATAATATAAAATTTTCAAATTATCTAAATACTAGAAGTGTATGTTTTGAAAAGTCAGAGTTTGATACATTAAATCAGCAAGTTACCAGATGTTAATAGTCATCCTTTGTGCTTAATTTTAGTCAAGATGCAGATTTTTTTTGTTCACAAGTCTCGGGAGAAAATTATTTGAGGATCATAAATTTATGATTCTGAAATAGATGTCTCACTGTCAGTAAGTGCCAGAGATGAGAATTTGGATTTAAAAGAAAATAAGGGACAATTGCTTTATAGAAATCTTCACTTTTGTCTTCTTTTAAACTAGAGCAGCTTTAATATATTTTAAATAATTTGTTTTATAAAAACATTATTTCTGTATGACCTTTCAGACATACATATACCTATTAAATTTTTTTTAAGTTTATTTATATTGAGAGAGACTGAGAGAGAGAGAGAGTATCAATCCCAAGCTGGCTCCACACTGTCAGTGCAGAGCCCTGTGTGGTGCTTCAATTCAGGAACCACGAGATCATGACCTGACTGAAACCAAGAGTCAACAGTGAACCTACTAAACCACCCAGATACTCCTATAACTATTATTAAGGAATTGCTGAGGTGTGTGGGTGGCTCAGTCGGTTGATTTCAGCTCAGGTCATGATACCATTGTTCATGAGATCAAGCCCTGTATTGGGCTCCAAACTGAAAGTGCGGAGCCTGCTTGGGATTTTCTGTCCCCCTCTCTTCCTGCCCCTCCCCGTCACATGGATATTTTCATTTCCTTTAGTAGTTTCTGAACATAATTCTCCATATAAAACCTCAGGTATGAAGATGATCTGTAGCAAAAAATTATTTATCAGGAATTTCATGAGCTGTTTAGAGCTCTCATATCTATGAAATATTCTGAAATTTAATTAATTTGTTTGATTTTGATAATTTGAAATGATTAAGTGTACTTTGATGATTTTTTTTTCTCTTCGATATAGGTATTACTTTAAACTTAGTCCTGATCCATGTAAACCTTTGGCATTTATCCTTATTCCAACTATGGCAATTCTTGGAAATACTCACACTATTTCAATAAAATCCAGGTACAGTAGTTCAATCTTTTCTTTTTCTCGTATCTCTTCCTAGTTTTTGATGCCTGAAACATGTTATTTCTAATTATTTTGACTGTTCCTAAAGTTAAAGCTATAACTGTATAGTAATTATGGTTTTATGTAGATGTAGTTTATATGCAAGTACTATATTTGTTTTCTTAATTATGGGTTTTACATATAATAATGTGTGTTTTTTTAAATTTAGCCCTTAAAATGTATGATGTCTAATAAGATTTGTTTCTGAAAAGTACAGAAGGAGGGACACCTGAGTGGTTCAGTCATTTGAGTGACTACTCTTGATTTTGGCTCAGGTCATGATCTCACTGGTTCGAGCCCCAAGTCAGGCTCTGTGCTGACAGCATGGAGCCTACTTGGGATTCTCCCACTCTCCTTCTCTCTTTACCCCTCCCCTGCTCACTCTCTCTTAAAATAAACAAACTTTTTTAAAAAGTACAGAATTAATGAAGTGGATAGGATTATAGGTGAAGTAAGATTGGCCATCACTTGATACTTTTTGAAGTGGGGTGATGAGTACATGAGGTTCATTATACATTTAGCTCACTTATGTATATGTTTAAAGTTCTCCATAATAAAATGTGACTTTTCATTCCTGGTTGTTTGCACTAGGAGCCTGTTTTCAGTTGACTTTGGCAGATGTTCGTATATATTCTAGAATAAGGCAGACCTGGGGTTTAAATCTTGCTCTGCCATTTAATAGCCCTGTTTCCTTAGACAAATTGCTTTAACCCTTCTTTTCCTAGTTTTTTTTTGTTTTCAGAATAAAAAAGTAATAACCTTTTCTTTTAAAAAGATTTAGTGTTGTTTTAATACTGGTCCTGTTAGGAATTAAGGATCATTCCCTTTTTATTTGGTTGAGGGTTTTTGTTTTGTTGGGTTAAACAAAATATTTCTATGGCTATGTCTTAGTAAATGTTGCTTATTTTTCTAAGGGTAAATTTTTAGAGGTAGAATTGCTGAATAAAAGTCCAGCTAGTATATTTCTCTGGCTAAGATATAGCTTGTATTGATCTTTTTAAAAATTATGTATGGTTAAATTAATTATATGAAAAATTGCTTCATCTAACACCATGTAGAATACTTCCTCAAAACTGTATAAAAGATCATCATATTCTGGTTTTGCCTACAAGGTAGTTTGTATAATGTATATTTCTCTGTCTCTTTACAGTAAATTGTTGAAGACTACTTCACAATTTCCACTTCCTCTGGCTGTTGGTGTAATTGCTTTTGGGTCAGCACACTTATACAGGGTTCCATGCTTTGTTTTCATTCCTCTTTTACTCCATGCGTTATGCAACTTTATGTAAGACTTGATTTAAGGAATGATAAAAATAATTTATATCTGTAGGGTCAGTAATGAGAGGGAATGCACACATCCATCAATGTGGACAGCAGGATCCTTTGGAAAAGACAAGTCTATTTTTTACAATATTGAAAATAGGAATTTAGTTTTATAATGCTTGAGAAAAATAGATGAAGCATGGTTTAGTTTTGTGGTATAGCATCTATGTACTAGTCATTTTTGAAAAATTAGTAAAAGGTTATGGTGACCGCTGTTTTTGAGGACTTCTCTGTGTATCAGCTATTCTGCTTGATTGGCCATACGAGGGACCTTCTAAACACTCAGTAAATGTAGCATTGCTTGTTATCTCAACTCAAGCGTTCTGCTCATTTCACCAAACTTCTGAACTCAAGCATTCTGCTCATTTCATCAAACTTCTGAAAAGTGGATTACTTTGTATTTGCTACAGTATGCATATTGAGAAATCAGTCTTAAAAGGTCAATGAAATTCACAACTGTTTGTTTTCTCAAAAATGAAATCACCACAGAAAATCTTTGGTCAGTTTTTGGCAGCCACAGTGATCAAGGCGTATCTTTTGTTCTTACATCTGTGAAAATACAACCTTTAATTTTAAGGAGACATGTTTTCTTGGTAACCAATACAAAATTGATGAACATAATTTAAACTCAAAACTTAATGAAATTTTCTTGCTATTTTTCAAATGCAGATCTTACTTGGATTCTTGATAAACATCAGGAGACTATTAAAGAAATCTGGTTGTTAAATTGAAAGAGAATTCTCCCAGATATTTACTTACTGGCATTGGACCAGTACAGTTGTCCAGTATATGTCATTTTACTTAATTTGTTGATCCCATGGTTGCCAAAAGTGCCTCAGATCATGGTGGATTGTTAACATAACTAAATTCCAGTGGTCAGCAAAAACTCTAGGTTTGCACAAGTTTTGTCTACTGTAGAAAAAAAGCACGATCAACTGCTGTACCACATTTGATAAATAAAATTATGCTATTAATGGAATAGCCACTTTTCCATCTATTTATTTAAGTATAAGCAATATGCTTAAATAAATTGGATGTTTTAGCCACTAGTTTTAACAATGGAATCTTAATTTGCCAAGATTATTACTGTTTCACAGAAAAGAGAGTAATATTTCTTTCATTTCAGACTTCAGCTAACTCTTAACTACAAAAGAATAGGTAATGGAGCTAAGTGTTTTGCCTTAAGATAGAATAAACTCAGGCTGAAGTATATTTGGCTCATGGAGCCCTTCCTTTAGATATATATGCTCTATATACCCAAAACCTTTTTAAGTAGAGCCCTTAAATCCCATTAATACCTGTGAACTTGTGTCCTTGTTAGTACCTAGAAATATCCTAGAGTACCAGATTCATTTTATCAGCTATTGCATCTGGATTCCTCTGTAGCCGCTCAGCTATTACTGCCTGTGGAGGGTTACCTCCACTTCACTGCCTGTAGAGGGTTACCTCACTTCTCTCAGTTCTTCCTCAGGTCCTTGCTGTTTTGGCATCAGTTGAGGGTTTTGGTATCGTCAATGAGGGTTTGTAAATTTGTTTGATTCCTTGTTTCTCCCAACATGCCTATTGTTCAGTATTTATGTTTTCACTTATGAAGATCATTAAAGGGAAGCGATAAGCTCATAGTAAGACATAGCAAATATTTCAGGCTCTTGTTTATTTGAGAGAGGTAGCAAAGGGATAAAATGCAAAATTCTTGTTTGTTCAGTACCTAAAAGGAAAGATGTCCCATGGCATACCACATGTGCATATGTTTATCTATTCATATACTCATAAATTTATGTACATTATATCTTTTTTTCACTGATGTATTTCAAGTTACAGGTTGTATCATTTATTTCTGAATTTAAACTTATGTTTATATATAGAAAGAACTTGAGAAAATTAATTAATTTGGATCTTTTATTGACAGCCATAATCATGGTGTTTATATGATCTAAAGTCTTCTTGTTCAGTCAGTACTGTTCATGAATAAAATATAACAAGCTTAAATTTCTCATATGTGAGTAGGAGATGAGCTTTTTAAAGTGGCAGGACTAGGCACACTGTATCTCACTAAACAATTTCCATCTGAGTATAGTCATCAAGTCCTAAAGTCTTATTTATTCCAACAGGATATTTCATTTTAGGGCTATACGAAGGATTCTAATTAAACATTTTATAAACAACAGTAGGTTGGGTCTTTAGCCATTATGTACACACACACACACACACACACACACACACACATTTTGACAGGGTCTTTATCAAATCCTGATGAACTCTAAACCCAAATAACTACCAGAGATGAGAAGGTAGGCTCTGTCTGAAGATTAGGGAAATTGGATATTTCTGTCACTTGAAAAATGAAGGTACTTTTTTCTTTAAATTATACATTGTTTCCATCATGCTTACAGCTTATATTATTAGCTAGTAAAACAGCACAGCTTTATTACCACTGTTAATAAAAATGAAGTTGTTGGTTGGCAGTTACAGAGTGTCCAATTCAGCAAACTTCTGAGCTCTAGTATTATAACATTTTTATTTAGAATTTGAGTTTTGAGTATGTTTTGTGCTTATAAAACTTACTTTTGGACCCTATCATTGATAACTAGATCAGACATATAGACTGAACAGGAAAAATACTGAGTAATTTCAGTGTTTCTAAAGCCTCAGTTGGAGTTACTACTGTTATAATTTGGAATTGATAATACAGCACAAAACATTAACCTCTTTTTTTCTGGATCTTTTTCATGCCAGAAATTAAACAGGTTTTGCTTTCTCTTCTTGGTTGTCACCAGAATGAAAATATTTAGAACATTGGTTCTAAAAAACCACTCGTGCCTAGTTCACATTGATTTGAGTCTCTTAATATATATTGATCATGTACTCATTAGTCTTTAATTTTTTTTCATATTTTGGTCAGATAAATTCAGATGTATATAATGGAATACCTTGATTGAACTACAGTATGATATCTACATGATTATATAGTAAACAAAAATAAAGAACTATAGGGGCGCCTGGGTGGCTTAGTCGGTTAAGTGTCCGACTTTCGCTTGGGTCATGATCTCACGGTTCGTGGGTTCGAGCCCCGCATCGGGCTCTGTGCTGACTGCCAGCTCAGAGCCTGGAGCCTGTTTCAGTCTGTGACTCTCTCTCTCTCTGACCCTCCCCTGCTCATGCTGTCTCTCTCTCTCTCCTAGAAATAAATAAAAAACATTAAAAAAAAATTTAAAAAAAAAAAATAAAAAAAAATAAAGAACTATATACTAGGCCTAGTAAATTTGTTTGTTGTTGATTATCCTATCACTTGTGCAGACGGTACATGTTTCCACCACACCTACACAGACTTAATAAAGGCAGATTATATAATTTGTTCATTATCTAGTTCTACACTTTTCTTAATGCTTCAGACTTGTCATTCATAACACATTAAATTTATTTCACCTCACTGCTCATTAGCACCTCTTACACATAGTGGCCAGAGGAAATAAAAGGAGGTAAAACTGATTTTCAGTTTAGTTCCAGAAAGCTGTAGGGAAAATGGGAAGAATTGATTCCTGAATCCCCAGATAATTCCTTTGACCTGTATTTTCATCTTGAGCCTTAGCTCTGAGTGTAAATCTTGCTTTATTAGGAGTTTTAGTGCAAAACTTTACAGTGCTATATTTGCAATTTTAGTAATCTGTTATTAAAATCAATTGGGAAAAAAATTTTTAGTATGTTGTAACTTTATACAATGAGGCATCTGCTGATTATTTTTCATCATCACTTTTTTTTCTCTGTGTTACTATCATAGGAAACTAGATACCTTGTGCAGTTTTTCAGGGGGAAGTCAATTTGGAGAGCATGACAGACTTCCAGGAAGTAATAAAAGTATCTTTGTGTTATAAAGGGCACCTCACTGTCTAAGTCAGTGGAGTGTGCGACTCTTGATCTCAGGATTGTGAGTTTGAGCCCCACACTGGATGTGGAGATTACTTAAAAATAAAATCTTAAAAAAAAAAAAAAAAAAAGAATATCTTTGTATTATGAAATTAGACCCTGACAGAAAGCTTCCTTGCCACACAAGGTAAATAAATGTAGAAGGTACATTTACAAATAGATGATTGAGAGCTGAAATTTTATCTCACTCTTTATGACAGAGGACAGCATTACAACGTCTGTAATGAACTTTTATTTATACATATTTCTTATGCATTCTTTCACAGTAAGTTTCAACAGCCTGAGGAAGTGGGAAGTCTGAGAGGCTATTTGTGTTCTTTACTTTTAATAAGGATGATAGGAAAGAAAAGACAGGTCAGTAATCCAAATCTGAATATGTGTACTGTAAATGCTCAAGAATTCACATTTTTGTGATGAATTATATTATGAATAAAGAAGACTGAATTTTGTATATTCAGAACAGTTTCAGAATGGAATGAAGCTTAGAAATAGAATAGACTAACTTGTTTTATTAATAGTATCAATATAACAGTACACCTGAATCAATAAAGTCTTTCAAAAGTTAGGGGACATTCTAAACTACATCTTGATTACATTGTGTATAGTTGAAAATTTTAAGTCAAGTACAGGACTTTGTAAAAGTGTTTGCTTGGTTATGTTATGCTGTCAAAAATGACTGTGGTTTGAAATGCCAAGAGTTTCTGATGACTTTGTGTAGGACTCGATATGTCTGAGTCAGAATTATCTGTAATGATTCTGTACCTTGTAACTTTGAACACTTATTAAAAAAAACCCCTGTATTGATGTATTTTGATCAGTGTAAATTTGTTTGCATATTTGAATTTAATCTTAATTTAGGAAGTCTAAAAATTAGCCATTTTTGTAAAGTTCATATGTTATTTTTAATGTTATTTTTATTTTTAGTATTTGTATAGTAGTAATATTACTAGTACTATTAAAAGATTTATAGACAAAACATAGAACTATTAACTGTTCAAAAGCCTAAATTATAAGCATATTTTGTATTTCATGTTGTACTTGTTTCATATTGGACTTTTTATATCCCTTTTACAGGAAAAAAACACACATTTGAGTTTTTTTGACCATGAAACACTACATTGAAAAATATGGCTCTATTAGTATGGTTAGCAAAACATGCTTTGCCACCAAAGGCTAAATGAAACTGTAAAATACCTCCAGATATTTGTGCCAATGAATTTTTCTTAACGTATTGAGATTAAAGCAGAAATAATATTTTCAGTATTTTTCATCTGGGACTTGTATTAAATATGTAAATCATCAAAACTTATATTCCACACTCTAATATTTCCTTGAAAATATGTAATATACCATAGTATATTCTATTTTATCTGATTTCTGGAATAATGTTCTCTGCTTTTAATGAGTTTAAAAGTTAAGTTTACCCAATAATGATCTTTTAGTAATTAATTGAAGTAATCATTTGAAGTAATCTTGCTTTATCACAGATTCATTCTGTGTTGTAAAACTTTAAACTTTGTACAGGTCGTTTTTAGTACAGGAGTCTCTTACTTATGTAACAGAGTGTTTACTGTGGAATTCGTTTTATCTTCTGTGTATTTCCCTTCAGTCCCTTTATAAATCACATGTTTCAAAGGGGAGAATTATCTACTAGATCCTAACATAGTACAATGGGGTAAACATTTCAAAACACATAATTTAACAGAAAGTGTGAACAATCATGGTGTTAATGCTGAAGTGTTAACATTGATAGGTGTTATATTCATGAGAGAAAAGTAGAAAAACATATTTATCTGATTTGAATTCTTTAATTTCTCCCCTTTGGAAATTCTCAAAGGGAATTTCAGTCCCTCATATTAGAGTTTTTCCCCATCATTTAATTGATTTAATCACTTACTGTTTCTCTGCTCAGTAATGTTGATACAGTTTGCAAAAGTAGCCTTGGAAGTAAAGAGGCAAGAGAAAACCAAATATTAAAATGTTTGACTTTAGTGACGGTTTATCCACTTACCTGGTAGTGACTGGATATTAGTGAAAAGATGATGTACAAGAAGACCTAAAAATTCAGTTGACATTGTTTTTTCAAATGAATTTTTCCTTTGTGTTAAATAATTTTATCCTAAGTAGGAAATATCTGCAGTTTAATATAACTGTGCTGTCTACAGAATTAAATATGTGTTTGTTGGATAATTGGTAGAAATAAACTCTTCCTCTGCTGTGGAGGGGAGAAAAAAATCTCTCAATTTTTAGTGTATATAATTTATGAAATTATATTATGTATTTATATTTTTAAAAATATAAAAATGACTTTAAATATTATTTTGAAGTGATTGTATTACAGTTTCTTAAACTTACATGACTAACTATAAATGTAGCAACATGCCCACGAGAAAACAGACCAAAACTGAATGTGTATTATCACTGTGACCTTGAACTTTAGTTGTTTGGAATAAAACAGACTGTGCCTTAAAATGATGAAGGAATGCCCTGCAATTTTATAGCTATATTTTATTATGGGTGGTCTTCTCAAATTGGCACCAAATTTTTTTCTTTGAAGTTGGTGAAGTAATTTTTTTAAAGCTGACCAGTATTTGGTTTTTTGCTCTAGAAACCTTTAATTTCCAGAGTTCTCATTTTGAATTAAAATTGACTTCCATTTCATAGATGTAGAAAGTAAGTTTGGCTAAAGTTTCTGAAAATAAACTTATTTTAGGAAAATGTGGCACTTCTGTTTTGCATATGATTACACATGGAAAAATTAGTCTTCAAGTATATTTTTGGTCTTTTTAATGAGTAATCTATCAAAGACATGAATTCTTCCCTAAGACCTACACTTATTTTTCCTCAGATTGTTGAGGCTCATACTTGAATATCAAAATTAGTTTACCCAATAACAATTTGGCAGTAATTAAACTCATTCATATTTTTAAATACTCTTTCCCCCTTTTCTTTTTTTCCTTTTCCTTCCTAGCAATTATTGTTAAGATCTCAAGAAAGAACTGGCTCCAGTTGTTTTTTTGTTTTTGTTCTTTAATGTAAAGGCTTGGGTTTTTACTGTGCTTATTTAAAATAATATAATTTCTTTTATGACAAATTATTCCATTCGGAGGATATCATGGTCTCTGCTAAAAGATACCCCTATATCTGTGAACTCAGAATGTGTTGTGTATCTTTCAGTTTCAATTTTGAACATAAACTCAATACATTTCTTCTTCCCATTGTACCTCCACTATCTCCCCTTAGAGACAAAAAACAAAAATAGGTAGAAAGAAAACATGTCTTTCCTTAGAACCTGGTAAAATTGAGGTGGAAGTAGTTTGCCTAGGAAATGTAATAAAATACATGGTTGTCAACCTGCCTCCTTTTTTATAGGAGAAAGTTTATAAAAGACAAACTGTGTATTATACTGAGATAGACTCAGTAACCTTTTATTTGTAAATTGATACTTTTGTTCTCATCCAGAAAATGCAGTGCATAGTAACAATACTTAGTGCAGAGGAACTTGTTCTGTGACATATACTGGAAAATGATCGTCACCTTGCAGATTTTTCCATTTAAGCATGCATGATCTTCTCCAGTGCTTTGTATAATATATGGTGTATGAAATACACGGATGCGATTTTGTGTGTATTTTTTATATAAGTAACATTATATTTAACTGGTTGTAATTCACAAAAAGTGCTATTTATTATACTGTGTAGAGTGTTGTGTATATTTTTATGTGTGTTTCGGTATTATAGTGTGGGGTTTAATAGATGAATATTTGCCTTCAGTCTTTCCTCAGGTATTAATGTGTAGCAATTTTTGGTGCTTTCTTTTTAGTCTGTCATAATCGGGTGTTCTGAATGTTCAACAATAAATATGGTGAACAAGAGCATGTGGTGCAGAGATTGTTTGCTAGTTCACATACCTTCCACAATACCATCTTGGGAAAAAATCCTTCAAAATTATTTCTTTACAGCACATCTGGATTTCAGAAATTTGAAGGCCTATGCACAGCACATAATAACACATCACAGGTAAATACTGGAAGCCAGATAAATTCTAGTGTTTCCTGAGTTGGTATTTTGTAGCATTTTGTATGGCCATCTCATGGTTCATGTTCTATTTTTAAGGAGTTGAACAGTTATCTTTCCCAAATACAGGTTTCTTGTAAAGGTCATGCTTTAACTTTTCTTATGCTAACTTGATATATATTCAGAAGTGCCCAGTTTCTCAAATTACATGAAAATGAGAATGATATAAACAGTTTGTAAACAGATTCGCAGATCACCCTAAAACTACTAAATTTGATGTGTAGAGAAGAAACCTGGGATTGTTTTGTGTCCCAAATAGTAAATCTTTTTTTTTTAATTTTTTTAAAATTTATTTCTGAGAGAGAGAGACAGCGTGAGCAGAGAAGGGTCAGAGAGAGAGGGAGATACAGAATCTGAAGCAGGCTCCAGGCTCTGAGATGGCTGTCAACACAGAGCCCAATGTGGGCTCGAAGCCATGAACCGTGAGATCATGACCTGAGCCGAAGTTGGACGCTTTACCAACTGAGCCACCCAGGCCCTCCTCCCAAATAGTAAATTTTAAACTTTCCTCTAGTCAATAAAATTAATTTGCTGGGGCTCTTAGAAGCATCTAGAAAGACTGTCCTGAGGATTACAAGATGCAAAAAGAGACACTACATAATTTGAGAATTTAGTATAGATCTAAACTTCATTAAGAATGGATGAGAGGAGTTAAAAATGGGGCAGGATATCTTTTGATGGACAAGTGATATACTCTCCCTCTGATAAGAAGAGTATTTTCTAACAGCATCTCTAAATATATCAACATTTACAAATCATCTGCATGTATTAACATTGTATGTTTTTACTAAATAAACAGTGAAAAGTAAACTTTTAAAAATGAGAAATATATAGCTAGAAGCTTTAATAGTTTCTCTTGGACCCTTAAAGGATTATCTTTAAACCACTCCAATTTGGAGGTCACTGGAGTATACAAAATGAAATATATATCATTCCCACTGGCTTTTCTCCCTTTTTTCAGTAACCACTTCATCTTCACTCCCTTTCTATGTTATATATGCAATTGCTGCACAGCAATTAAAAATTTAATGTCTCAACAACACTTATTTGCACAGTTATGTAGGTCAGAAGTCTGAGCACAGACGACCTGGGTTTTCTGTTCAGAATTAAAACTTCTGAAATCATGGTATCCGAGGTATCGAATCTGATTATATTCAGGTTGTTAGGGGCTAAGTTTCCTCTTTTTTTGCTGGCTGTTGACAGAGTACTGTTTTCTGAATTCCCAAGTTTTCCTGCTGTGTGGCCCTCCACAAAATGGCAATTTGTGCCTTCAAGATGAGCAGAATTACTTCCACACTGAGTGACTTAAACTTTCTCTCTGACCTTTAGACCCAGATGGAGAGGGCTCCTGTGAGTAGCTCTGATACATTGAGGTGATTTCCTTTTTGATTCACTAGAGGCCAACCTTACATCTGCAGAATTCCATTTGCCCCATAAGATAACATACTCACATTCCCATCATACTCAACAAATTCCATCCACACTCAAGGGGCATGGGTGATACTAGATGGGTACACTAGTAGATGAGAATCTTGGAGACATTTTAGAAGTGCCTAGCATGCATATCAAGGAACTAAAGTCTTTTATGTAATTGTCATACTTAAATAATATTCCATAGTTATTTTTTTATTTAAAAAAAATTAATGTTTATTTTAGAGAGAGAGAAACAGAGGATGAGCAGAGGATGGGCAGAGAGAAGGAGACACTGAATCCAAAAAGGGCTCCAGGCTCAGACCTGTCAGCACAGAGCCCAACACGGAGGCTCCAACTCACAAACCACTAGATCATGACTTGAGCCAAAATCAGACACTCAATTGACTGAGCCACCCAGGCACCCCATAGTTCATTTTTTAAATGTTTATTCATTCCTGAGAGAGAGGGACAGAATCCGAACAAGGCTCCAGGCTCTGAGCTGTCAGCACAAAGCCGATGTGGGACTCAAACCCATGAACTGCAAGATCATGACCTGAGCCAAAGCTGGATGCTTAATCTCTTGAGCCACCCAGGCACCCTTTTCTTTATTCCATAGCTCTAACTGAAAGAGCTGAGAAATATAAAATGTTTCAATGAAAGAAAAGCCCCTCAATTTTTTGAACAAATTATTTTTATTTATTTATTTTTATTTTAAAGTGAGCGTGTGTAAGTGGAGGACAGGCAGAGAGGGACAAAAACAATCTCAAGCAGGCTCCATTCCACACTCAGCACAGAGCCCAATGCAGGCTCAATCCCACGACCCTAGGATCATGACCTGAGCCAAAATCAAGAGGCTGACCCTCAACCACTGAGCCACCAAGACACCCCTGAACAAATTTTAAAAGAGAGGAAAACAGTCTCCCATCCCTGGGTTACTTCATCTGTGCTCTCACACACACACGTGTGTGTTGTATGTGTATGAAAGATTTTGATTAGAGATGGTTCTTTCATGTTTTGAGCAATCAATTTGGATATGGCCTGAAATTAAGGAATGTAGACTAGAATATCAAGTAAATAAAAGCATTTTACTTAATAGATAGTATTTTTATATTGGGTGAAGAGGAATGATTCTAACTCAAGGGAAATTATATAAAATCAATTGAGCTTTTAGAAATACTTCTAGTTGATTTGCTTCTCTCAAATATGTTCAGAATGAGTGAAATTTTATTTTTTTAAGTTCATTTATTTTGAGAGAGAGGGAGAGAAAGAATCCCAAGCCAGTTCTGTGCTATTAGCACACACCCTGACATGGGGATCTATCTCATGAATTGTTAGATCATGACCTGACACTTAACAGGCTGAACCATTCAGGTATCCCAAGACTGAAGTTTTGTAAATTTTCTAGGTGTGCTTACGTCATAGAATACCATCTAAATGAATCCATCTGGCTTTGCAGAGCTATTTGCTCATTTGAATATTCATATGTGTAAACCAACTTATCCTTTAATATCAAATAGTTCTGTAAGGTATGTTCATGTTAACACAGGCTGAACAAAGAGGCTCCATCATCATGCTTTTTACCTTTAATATTTATGCCATTCTGATCAAGAAAGACTAAAGGTTAAGAGAAAGGATGATCTAGGGGTTGGAATATAAGATTCCAGTGAAACAAGAAAGACCTCTTGAACTACAAAGATTTACTTAGAAAGTGTTTGAAGAGGAAACTATGATTTAATCTTTCTTTTTAATCCCTGGCTTACAGAAAATAATAGCATTTTATATGATGGGCATTATAGAGATTGTTAATCTAAAGATGATAGGGCATTGGGGTGGAAGGGAGAGGAGAATGTTAATTTCTGTCTATAAAACCTTGACCTACTAGAGAAAATCAAATGAAATTTACTTAGGAAAGGAATTTGCAGGGCACCTGGATGGCTCAGTCGGTTAAGCATCCAACTCTTGATTTCGGCTCCGGTCATGATCTCTTGGTTGGTGGGTTTGAGCTTCGCATGGGGCTCTGCACTGAAAGGTCAGAGCCTGCTTGATATTCTCTTCTCTCCTCTTTCTGCCCCTCCTGTGCTTGCATGCTCGCTCTCTCTCTCTCTCTCTCAAAATAAATAAACATACATTTGAAAATAAAGGAACTTGGTTTATGCTTTTTGGAGAAAAAAAACTATGCAATCTAGTTGAATTTTAAATTACAACGTGCAACATTCATTGCATTTAAATATCTTTGTTATAACTGGGGCACCTGGGTGGCTCAGCTGTTTGGGCATTGATTTTGGCTCCGATCATGATCTCACAGTTGGTGAGATTGAAACCCACATTGGGCTCTTCAGAACCTGCTCAGAATTCTCTCTCTCTCCCTCTCTCTACCCCTCCCCCCTGCACACTATGCTGTCTCTCAAAATAAATGAACATTTAAAAAAGTCTTTGTTGTAACAAACATTTAAGTTGATTTATTAAAATATTTAGTTATAGATTACAGATCTACAGAGTACAGTAAAAGGAAATGTGGTTGTTTTAGACAACGATCTCCAAACTTTGATTACACGCTGGTATTGTTAAAAAAAAAAAAGTTTAAACTTTTCCCCCATAAAAATACTACTATACTAATATGTAAATAGAAGATTTAGAATAACATTTTTAATGTCTTGCTAATAAAGCTTTATAATACCAATAGCTAATATCTCAAGGCAGAAAATACATTCATGGCAACAGTCAATATAAATTGATTTTTCAAACCTTGATCATTTTAAAGTAATTTTTAAAAAGATTTTTATTTATTTATTTTAATTTACATCCAAGTTAGCATATAAAGCAACAATGATTTAAGGAGTAGATTCCTTAATGCCCCTTACATAACCCCTCCAGCAACCCTCTGTTTATTTTCCATACTTAAGAGTCTCTTAAGTTTTGTCTCTCTCCCTATTTTTATATTATTTTTGCTTCCCTTCCCTATATTTATATTCATCTGTTCTGTGTCTTAAGGTCCTCATATGAATTAAGTCATATGATTATTTGTCTTTCTCTGATTAATTTCTCTTAGCATAATACCTCTAGTTTCATCCATGTAGTTGCAAATGGTAAGATTTCATTCTTTTTGATTGATGCCACGTCTTCTTTATCCATTCATCCATCGATGGACATTTGGGCTCTTTCCATACTTTGGCTATTTTTGATAGTGTTGCTATAAACACTGGTGTGCATGTGCCCCTTTGAAACAGCATCCTGTATCCCTTCAATAAATTTAAAGTAATTTTAAAAAGTTTTTTTTAATGTTTTGTATTTATTTCTGAGAGAAAGAGCATGAGCAAGGGAGGTTCAGAGAGAGAGGGAGACAAAATCTAAGGCAGGCTCCCGGATCTGAGCTAGCTGTCAGCACAGAGCCCGACGCAGGGCTCAAACCCACAAACCGTGAGATAATGACCTGAGCCGAAGTCGGACGCTTAACTGGCGGAGCCACCCAGGCACATATAAAGTTATTTTTTAAAATCTTTTAAAATTTATTTTTTTTTAATTTTTTTTAATGTTTTATTTATTTCTAGGAAAGAAAGAGAGAGACAGCGTGAGCAGGGGAGGGTCAGAGAGAGAGGGAGTCACAGACTGAAACAGGCTCCAGGCTCTGAGCTAGAAGTCAGCACAGAGCCAGACACGGGGCTCGAACCCACGAACAGCGAGATCATGACCTAAGCGAAAGTCGGACGCTTAACCGACTAAGCCACCCAGGCGCCCCTAAAATTTATTTTTAAAAGAGACAGAGAGACGGACAGAGGGTGAGCATGGGAGGGGCAGACAGAGAGGGAGACACAGAACCCTAAGCAGGCTCCAGGCTCCAAGCTGTCAGCACAGAGACCAATGCAGGGCTCGAACCCATGAACTGCAAGACCATGACCTGAGTCTGAGTCGGACGTTTAACAAATGGAGCTGCCCAGACACCCCCAAACCTTGATCATTTTAAATGAAAAGAGTAATTTCTTTTTTTTGTTGTACATATTAGTTTCAGGTGTACAACATCATGATTTAATATTTATATGCATTATGAAATGCTCACCACAGTAAATCTAGTTACCATCTGTCACCATACAAAGTTTTTACAATATTATTGACTATATCCACTGTGTTGTATATTACATCCTTATGTCTTCTATTATAACAGGAATATTATATCCTATTTTGGCCATCCTCCCACCCCTCTCCCCACTGGCAAACATCAATTTGTTCTCTATGTATAAGTCTGTTTCTGTTTAGTTCATTTGGGGCGGTTTTGGGTTTGTTTGTTTGTTTGTTTGTTTTTAGATTCCATATATAAATGAAAACATAGGGTATTTGGCTTTCTCTGACTTACTTCATTTGACATAATACCCTCTAGAGCCATCTGTGTTATCACAAATGGCAAAATTTCATTCTTTTAATGGCTGAGTAATATTCCCTTGCATGTGTATATATGCATTTGTCTTTCTCTGACTTATTTAACACAATATCTTTCAGTTCCATCCACATTGTCACAAATGGCAAGTTACCATTCTTTTTTATGGCTGAGTAATATTCTCATATATGCGTATATATGTGTGTATATATCACATCTCCTTTATCCATTCATCTATCAATGTACATTTAGGCTGCTTCCATATCCTGGCTATTGTAAGTAATACTATAGTGAACATAGGGGTACATATGTCTTTTCAAATTACTGTCTTTGTTTTCTTTGAATACCTAGAAATAGAATTGATGAATCATATGGCAGTTCTATTTTTAATTTTTTTAGGAACCCCCATACTATTTTATATAATGGTTGAGCCAATTTGCATTACCACCAAAAGTGCACAAAGATTCCATTTACTCCATATCCTTACCAACACTTATTTCTTGTCTTTTGATAATCACTCTGACACGTGTGAGGTGATACCTCATTGTGGTTTTAATTTCTACATTTTCCTGATGGTTAGTAATATTGACCATATTTTCATGTACCTTTTGGCATTCTGTATGTCCCCTTTGGAAAAAATGTCTATTCAGGTCCTCTTCCCATTTTTTAGTTGGATTGTTTTTTGATACTGAGTTGTATGAGGTCTTTAAATACTTTGGATGTTAACTGCTTATTGAATATGTCATTTGCAAGTATTTTCTCCTATTCAGTAGGTTGCCTTTTCATTTTGTTGATACTTTACTTCCCTGTGCAAAAGCTTTTCAGTTTAATGTAGTTCCAGTTGCTTATTTTTGCTTTTGTGGTCCTTGCCTGAGGAGACAAATCCAAGAAACTATTTTTAAGACTGATGTCAAAGAGCTATTACCTCTCTTTTCTTCTAGGAATTTTATGGTTTCAGCTCTCAGATTTATATCTTCAATTCATTTGAGTTATTTTTGTATGTGGTATAAAAAAGTAGTCAGATTTTATTGTTTTGCATGGAGCTATCTGTTTCCCCATTGTAAATTCTTGCCTTCTTTGTCATAGATTAACTGACCGTATAAGCATGGGTTTATTTCTGGGCTCTCTAATCTGTTCCACTAATCTAAATGTCTGTTTATGTGCCAGTACCATACTGTTTTGATTACTATAGCTTTATAGTATAGTTTTAAATCCAGGCATTTGATAACTCCAGCTTTGTTCTTTCTCAAGATTGTCTTGATGATATGGTGTCTCTTGTAGAAAGGAGTAACTTTTTGTCAAATCTTACTATTGTTTTTAATTCCTAATGAGCCTGGCAAGAGGGTAGAAATGTTAGCACTGATATTTTCTTTTGTTGGTTTGTGTTCATATTACTAGTATCATTTTCAACTTTTTGTTATTAGTAGTAGTCTCTTACAAGGAGTGTTTTTAAGCTCCTTATTTGTGATAGTTAAAACTGGTACTATAATAAGTATTTAATAACATAATGCATGAATCCTTTAACTGGCTCACATATACTGCAATGTCACAAAATGTTTAAGGTGAACAAAGAAATGAAGCAACTAGTAATGTGCCCTGCCACCTTCGTCCCTGCTGTAGAATTCTGACTTCTCCCAGCGCATATCCCACACACTGTGTGTAATCCGCTCTGATAAAGGCTGAGTTTGTGAGGCCATTGTTAGCAGTCCACATATAAAATGTCCATATATTAATCTGTTAGATTAACAACATTAAAATGAATTAGGTTTTCCTCTCACATCCCACTGTATTGTCTTGCACATCACTTAAGAACACACACAACACGGGGCGCCTGGGTGGCTTAGTTGGTTAACTATCCGACTTTCGCTTGGGTCACGATCTCGCGGTTCGTGGGTTCGAGCCCCGCGTCGGGCTCTGTGCTGACTGCCAGCTCAGAGCCTGGAGCCTGTTTCAGAGTCTGTTACTCCCTCTCTCTCTGACCCTCCCCTGCTCACGCTGTCTTTCTCTCTCCTAGAAATAAATAAAAAACATTAAAAAAAAAAAAAAGAAGAATATACACAACACTCTTTGGAGAAACTTAGTTTAAAATATGTTTTGTAACCCTCAAAGGTTGTCTTTGGTTAAGTTTTAATATCTGTATATTAAATATATCTATCTAAATATCGATATATATATCTAATATCTATATTTATTTATGCTCTCATGAAAGCAAAAATGAGATATCTGGATCAGGAACAGATTATTCTTACTTAAAGCAGTATACACATTGGCTCCCTTTGCCCCATTCTTTCTCCTTCAAGGTAATGCGAGAGCCAGGTTAACCTTGTATGTGAAAAAGTGGTTTTTTGTTTTGTTTTGAACCAAGGAAAACATTGGTTCCTGAAACTATGAATCTGGGAATTTATATGAGCTACACGCTGCCTTCTTCCCCTCCTGAGAGAAGAAAAGAAGTCTTTGCTTGAAAATGTTTTACAGTTCTTTGGAACTATATAAACAAATGGGTTCAGGTTTTATATCCCTCATAAAATGTAAACATGGGGCTACACCAAACAGGAGGCAAGGGGAAATGGAACACTGAAGAGCAGATGTTTCTGGGGAAAGGAGATATTATCTTTATAGTATGTCTGTTTCTTTTCCTCAAGAAGCCAAATTATGTTGAAATATGGAAATATTCATGAAGCGTTGTTACCTTGATAGTCTTAATGGGGTAGAAAAAAATACCTCACTCACTCCTGGCATTACTCTTAGGAACATTTATTTTGTTTATTTTTTTTATGTTTTATTTATTTCTGAGAGAGAGAGAGACAGCATGAACAGGGGAGGGTCAGAGAGAGAGGGGAATACAAAATCTGAAACAGGCTCCAGGCTCTGATCTAGCTATCAGCACAGAGCCTGATGTGGGGCTCGAACCCACGAATCGTGGGATCATGACCTGAGCCGAAGTCAGACGCTTAGCCAGCTGAGCCACCCAGGCGCCCCAAGGAACATTTAATGTCCAGACGAATTGAGTAGGGCAACTTAAGTGTCATGTAGTCCTCTGGTTGTGCTCTGTTGGGTACGGTAGGCGGGAAGGAAGCTGGTGGAGCCAGCATTGAGGAGGTCTTCTAATACTGAAGTCTATAAAAACCTTTATTTAAAAAAAATCATGGTAGGAAGTGGATGAGGCAAGGCAAGGGAGATCATTTATGAGGCTGCTATAAAATTTGGAATGCTAGTGGGGCGCCTGGTTGGCTCAGTTGGTAAAGCATATGGCTCTTGATACTGGGGTCGTGAGTTCAAGCCCCATGTTGGATGTAGAAATTAGATAATAAAAATATTTTAAAAGATTAAAAACTTTTGGAATGCTACTAATAGTGGTCTAAACTGTGGTGGGAGCCAGAGAGGAGGGGGTACCAATGTAGGATGACCATAAAGTGGTGGTAGAGTTTTTAAGGCTTAGCAATGAATTAGATGTGTTAAGCAAGCTTCTTTTTGTGTTACATTAGACCTAGGACGTTGCTGGATTCCCGTGATGTAAAGAATATCACTAATAATTAAAATGTAAGACGCTGGCAGCCAGTTACCTATCTTAATTTTTATTATCCCCAAGATCGTAGGTACCGTAACTACGAGGAAGGGAGTGGAGACTGGGGTTTTTGAATCTCCATTTTGTTCTTCGCCTTGTTCCGATACCATGCAGTTTTTAATTAACTTTTTTTTTTTAAAAAAGAAGCTCATTGTTCCAGTGAGACTATAATGTAGTAAGTTCTTTAGGTACCAGAAGGCACCTCACTGGATTCTTAATCAGAAATTTATGATGTAACTGAACTTTAAAAGAGAAGAAATTATAGAAAAATTAAAGAAAATAAGCAATTTCTTTTACTAAAAACATTCCACACTATATTGTGGGGTTTGTTACAGACTGCCTTGTCACCTATAATTTATCCTTTTAGCAGATATTCATGGAGTACCTGTTGTACCAGAACCCATGCCAGACACATTCACATTCAGCTTCTCATTTCATTTCCTTACAGGGAAGATTATGATTCCCACATTATAGGAAAGGACCTAATATCAGAGGAAACCATTTGCCCATCATAGAATTCAAAGTGGATTGTCTGTCTAATAAATATAGAGTTCTTTCCACTGAAGACGTACAATATGTAAGAATATTTGTTCACTTCCTACTCTCAGAACCTTTCCTGACCATACTAGTTATTCCTCTTGACTTGGTGGGGGGAGTTTCCAATGATCTTCCCCCAACCTTTTTTTTTTTTTTTAAGTTTATTGATTTATTTTAAGAGAAAGACAGCAAAAGTGAGGGGGTTGCAGAGAGAAAGAGAGAGAGAGAGAGAGAGAGAGAGAGAGAGAGAGAATCCCAAGCAGGCTCTATGCCCACCGTGGAACCTGATTCTGGGCTCAATCTCACAGCCATGAGATCATAACCTGAGCCAAAACCAAGAGTCAGATACAAGCCCAAGCACCTTCCCCAGCCTTCTTTGTTGCTCTTTCTATACTTTTCCTTAGAGATTTCCTCTAACTCTGTGACTCTAACACTATATTTTGGATGGATGATTCACCAAGTTTGACAGACTTTCCCCTTCAGCTCCATATCTAAGTATCTCTGAGTCAATGGCAGTATATTTAGCCTCCCTGAGACAAATTACTCATTCTTAAATTATGGCTAGTAATCTTATTTACTACAAAATAAGTATTTCTCAAAACTTATGAGAAATAAGTGAGATAATAGACCAAAATTACCTGACACGTAATGGGTGCTAGAGAAATGACTCTACCACATGCAGTCAGTTGCTAAGCTCTTAACAGTCCACCACTTTAGGTTGCGCTTCTTTCTGGCTCCTCCTGTAGTTTAGACTGTCATTACTAGCCTTCCACATTTTACAGCAGTTTCATAAATGATCTCTCTCCTTGTCTCACACACTTTATTTCTATACTGCACATTATTTTACCATTCATCTTTTTTAAAACAGCAATTTAGTGTTATCACTCTTGTGTAAAACCTTTTAGTTTTCCCCCCAGGCTCTATAAGATACAGTACAAACTCCCACTTTTGACAACTTGACCAGTCTACATTTCCAGTCCTCCTTCTACCATTTTCCAAAGACACACATCTTCTCCCCACACAAACTGTTTGATTTAAGATTAGTTTGCAAGAAACAGAAAACCTGACCAACAGTTGGTAAACAAATCGTTTCAAGTTGAAAGTTGAGGATAAGTCTCCTTGAAGTCATCAAGAGCGCTTCTAGCCCATTAGTTATCCATCCTTAATGTGTGGCTTTCTTAACAAAATTAAGGCTACATGGTATTTCCATTTGAAGAGGAAGGAGGGGAAAACAACAGGTGCTCTGCTTTTATTTAGAAAAGTTTCCCCTTCTCTTATCCCTTTCCCACCTCTGGGACTTCTGTCTACAACTCACTGGCCAGAATGATATCACATGACCACTGAGGAATACAAGGGAGACTGCGGAAACAAGTTTTAAGTTGGCTATGTTGCCTCCCCAAACAAATACGTCTAAGAAGAAAGATGTGTTAGTCTGTTTGGCTACCATGACTGAATACCACAGACTGGGTGGCTAAAACAACAGTTATGGAGGCTGGAAAGTCCAAAATCAATCAAGCCCTAACCCCCAATGTGCTGGCCTATTGGGGGTTAGGGCTTCAACATATGAATTTTGGGGGAACACAATTCAGTCCATAGCAAAAGGGATAAAAGAAAGCAACAAGTAGGGTCTCCCACACAAGCAAAGTGGGCTACTGTGTCTTCTTTAAGTATCTTCTGCTACTTTTCTGCCATTGCATAAGAACTTTTTTCCCACGGGGCACCTAGATGGCTTAGTCGGTTAAGCATCAGACTTTGGCTCAGATCATGATCTCACAGTTCATGGGTTCAAGCCCCGTGTTGGGCTCTGTGCTGACAGCTCAGAGCCTAGAGCCCACTTTGGATTTTGTGACTACCTCTCTCTCTCTGCCCCTCTGCCACTGGTGCTCTGTCTCTCTGTTTCTCTCAAAAATAAACATTAAAAAACATATAAAAAAAAACTTCCTTCCCACAACTCTGTTGTCAAAATTTTCTTCACAAAATTAGCAACTGCCACATTTAGGGCTAATCTACTTGTCCCTGCTTCCAGCTCTTACTGTCATAGTTCATACCGTGTGAGACTCATCACATTGAGTGTTGTGTGCTTTTTCTGTGCAGCTCTTGATACTGACATTTGTTTAATGTCTGCATATCAGGTGATGTTACCAGCTTTATATGTATCATTTCTAATTCTTATGACAACTGCAAAATGAGATTACTTTGCGGATGAGGAAATTGAAGTGCAGAGATGAGATACTTTGCCTAAGGGTATAGCAGAACTCAGTTTTGAACATGGTTAAATTTGGTTCTGAAACCCTTTCTACCACACTATACTATTTCTCCAAGTAGATTGTCTGATCCTAGAAGGCAGGGATTTTATCTCCTTCCATATGCCACCTCTTCATATTCCCACACTTAGCAATGCATATCTCACATGGAAGAAATTTGTTAAATATTTTTAAATAAACAATAGTAACAGTGACCCAAGATACTTCAAATACCTAATTTAACAAAAACCAATTATGTTCATATCAAATTGCCTATATGTTGTTAAGTGTTGAAGCTGAGTGATAAGTACTGATTTGCATTATTCTATTCTCTTTAACTTTGTATATGTTAGAGTTTAATATAATAAAGAAAAATTAATAATGATCCAATATTATATTCACTAGTAGATTAATATATTTAGAAAAACTTTCAGAAATTATTTCTTAAATGTATTTCTGAGTAGTTTGTTTAGATATACATATGCAATGGAATATTACTCAGCCATGAAAAAAAATGAAATCTTTCCATTTGCAACATGTTTGGAGCTAGAGTGTATTATGCTAAGTAAGTCATCCAGAGAAAGACAAATACTGTATTTTCACTCAAGTGGAATTTAAGAAACAAAACAAATGAACAAAAGCTAAAAAAAGAGAGAGAGAGAGGCAAACCACAAAACAGACTCTTAAGTGTAAAGAAAACAAACTGACAGTTACCAGAGGAGAAGTGGGTGGGGAGATGGGTGAAATAGGTGATGGCAATTAAGGAATGCCCTTGTGATGAGCCCTGAGTGTTGTAGGGAAGTGTTGAATCACTATAGTGCACACCTGAAACTAATATAACACTGTATGTTAACTAAGTGGGATTTAAATAAAAACATAAATTTAGTTGTAAAAAAATAAAAATAATTGAACAGTTTTTCTTTTTTCAGTTACACTAGTTAGTTCTAAAGGATTATTATCTATGGCTATCCAAATGTGTAAGATTATACATTATAATCCCAAAAGCAGCCACTGAGATAATAATACAAAGAGGTACAGCTAAGATGCCAGTGGAGAAATTTAAATAGAAATTTGAAAATATTTTAAAAGCCCAAAGCATAAAGAAAAAATTGATAAATTGGACTTCATCAAAAACAACAACTTCTATTCTTCAAAATACCATATTAAGAAAATGAAAAGATAATTCACAATTGTGAAAAAAACACATACCTGATAAACAACTTATCAAAAATATATAAAGACCTTTCAAAATGCATCAATAACAAAACAAACCAATTTATAATTAACAAAATACGAGGCTCCATAGCTCAGGGATCAGAGCATTGGTCTCGTAAAATTAGCAAAATACATAAGCAGACCTCAGAGAGAAGATCTACGGATGGCAGAGTAAGCACATGAAAAGATGGGGCATCTGGGTGGCTCAGTCAGTTAATCGTCCAACTCTTGATTTTGGTTCAGGTCGTGATCT
Organism: Hyaena hyaena; assembly: GCF_003009895.1. NCBI lineage: Eukaryota > Metazoa > Chordata > Mammalia > Carnivora > Hyaenidae > Hyaena > Hyaena hyaena. The sequence continues at coordinate 350,687 of NW_024080957.1, forward strand.
CGAGATTTGTGGGATCTAGCCCCATGCTGGGCTCTGTGCTATGCATGGAGCCTGCCTAAGATTCTCCCTCTCTCCCTCTACCTGCCCCTCCCACTCAAAAAAATAAAATAAAAAACTAAAAATTAAAGAAAGGAAAGATATTCAACATAGTCATGGGAAAAATGCAAATGATAACCACTATACCTGAAATGAAAAGTTTCAAAAACTGGCAATATCAAGTGCTCGTGAGGATTTGAAACAACTAGAATTTTTACACATTGCTAGTGGGAATGCAAAATATTATGTCACTTTGTAGAAAGTTTAGCAATTTCTTATAAACGTGCCTTTGCCATATGAACCAGAAATACCATTCCTATATTTACTCAAAAGAAATGAAAACTTATGTCCACATGAAGACCTGTATGCAGATATTTATAGGAGCTTTGTTAATAATTTCCCCAGACTAGAAGCAACCAAAGTTATCTGTCACTTGGGACATGGATAGAAAAATTGTGGCACACCCATTAAAATGGAATATTACTACCCCCCTCCCCCGAAAAAGGGAAAGTGAATGGCTGATACATGAAATGATACTGACAAATCTCAAACACATCGTGCTAGGTGAAAGATCCCATACTGGATGATTCTACTTTTATGACAGTCAATCAAAGGGAAAACTGTGGAAACAAAACAGATGAGTGGTTACAGGGAGACTGACTCCAAGAAGTCTTGAGAGAATTTGGGGGAGTGAGAGAGATGTTCTAAGTCTTGATTGTGATGGTGGTTATATAACTATAAACATGCGTTAAAATTCAGGGAACTCTTCACTAAGAAGAATATAAAAGTTAGATATTAATAAACCTGACAAAAAATTAAAACTTCCCAAAGAAAACTCCAGGACTAGATTATTTCCATGGTAAATTATATTGAAATTTTAATTCTCTTGAACTTTGAGAAACACCAATGTTGTATAGCTCTTGCAGAAAGTGAAGGAAAAGGGGCCACTTCCCAAATCATTTTATGAGGCAACCGTAGCCTGATACCAAAGCATGACACAGAAATTACTGACCAGCATCCCTTTTTAACATGGATGTGACTGTCCTTAACAAAATTCTAACAAATCAAATCCAGCAATATATAAGAAGTCCTCAGGAATGTACAAATCAACTACTAGGACTAATAATATAATATAGCAAGACCACAGAATACAAAGTCAATCAATATACAAAAGTGTATATGTTTTCATATACATTAAAAGCATTGGGGACACCCGGCTTTCTCAGTCAGTAGAGCATGTGACTCTTGATCTCAGAATTGTGAGTTCAAGCCCCATGTTGGGTATAGAGATTACTTAAAAAAATAAAATCTTTAAAAAAAATAAAAGAATCAAACTATTATAAAATAATTTTAACAAAATGCCATTTATATATCACAAAAATAAGATACACAATAAATTAAAATATGTATGAGACTTCTATACCAACAGTTACAAAATATTGCTTAGAGAAAATTTTAAAGCCCTAATATAAAGAGAAATATAGTATTCAATTATTGGAAGACACTCTGTTTTTAAGATGTCATTTTCCTCCAAAATGATATATAGATTAAATTCATTCTCAATCAAAATCCCAGCAGGCTTTTTTTTTTAATCTACAAGATGATTCTAAAATTTATATGGAAAAACAAACTATTTTAAACAGTCACCACAATTTTGAAAAAGAATCATACTACCTGATTTCAAGAATTAGTGTAAATATACACTGGTCAAGGCAATTTGGTATTGGGGAGAGGATAAATACAGCAGTGGAACAGAACATTTTTATTGTCAGTTGATTTTGACTAAGGTGCCACAACACTGTAATTGAGGCAAGGAGTCTTTTCAACATACAGTGCTAGAATAAATGGACAGTCACCTGAGGAAAAAAAAGTAAACATGGATCCTTCCTCACATCACACACAAAAGTAATCTGAGGTGAATCATAAATCTAAATGTAAAAACTAAACTTAAAAGCTTCTAGGAGAAAATACAAGAGAATAATTTGTGACATGTTAGTAAGCAAAGGTGCTTAGACAGTAAAGAAAGCAACATGATTTAAAATTTGGTAAATTATACTCTATCACAAAGTCTTCTGCTCATCAAAAGATATCATTAAGAAAATATACAAGAAGATATACTGAACCACCTGGATGATTCAGTCAGTTAAGTGTCCAAGTCTTGGTTTTGGCTTGGGTCATGGTCTCACAGTTGGTGAGTTCGAATCCCACAGCAGGCTCTGTGCTGACAGTGTAGAGCCTGCTTGGGAGTCTGTCTCCCTCTCTCTCTGTCCCTTCCCTGCTTGTTTTCTATTTCTCTCTCTCTCAAAGTAAATAAAAATAAATTTTAAAATAAAAAGCGGAAAAAGAAAGAAAATATACAGGCAAATCACAGACAGAGAAACATAACTTCTGACAATGGGATTGTTTCCAGAATATATAAAATACTTTTGTAACTCTGTCAGGGAACCTCAAATAACCCAATTTTTACAAGTGGAATTTTTAAAAAAGTTATCAGGAAATATTTTAGCACAAACTTAGAATGTCCTCACAGCCACATTATTGTCGGAGGATTAAGGTGAAATCATCTCTGATGCCGAGATTTCGGGTGGATTATCTCAGGGCCAGACTTATTGAATGAATGCACATTTGAAGGGAGGAGGGAAAGTTTTGCTGTGCAATTTTGTTTAAAATAATTGGATAACATCTTATTTATCTAGAGTATTAATAAAGATTTCCCAGAATACTAGGAACTAAACATTGTTTGGGAGGCTGTTCTGTTTTTTTGGAGGGAAGAGAGTTTGTTGATTTTTAGAAAACAGAATAAAAGTTCGCTGGTTCTACTTCACAGCTCACCAGTGATAAATAGCACCAAGGAAGAGAATCATTTGCCCATTATGCCCAAAAACATCCAATGAAATGCCCACCTAAATTGTCCTCTATTTTTCCCTTCTCTAAAACTACTCTCTTTATCATACAAAATATATGCCTGGAAATTTAGGTAATATTTTAAGAATGGTGTTTCTTCTAGATACTTACAATGGATTAAAATATGTGGTCCATTACAAAATTATGTGACTCATGGATAGGGTCTTATCTAATTTAATAGTCTAAGATGGATTCTTTTTTCTTTTTTTCATTCCTTCTGTATCAAAAAGTAAATAAATAAATAACCCACAGCATCTAGTTTTACGCACACAAAACCTCAGGTTCCTAATAGATCTTTCAATCCAAATCTATTTTGTGTTGTGAACTGGATGACCAGAAGCTCCACCTTTCTCAAAAGGGAATAAAGAATTTAGATCCAGCTTCTATGTCTGTCCATGTTCAATATATTCAGGAGTAGCTAAAGCAGCTACAGTGAATTATGGGTCTTCCTCCTTCATGATTGGCCCGACATCTCAGCACCTCTTGTAACAGTACTCTGTGGCTACTGCAACAAATTGCCAGATGTGTGTAGCTTAAAATAACAAAAATTTATGCTCTCACAGTTCTGGAGGCTAGCAGTCTGAAATCAGTATCAGTGAACCAAATCGAAGTGTGGACAGGGCCGTACTTCCTCTGGAGACTCTAGGGAAGAATCAGTTCCTGTACCCTTTGAACCTCTGCACACCTCCTTGGACTGTGGTCTCAACTACAGAACAATATTTCCTTTTTTTTTCTTTTTGCAACAGCTAGATTGAACATTAATTTATACTTTACTGGTCCATTGAATATTCAAGTCAAATCAATAAATATCTATTGGTCATCTGTAGTTAGCTCTTCCCTTTTTATTAAAATATGACAAGATATAAATCTTTAGATTTACAATACAAATAGAAATGTAACAAGACTTAAATTTCAAAAGAACATTATAAGAATCTAAGCTTCAATTTTACCTGAAGAATTATTAATTCCATAAATATTTGTGATATGTTTGCCTACTGTACACCAGGCATTATGACAGTGATAAAGACTAGAGAACCTGTGATAAAAAAGACTTGGTGCCTCCTTCAAGGAGCTTAACCTTTGGAACAGTAAGACATGTGGAAACAAATGTAGTCATTCTAATTCAACAAGGTAAGAGCTGTTGAAGTGACTGAGTGGTTTCTTTCTCTGAGAAGTAACAGTTGCAGTAGCCTTGAAGGTATGCAAGGGTTTGAGAAGGCATTCCAGACAAAACCAAAGCCAAGTTCAAAGGCACTGAAGTCGAAGTATAGGTGATATTCCCTGGAGAGGTTAAATGGCTGGAATGGTAGGATTCAGTTAGATTGAGGACCTTTACATAATGGTCAAGTGCTTAGACTTTATCTTATGAGCCTCAAGAAGCCACTAAAGGTAGATGTGATCTTGTAATATTTTCCTTATCAGTGTGACCTTGGTTTTCTGTTGCCTCTACCCCAGGGTCAGTTGCAAAGCCACAGGTATTGCCAGCAACTTCAGACCCTGCTACAAAAGCAGACTGACTACAGAAAAGCTGTTTGCAAAGCACTAAGGAATTATTTAGCTTTCTATTTTTTAGGAGAATTCCTTTACTTTTTTATTGTGACTTGGAGATACCAATATGGCTTGGAATAACAGGAAAACCCAGGTTTAGAGAATTTGGTTTATATCTCAGTCACTGTGTGAATCTAGATATCTGCTTTTCTGCCATTTCTCCAAGCTGGCTTCAGGTCAAGCATAATTATCATGATTTTTACCTTTTGTTGCCTCCATTCCTTCATCTTAGTTGAAGGAGAAATAGCTTGAACTTAGGGCAGGATTGAAAAGTATGTGCTGGCCCCCCCTTTGTGACTAGCATTTGTTTCTCCAGAAGGCTGGTGCCAGGGAAGAAGACGGCCAGAGAAGGGACCCTGTCAGAAGGGAAAGCTGCTGCTGAAACCCCAGCTGGTGACAAGAAATACCTGATGAAAGCAGCAGCCCTGAGGCCAAGTAGTGAGATCAAATGCTCTTAAGGAAGGATGGCCACCCCACTTGGCCTTTGTCCCCTTCCTTTATTGATCCAGGCTTCTAGACTTGGCTCACACTCTGGCCCTTAAGAGATAAAAGCAGGGGCGCCTGGGTGGCTGTCCATTAAGCGTCCAGCTCTTGATTTCACCTCAGGTCATATCTATAGTTTGCAAGTTTGAGCCCTGAGCTGGGCTCTGTGCTGACACACTCACACGCTCTCTCTCTCTCTCAAAATAAATAAGCTTTAGGGGTGCCTAGGTGGCTCAGTCGGTTGAGCGTCCGGCTTCGGCTCAAACCCACGGTTTGTGGGTTTGAGCCCTGCATCGGGTTCTGTGCTGACTGCTCACAGCCTGGAGCTTGTCTTTGGATTCTGTGTCTCCCTCTCTCTCTCTGACCCTCCCCTGCCCCCTTTCTCTCAAAAATAAATAAAAATACACTGGGAAAAATTTTTTTTATATAATAAAATAAATAAGCTTAAAAAAAAGAAGTAAAAATAGCTGTAACATGTTTCAAACAGAGGAAGATTTTTTTCTTCTTTGACATACTCCTTTAATATTTTTTAAATGTTTCTTTATCTTGGAGAGAGAGAGACAGAGACAGAGACAGAGTCCAAATGGGAGAGGGAGACCAGAATCTGAAGCAGGTTCCAGGTTCCAGGCTGCAAGCACAGAGCCTGATGTGGGTTTTGAACTCACCGACTGTGAGAACGTGAACTGAAGTCTGACTCTTAACTGCTTAACCGACTGAGCCCCCAGGCACCCCACCCCTTTAACATTCTAAAAACATTGAAAACAAAGCTGAGGATAGCAAAGAATTAAAGAGATTTCTGCATGGTAAATAACTAGGGAATTGTGGAGGTCAACAATAGAATCAGAGATACTTTATGCAGTATCACAAATGCCAGAACAGGACAAAGGGGTTAATCATATTGTGGAGGTGTGTTGCAATGTGGAGAATGTCATGGATTTTTTTAAAACTAATTTTGTCACCCCTATCTGAATGGAGGAGGGAAGGAGTCCAATTTTGGTGGTTTCTGGGCCTCAGACCAGCACCGACCTCTACAAGGTCTCACAGGATCTGGAAACTTTATGCGGCCCAGGGTAAGAGGTCAGCCTCTCTTGTCCCGTGCATCAAGGGCACTGTGGCTCCCCAGACCACACCTCTTCGCTTCTTTTCTGTGTCTGGCAAGAGGCCCATGCTTCTCCCCTATTCTCATTGGTCTTCCTTCAAACTGAAATCTGCCCATGGCCAGAAAAGATAGTCATGATTGCTGTGAGCAGAAGCTGCCTGGCTTACTCTGTTAATCACATGAGCAACCTTTTCACTGAAGTTCTCATCATTACTGAGGAAGCAGTCAGTAGACAATAATTTTCCCTTTCCCTCATTCAGAACAGGGAAACGGAAAAGATTAAATTCTTGTCCCTGTTCATGATACAGCTAAATAGCTATGTCAGCTCCACCTTTTTCTACCTAGTAGAGACAAGAAGGACTTGAAAAGGTCGCATAGTCCAACAGAGATCATCGTAAAACCTCCTCCTGCCTCTTGCAATATCCTTTGTTTAGCGTCTTTTCCTCACCTTTAACATCATGTTGAATTCATAATCTATGTAAGCTTATAATTCAATCAGCACATGTTTATTGGATTTCTTTTATGTGTGTAGCCCTGTGCTGAGTACTCTATTTTCTCCTCAGTTTCAAATAGAGAAATGCCAGCAAAGACCTGCATTCAGATGCCTCTGGTTGTGGAAGAGCCTTTTTTGCCTAGAATATTCCAACTGCCTACTTTCATAAATGTTCTGTTTATTGAAGAGTCCAAATGGGATCATTTAGACCTGAAATTAATGGTTTGGGAACCTAGCCTCCGTCTCTCTCTCTCTCTCTCTCTTTCTCTCTCTCACAAAATAAATAAACTCATTGGAAAAAAAAGAAAAAAAACAGAAATAACGTGTTTCAAACAGAGAAAGGTATTTTTTCTTCTTTAAACGTCCCCGGGTTTTTTCTCCTCTCCCAATTGAATTCATTGACCAAATACTTGCAAAATATCTACTTAGTACTGTGCTGATACATTCTAAAGAAAATGCCATCATCAGCTTAATCAATAATGCATTCTGCTCTTAAAAGCAGAGCCTTAGGGATGCCTGGGTGGCTCAGTCAGTTAAACATCCAACTCTTGATTTCAGCTCAGGTCATGATCACATGCTTTATGAGATCTTGCCCCACATCAGGCTCTGCGCCAACAACCCAGAGTCTGCTTGGGATTCTCTCTCTCCCTCTCACACTGCCCCTCCCCTGCCCATGCTCTCTCTCAAAGTAAATAAATTGTAAATAGCTATAAAAATAAAACAAATTTAAAATTAATAAACAATTAAAAACACTAATTTTATTTAAATGTATTATCTCTTTTTTTTTAATGTTTATTTTTGAGAGAGAGAGAGAGACAGTGTGTGAGCCAGGGAAGGGTAGAAAGAGAGGGAGACACAGATTCTGAAGCCAGCTGCAGGCTCCAAGCTATCAACACAGAGCCTGATGCAGAGCTCAAACTCAAGAGCTGTGGGATCATGACCTGAGCCAAAGTCAGTCACTTAACCAAATAAGCCACCCATGCACCCCTATAATTTCTTTAAACAGTCAGGAAACCTCCAATCTTTTTTTTTTTTTTTTGGTAACTTATTTATTTAAAATTTTAAGTTATTATTTATTGTGAGAGAGAGAGCGCAAGCAGGAGATGGGCAGAGAGAGGAGGGAAAGAGAGAGAATCCCAAGCAGATTCCGCACTGTCAGTGCAGAGCCTGATGCAGGGCTCAAACTCACAAAGCCTGAGATCATGACCTGAGCTGAAATCAAGAATCAGACACTCAACCAACTGAGCCACCCAGGCTCCCCTTCCAGTCTTCATGAATAAGATGACAACATGTGTATGTTACCTTTAGTCCATTGCTCTACTGAGAAACTATACAGGCATAGTTCGTCGTGCTGTAATTCACTTTATTACACTTCACAGATACTTTGTTTTTTTACAAATTGTAGGTTTATGCCAATCCTGCATCTAGCAAGTCTATCAGTGCCATTCTCCCAACACATTTGTTCACTTTGTGTCTCTGAGTGACATTTTGGTAATTCTCACAAAATTTCAAACGTTATTATTATATTTGCTACAATGATCTGTGATCAGTGATTTTTGATGTTTCTATTTAATTGTTTTGGCACATCACAAACTGCACCCACATAAGACAGTGAACTCAATAAATGCGTGTGTTCTGATTGTTCAACTAATTGAATGTTCTTCTATCTCTCTCCTTCTTCTCAGGCCTCCTATTCTCTGAGACACAACTATATTGAAATTAGGTCAATTAACAATCTGCAATGGCCCTTAGTATTCAAATGGAAGGATCACATATCTCTCACTTAAAATCTAAAGCTAGAAATGATTAAGCTTAGTGAAGATGGCATGTTTAAAGCCATAAGCTAGGTTTCCTGTGCCAGTTAGCCAAGTTATAAAGGAAAGGAAACATTCTTGAAGGAAATTAAAAGTGCTACTCTAAGTGAACACACAAATGATAAGAAAGCAAAGCAGCCTTATTGCTGATATGGAGAAAGTTTGAGTGGTCTGGATGGAAGATCAAACCAGTCACAACATTGCCTTAAGCCAAAGCCTAACCCAGAGTGGGGTCCTTAATCTTGACAACTTTATGAAGGCTGAGAGAGGTGAGGAAACTGAATAAGAAGTTTGAACCTGGTAGAAGTTGATTCGTATGGTTTAAGGAAAGAAGCCATCTCCAGAGCATAAAACTGTAGGGTGAAGCAGCAAGGGCTGATGTAGAAGCTGCAGCAAGTTATCCAGAAGATCCAGCTAACATAATTAATTGATGGCTGGCTGCACTTAACATTTTTTTTAAATGTAAATGAAATAGCTTCCTATTAGAAGATGATGCTTTCTAGGACTTTCATAGCTAGAGAGAAGTCAATGCCTGGTTTCAAAGCTTCAAAGGACAGGTTGACTCTCTTATTTGGGGCTAAAGCAGCTGGTGACTTTAAGTTGAAGCCAATGCTCATTGAACATTTTGAAAGTCCCAGGACCTTTGAAAATTATGCTAAATCTACTCTTCCTGCATTCTATAAATGGAACCAAAAAGCCTGGATGACAGCACATCTGTTTACAACATGGCCCACTGAATATTTTAAGCCCACTGTTGATACCTACTACTCAGGAAAAAAGCTTCCTTTCAAAATATTACTGCCCATTGACAATGCACCTGGTCTCCCAAAGCTCTGGTAGAGATGTACAATGAGATTAATGTTGTTTTCATGCCTGCTAACACACATCCATTCTGAAGCCCACAGGCCAAGGAAATACCTTTCATAAGGCTATAGCTGCCATAGGTAGCAATTTCTCTGATGGATCTGAGCAAACTAAATTGAAAACCTTCTGGAAAGATCCACCATTCTAAATACCATTAAGAATTTCTGTGATTTATGGGAAGGGATCAAAATATCAACATTCACAGGAATTTGGAAGAAGTTGATTCCATCCCTCATGGTTGACCTTGAGGAGTTTAAGACTGGAGGAAGTTACTGCCGATGTGGTGGAAATAGCAAGAGAACTAGAATTAGAAGTGGAGCCTGAAGATGTGACTGAGCTGCTGCAATCTCATGATAAAACTTGAGAAGTGGGTAAAATGCTATCAAGTAGTGTCACATGCTATAGAGAAATTGTTCATGTTTGTTCACATCATTGATGTGATAAAGTTCATTTTTGTTCTATTTTAAGAAACTGCCACAGCCACCCAGCCTTCAGCAACCACCACCCAGATTGATCAGCAGCCATTGTTGTCAGGGAAAGACCTTCCAACAGCAAAAACATTATGACTCACTGAAAGCTCAGATGATGGTTAGTTGTTGTTTTTGTTGTTTTTTAGCAGTAAAGCATTTTTAAATTAAGGTATGTACATTGGTTTTTTAGACATAATGATCTTGCACACTTAATATACTATAGCATAGTGTAAACATAATTTTTATATGCACTGAGAAATCAATGAATTCACTTGACTCACTTTCTGGTGGTATTCACTTTATTGTCATGGTTTGGAACATAATATAATATCTAACCATAATATCTCTGAGGTAAGCCTATAAATATTTCTTAAATAGGAGCTCTTAAGGGGAGAAATTAGCTGTGTTTTTATACAGATGGGGATAAAGTTTAAAAATATTTACAGATATGGGGAGCCTGGGTGGCTTAGTCGGTTAAGCGTCCGACTTTCGCTTAGGTCATCGCTTAGGTCATGATCTCGCGGTTCATGGGTTCGAGCCCCGCTTCGGGCTCTGTGCTCACTGCCAGCTCAGAGCCTGGAGCCTGTTTCAGTCTGTGACTCCCTCTCTCTCTGACCCTCCCCTGCTCACGCTGTCTCTCTCTCTCTCCTAGAAATAAATAAAACATTAAAAAAAATTTTTAAAAATATTTACAGATAAATGAGTATGAAAGTCCAACTTATTCAATCTTTCTAAATTTAAAAAGTGTATCATCTAAGTATTGGGCCAATGTGCTCAGCATTGGGAATATAAGAGTGAGCACTGTCTTAAGGAGTTTACAATGTAGTGACTTTACTATAATCTCATTAACAATTTAATACTTCAGTATCATTAGGTGCTTTAAGTTCAAAGTCCTGGAATTTTAAGGAGGGACGATGCAATGGAATTCCAGGATATTCATTTTCTCACTTAGCCACTGGTGTTTAAACAAATTCAAGTCTCTCACCCTCAAAACTTGACGTTTTCCTTTCACTGCATTCCCCTTCCCTCTCCAGTTACTGCCTTTTTCTTCCTTCTCTCTCACAACTAAACTTCTCAAGCGCTTGAGGTACCATCATCTCTCCTCTTCATACGCTCGCTCCTAATCTTTTGCCTGCATCTACCAAAACAGCACTAATGTTCCCTGGACCCTTCTCAGTCTTCATTTTGCCCAATGTGTCCTTTCTTAAAAAAATTTTCCTCTCTTGTTTCAATACCATCCTGGTTTCCCCTCTATCTCCAGGGTCTTCTTTGTGTAGATTCCTGCATAGGACTGTTAGGTGTAAAAATTTCTCAAAGCTCAAGTCCTAGGTCACCTTTTCTTCTCATTTTCTAATTTTTAAATTATTTTATGTTTATTTATTTTTGAGAGAGGGATAGACAGAGAGCAAGTGGGTGAGGGGCAGAGAGAGAGGGAGACACAGAATCTGAAGCAGCCTCCAAGCTCTGAGCTGTCAGCACAGAGCCCAATGTGGGACTTGAACCCACGTGACCAGGAGATCATGACCTGAGCCGAAACTGGTTTATCACTAACTGAGCTCCCCAGGCGCTAATTTTCTAAATTTTACTGTGGTAATCTCATCCAACCTACATGGTAACAATTCCCACATTTACATTTTTTACCCAGACCTCCCCTCTGAGCTGCAGACCTATGTATCCAACAGTGTATTTTCCACCCTCCACCCCTTGGAGATTTTTTTTTTTAAGTAGGCTTCATGCCCAGCTCAGAGCCCAATGTGACCTGAGAGTAAGACCTGAGCTGAGGGGCACCTGGGTAACTCCATAGATTAAGCGTCCAACTTCAGCTCAGGTCATGATCTCACGTTTGGTGGGTTCGAGCCCCACATTGGGCTCTGTGCTGACAGCTAACTCAGAGCCTGGAGACTGTTTCAGATTCTTTATCTCCCTCTCTGTCTGACACTTCCCTGCTCACGCTGTCTCTCTCTGTCTCAGAAATAAATAAAAAACATTAAAAAAATTTTTTTTAATTAAAAAAAAAAAAAAAGACCTGAGCTGAGATCAGGACTGGGATGCTTGCTGTGCCTGGATGGCTAAATCAGTTAATCAAGACTATGACTTTTGATTTCAGTTTGGGTCATGATGTCATGGTCATGAGCTCGAGCACCTCTATCGACTCCAAGCTGGGTGTGGAGCTTGCCTGAGATTCTCTCTTTCCTTCCTCCTTTCCCCTCCCGAGCTCACACTTGTGTGTGTGTGCACAGGTGCATGCATACTCTCAAAATAATTAAATAGATAAAAAGAACCGGACACTTAGCTGACTGAGCCACCCAGGTGCCACTCCACCCCTTGGAGATCTTAAAGTCTCTTCAAACACAATATTATTGCCCCGAACAGAACTCATAATCTTTGTCCCTCTATGACAGTGTTTGATATCTCAGTGAATGGCCCTGGCATCCATTCAGCTACACAACCCTGATTGTTCTGGAAATTCTCTTCCCCTGAGCTCTGCCTTCCATAGTATTCAGTACATTGCCAGTACCTTCTAAAAACATCTCTCAGATCCAGCCACATCTCTGTATCTGTGATACTATCCTAATCCAATTTAACATCTTCCTGCCTGGATTACAGCAGTAGGCACCCAACTGGTCTCTCACATCCTTCTTGTCTAGCTCTATCTGTCCTCCTCACTACAATCAGGAAAATCTTTTAAAACTGAAAATCTGAGCAAGCTGTTTAGATACTTAAAACCCTTCAATCAGCATTGCTTGTGGCAGAAAGATCATGATCCAGCCCCATCTCGCAACACAGTCCTCCTCTCTCCCTGGCATACTAATTCATCTTCAGTTGCTCCAGTGTGCCATGTTGCTTTCAGCCAGGGTCTTATTTGAAACTCTTCTGCCTCTGTCCTCCCCAGGTTGCCTAGATAACTTCTACTCACCTACTAGATGTAAGGTCCCTTCTTCACTGAAGCCTTCCCTGACCCCTGAGACTGAATCACATCCCCCTCTTCTACACTCTCACGGCACTCAGTTTCTCTTCATAGATATTATCATCATTTGAGTTTAAACATTTTGTTGTTTAAAAATTTGATTATTCTCTGTCTTGCCCACTAACGTATTAGTTTAGTAAAGGCAGAGCCTATATTCATTATTCTTACCATTTTATCCTCAAAGCCTACTGGAACAGATGGTGACCACGCTCATCGTGGTGAGCATTTCATAATGTATGTACTTGTCAAATCACTGTGTGATACACCTGCAACCAATATAATGTTGTATGTCAACTATACCTTAATTTAAAAAATTTTTAATTTTTCTAACATTTATTCATTTTTGAGAGGGGGGAGGGGCAGAGGGAGAAGGAGACACAGAATCCAAAGCAGGCTCCAGGCTCTGAGCTGTCAGCATAGACCCGAGCTAAAGTTGGATGCTTAACCGACTGAGCCACCCAGGTGCCCCAAAACTTTTTAAAATAAACAAAGTCATTACATTAAAAAAAGACTATTGGAATGCCTGGCACATAGTAGGCACTCAATAAAAGCTATCTGAATTAATGAATAAAAGAATGAATAAATGAAGGTCATTAGTGACTTGCCCAAGGTCAGTATGGCAAGACACACTCTAGCCAGGTATTCTAAATTTTAGTCCATGCTTCTAGCCTTCTCACAATGACCTTGTCCTCTATTGTGAATTATTGCAACCAAAGCAACTTCACAACTCAAGTCCAGTTTCTCAATCCTACTGTTTTCTAAGGACAGCATTAATGCAGCAAGGAGATACGATAGGTATAGCAATATTTTTCCAAGAAATACATGATATCTTTTTACTGTATTTTGAAGGTTTTTTTTTTTATGATAAGCCATGCTGCTATTTAAAACTTGTAAAGCTTTTTTTAAGATTCCAAGAAGAAACATAAGGCGTAGGTCACAAAAAACAGTTTTATCTCTTGCAATAGGATTTCCTGTTCAAAAAATGATCTTAATTTGAAAAGCTGATATCTCCAAAAGAGCATTCTATTAGATGGGTAATCATCATCATATTGCCAGCTGCTGTGTATACCTTTCTCTTAAAAGTGAAAAAGTAAAAAGCCACTTTGCTATGTACAAGTACTTTGCATGTTTTATAAAATCCACATAAAATGGTCAGTAGTTAGAGGAGAGGCTGCTATATTTATAAGACAAATAAGTTCACTGTCACCCCTGAAGGAGCTTGAAGATGTGATTCTCAAGGGTGTTTGGTGCCTTGGATGAAAATGGAATCATTATTTTTCAACTTCCCCTGCTCACGTCATTGACTCCCACCTGCAGCCGGCCCATTGGTTATAAGTAGCCATAAATGGTCTTGCAGATTGTGAGCAAGGTAGCCAACCAGGACCAGCTAGAGCCAAACTCCTGGTAAGCTTTCCTAGCCCTTTCTGTGTTATTTCATTTCCATATCACATCTTGGAGTGAGAGACAATCCATACTTAGGCTGATGTGGTGTGTGTCGCAGATGTGTGTATAAGGTGCATTTCTCATTTTTTGGTATGTCTTTTCTTTTTTTGCCTCCTCTTCCACGTCCTTTGTTTATTGAAGACTGCTGTCTTAACACATACACATACTGTTTTTTTTTGTTTTTTGTTTTAAGGATCGCACTTTCTTTGGAGACAACAAAGTGCATTGTTTTCAAAGATGAAAAGTCATACTCAGACCTTCTGGGTTTTATTCATAATTGCTTTGCTCATCACTGTATAATATTCTCATCATCAGACTCCTTTAAGCTAATCACCTGGACTTGGGGGGCTTCACTTGCAAACGAACGTGAGGAAAAAGGGGCTGCAAAATTCAGGTGAACCAATATACTATTTCTTTCTCCTTGTCTCTCTTTAAAAATGTTTCCTCTTCTCTTTTTACTTTTGCCTTCCCTTCTCTTCTCCTCCCCCTTCCTTCATCTTCTTCCTCCCCTTCTAACTCCTGCTGCTTCTTTCTTTCTCTCTTCTCTCTCAGACCATTGACATCTCCCTGATCCTCCCTTCCCCTGAGCTTCATTCCACCATGCCCACAGCACTCCTGCTGCTGTGTGTTGCCCTAGTGCTACTTGGGCCTGTCCATGGAGCCACAGCGAGAAACGAAGAGAAATGGAAGTCGCTCAACAACCCCCGAAACCGAGAGCTGGTAAGAGCATACACTGGGGCTTGCTGGGCTGCAGGGTGAAATTGGCACATCTCTGGGGTTATGCACACTGCACTCTGCTAGAGCACAGTGGTGAGGAGGCTACCAAGTGCCAAGGAGATTCCTGCCAAGAAATGTGGTCAAGGGCTTCGCTAGTCTCGTGGCTGGTATCCTATTGTTCTTCTGGCCAATTTATATCTGTTCTGTAAGGAGAAACAAATTTATATTTAGAAATGATTTTATGTACACACAACACATAACAGTTGTAAATGATCTTACGTACACGTTGACTTTATAGCCTGGATTTCTCATACATATACAAAATCAAGAGCATGGTGGGGAATTGATTTTTGCATAGCTCAGATTGAACTGATAATAAAACCAATTCTCATATGACCAACCCATGTGAAGCTCAGTTATAAAAACTGAGCTTATCAATTTACCAAACATTCTTTTCTCTTCCTTTTTTTTTTAAGATTTACTTTTAAGTAATCGCTACACCCAATGTGAGGCTGAATCCCACATCCCTGAAACCCAGAGTTGTGTGCTCCACCAATTGAGTCAGCCAGTTGCTCCTCAAGCATTATTTCCAACATAAATTTATCTAGGAAATAGAATTCAAAACATCAGTAAAAATTCTCTTTTAAATATATGCCAAGTACAATAAACATGCTGACATTACTGTTTCAAAATACAGTTTCCCTACAGAAAATGATGTGAAATATAACAATATCGTGTTAAAACAACCAAGCAGCCCTTTGCAAGTTTCTGTGTATCCATTTTGTAAAGGAAAGCTGAAAAACCCATGCCTGAAAGAATCAGGGCAGCAGACAATGGCTAGGATCTCACCTTCAGAGAGGACGTGCAGAACTTGACCACTGTGAAGTTCAGTTTAATCTCCGGCCTAAGTGGTTCAGAGGTTGTTTACAATGAGCCCACTGACCGTGATGCTATTAAATAATTGATGCTCTTCTCTCAATCTCCACCAGGAATGTTGAATTATCTTGTTTAGGGTTGAAATGTCACAAAGAAGGCAGGGTAAAGGACAGTGGAGGGGAAGGAAAAGAAGTAGCCAAAGTTTGTATTTGTATTTCTGGATTTTCTAACTTCTGCCTCATAGATTAGCCCTAAAGTCAATTCATGGAGGAAAAAAGAGGGGGAAAGTATCTGTCTCTGAGTATTTTTTATATTTAATTTACATATCACATTGAACACTTTCTTTCTCGCTTCAGTTTTTCAGAACCCTTCAGGCATATCTTAAGGGAAGAGGTCTTGATGTTGGGAGCTTTCCGAACACTTTCTCCATGAATGAGGATCCTAGACCTCTTTCTTTCCAATCAGAACTTCTTGCTTCTGCATTTGCAGATTATGAAGAACAGAAAAACTCCTTTCCCAATAACCTCAAAGGCTGAATGTTTCCTCTGAACACAGGTAAGTTATCCCTTTATTCTCAGGATCTGTCCAATTGTAACAACTCAGTCATAAAGAGATTTTGAAAGTATTTATTTGAAAAATAATTTGATTTCCTCATTGAAATATGCGTTCCATTTTGATGATACTCATCACTGTTAGTATTTGGATTTGATTCATGTATTTCATTGTCTGGTTTTAAAAAGAAATGACAGTTTGTAATTTTATAAGCATAGTTTTCTGGAAGGAGATATATTAAAATAGAATGATCACTCCTTTTTTAAAATTTATTTAAAGTAATCTGTATGTCCAACTTGGGGCTTGAACTCACCAAGATTAAGAGTCACCTGCTCTACCAACTGAACAACCTAGGTGCCCCTAGAATTACCACTCTTTTTTAAAAATGTTTTATTATCATTTATTTCTGAGAGAGAGAGAAAAAGTATGAGTAGGGGAGGGACAGAGAGAGAAGGAGACACAGAATCTGAAGCAGCTGCAGGCTCTGAGCTGTCAGCACAGAGCTCAGCGCGGGGCGTGAACTCACGAACTGCAATATCATGACCCCAGCCGAAGTCAGAAGCTTAACTGACGGAGCCACTTATCACTCTTAATAGGATTAGTAAATAGAGTGGAAGACCACAAACTTTTACCTATCTTTTTTGAATACCAGGTCATATAGCTAGTTATGTAGAAATCATATAAAAAGAAATACGGTGGGGCACCTGAGTGGCTCAGTCAGTCTAACTGACTAGAGTTAGAGTCAATCTAACTCTTGATTTCAGCTCATTTCTTGATCTCACAGTTCATGAGATGGAGCCTGGAGTCAAGCTTTGAGCTGTCTGCTTGGATTTTCTCTCTCTCCCTCTCTCACTCACCCGTCCCCTCTTCTCTCAAAATAAGTAAATAAACTTAAAAACAGCATGTCAAATTGTGCAGTTGGATTTAATAGAAAGAAAATTTTTTAAAATTGTCTTCTTGGAAAAAAGTAATAAACCTATATTTGAGCTTGAACTTCCTCATCTGGAGGAAAAAAAGGTAAAATATTGTAAAGATGGCATTTTCTTCATGGGAAAAAAAACTGGAAATTTATTTGTGCTTAAAATTTGTGTTTTATTGTTCCTTTTTTTTTCTTTGAGAGAGAGAGTGAGAAAGAGAGAGAGAGTGCATGTGCACTAGCAAGCAGGGAAGGGGAAAAGGGAGAAGGAGACCGAGAATCTCAAGCAGGCTCACATTCAGTGTGGAGCCTGACTTAGGGCTCAATTTCATGACTGTGAGATCATGAACTGAGCTGAAATCAAGAGTTGATCACTTAACCAAAGGAACCCCCATGAGCCCCTATTCTTATTACTTTAGCATTCCTATCAAGTAAATATTTACCATTGGGAAAAAAAAAACAAGTATGGTGCATTCCAAAAAAATACAATGTGATTTCTAGTCTGTTAGCTTTTTGTTTGGCTGAATAATAAAGGGAACTGAATCATGATTAAAATCTACTCCCATTCTTCCAGTAGCTAGGGATGAAATTGTGAGGAAGCATGCATACTATTGCTGCACTTTATTGTTCATGGGAAAGCATTTGATTATTCGTTCCTTTAAATGTGATGACTTTTTAAAAATAATGATTGTTATTCTAAATGGAAGATGCAGTTTACTATGTGGCATACGCGCTTGAAATCTCCTACGATGAAATGAGAAAATAAAATAGAATGAACAGAAAGATGTTACGGGAGGGTTCCCTTGACTAATATTCACACTTGGGCCCTAGGCTATTAAACACTAAAATAGAGAATAGTTATTAATATCACATTAATAGCTGCTTTAGTATGAGAAGAATTGCATGCAAGTTGGCTGTGGGCCTTAGTTTCTTCATTTATAAATTGCAGATGCTGATCTCTAACTCACAGATACTATCAGAGAAAATATTAAATAAATAGTGTCAGGTAAGCATGGAATGGTTCAGGGCAGGAAATGGAGAAAACACCAAGTTGGTAGTATTGTAATGTGATAGGAATTGTTCAACTTTGTGAGAGAAGCTTAGCTTCTATTTGGAGAATATTTCATAATTACATGCACTCCTTTCCTAATATCTCTGATTAGAAAGAAAAAGAGTCTTTGTTGAAATATGTTGCTCTTTGGGTCATTGTGTTGCTTGAAGGGTCTTCACTTTCTATTTCATGATATCATTTTCTTGTTCTTTCAGATGTCTGGCTATTTTAAAAATACAAATGAAACTTCTCATTAGAAAAATTCAATCATGGTCATGGCTAAACCTTTTTCCTCTCCACTTTTGTCAATTTATAATGGTTTTATTCTACATGTCCAGATTTACATATAAGTAGGTTGAGCTTTGGGACATATGTGACTTATGTGCATATTTTTGGAGTCTTTTTTCCAGTCTATAAACCATAAACACCAATGTAGAGCCCCAGACATATTTGTAAAAGTTACAGAAACACTGTAGAGTCCAAAGAGATGATCTTTCAAAGACAAGCTTGTATGTTTATTACGTTTTATCAATAAACACTTTAAAAACTTTTAATGATTATTTATTTTTGAAAGAGAGAGATACAGAGCATGAGTAGGGGAGGGGAGCAAAGAGAGGGAGACACAGAATCCAAAGTAGGCTCCAGGCTCTGAGCTGGATGCGGGGCTCGAACTCATGGACCTCATGGACCACAAGACTATGACCTGAGCAGAAGTCGGATGCTTAACCAACTGAGCCACCTGGGGACCCCATCAATAAACATTTTTATTTGAAAGGGAGTCTGCTCATTTTTAGTATAGTTCATTATATGTAAGAAAGATTTGGGATAAAATTGGTCTTTTTCCTGAAAAGAAGCTGCATTCCCACATTCAGCATATGCCCCTGAAAGACCTCACAGTGTCAGTTTCACGGCAAGGGAGAGGAAGTGATAAATATCCACAGTTAAGCTGAAATGGAAAGTAAAGGCACTGGGAATTGTGGGAGTTGCTAGGGCCTCTAGGAGATGTTCCCTGGCATTGTATTCAGAGGTGGACGTTGTGTTACACCAAATATCCCTGCTGCACTCAGCTCTGGTTCTTCTGCACACAGCTCCTTAAGAAGGGTGAGTAGAAACAGGTGGAACTCCCTTCTCTTACAACCAACCGATCGTCTCATCTCTCCACCATCTCAGGATGAAATATTCTGACTCTCATATTTTCATTTGGAATAGCTGCTTTTCCTGTATCGTTATGGAGAGCCGCATCATTTTCTCTGTGATTCCTGAAAAGCAAACATTATACTAGAAGGCAAACACATTATACTAGAAGACAAACATCGGCGTCCTCGTAACATTAGTCTCTACATTCCATGATAGACTTCTGTGGCTTTTTTGTGGATGATTGATACTGAATATCAATAATAAAATATTTATGCAAAAATAGATTTCTGCATCTGGTTTAATTTGTTCTGTTTTAACTAGTTGTGTGTGTGTGTGTGTGTGTGTGTGTGTGTGTGTGTATGTCTTTTCTCTGGAGGGTCCTGAGGTTTTTGAGAGCAGAGATCATATCTAAGCCATTTTTATTTCTCCAGCACCTCGCACAATGCTCTACATGTAGCAAGTGTTTAATATGTGTTGAACTGAAGGTGTGCTATCCTGCTATATTCATATGGTAACAGAAGCTGCTTCTAGTTAATATCAAGATTATGTGGGGGTTTTTTTACCACTTGAATGTTTTTTTAAAGTTTATTTTTTTATTTTGAGAGAGAGAGAGAATGTGAGCAAGAGAGGGGCAAAGAGAAAGAGTGAGAGAGAGAATCCCAAGCAAATTCTGTCCTGTCAGAGCAGAACCCAATGCGGGGCCTGATCTCACGAACCATGAGGTCGTGACCTGAGCTGAAAAAATCAAAATCTGGGTGCTTAACTGACTGAGCCACCCAGATGCCCCTGGGGTTTTTTTTGCCATTTAAAAGATAGAAGTAGGGACACCTGGGTGGCTCAGTCAGCTAAGCATCCAACTCTTGATTTAGGCTCAGGTCATGATCTCAGGGTGGTGAGATCAAGCTCTGTGTTGGGCTCTGCTCTAGGTGTGCAGCCTGCTTAAGGTTCTCTCTCTCCCTACACCTCTCCCACTTCCGCCCTGTTCACATTCACTCACTAAAAAATAAATAAAAATTAAAGATATAAGTAATTATTGATGATGAACTATTCCTCATAAAAATATAAGGTATTCAAAAATTTTTTTGAATGTTTATTTTTGAGAGAGAGAGAGAGAGAGAGAGACAGTGTGAGCAGGGGAGGGGCAGAGAGAGAGAGGGAGACACGGAATTGGAAGCAGGCTCCGGGGTCTGAGCTGTCAGCACAGGGTCTGATGCGGGGCTTGAATTCACGAGCCTTCAAGCTGTGAGATCATGACCTGAGCCGAAGTCAGACGCTTAACTGACTGAGCCACTCAGGTGCCCCCAAAATAAGGTATTCAAATAAAGGGTCAAGTTATAAGGAGTGTTGTATCACTGTCAGGTTCTACTCAACTGGCAGTGGCTGGTTCTCCCTTCCTTTTTCCAGTCCTCCTCTGGGTGTCAGGACTGCCACAAAGTGAATGCTTATTCATTTCATGGCCTTTGAAAAGGAAGAGCATCCACACGGACTTTTAACTATGAACCTGCAAAGTCTCAGGGCAGGAGCATGCATCCTTCTGCTGGAAAACTCCTCACATCGGCAGAGAGTTGTTGATGGAAGGCCTATACTCCATACTGACAAGAGTTTCTTGGTGGTGATGCTGTTGGCCATTGGGGAAAGGAAAGTCTCCATTTGTATGGCCATTTAGCACATCTGGTGCTCAGACATTGTATGTCAGTCATTTCCCCACCCCTACCCTATTATTTTGACAACGAAAACTTCCCGACACGCATTTCTAAAAGCCCACTTGGGAAGTGGGCTTTTTTTTAGATTTTTTTTTTTTTTTTTGGCCTGAGAACCATAGTGAGGAAAACAACAGAAGTGTGGTGTTTCTTCCAACAAAAATCAATGTTTTACAAGTGATCGAGATTCTCCGGGGGCCCATGGTAATTCTCTACATAGTTTTCTGACAGCCTTTCAACACTGACTCTGCTCCTCTTTGATGAGTATCACATTCCCAGACCATGACCCTGTTGTCCCTACCCCAGAACTAGCGTAGTCAAGAACTGTTAAGAGTGTGGCTTCTAAGTCACACTTACAAGTGTAATTTGTAAGCCACACAGTACCCTCCAGTTTCATAGATTCTGACATGTGAGACTCCTGGGTCGGAGGCAGCAGACTTTATTACTCACGGTGCTGCAGGCATCATGAGTTTTACATCCACACTGATTCTCCTTATCCCCCAAGTATCACGGGAGCCACATGGAGGTGAATCCAAGTATATGCTGTGCACAAAAGGGTTTGTGATGAAGAACCCCAAACAGGATATCCCCACTTTTACACGGGGCTCCTAACAAACATGCCCAATCTTCGCCCCAGAGGGAAGCATTAATATCGATTGTACTGGTCAGAAAACAAATCTGTCCTCTGCCCCAGAGAAAGACAATATGTCTGTCTTTCAAGGTTGTTTGTTCTACAGACATCTTTGGAAATATAGCCCAGATGGAAGGTTGTCACAATCTTTTGCAGAAAAGTGAGGGAACTATGGAAAAATTGTCTCCCCAAAAGGGTCACACCTCATTGTGTTCTCTCCCCTTGAAAAGGAGAGAGGATGGAGTCATTTCCTCCCTGTGTACTCTTAATTCTATTGTCACGGCACACATTCAATGTTCTGCTTCCTTCAAACATTCCATTTTGATTCTCAAAAATCAACTAGAAAGTCTGAAAAGTTTCTTCTTGCTATTTTCATTGTGACTACAACAATTTCACTTCATCTCAAGGTAATGCAGAGACCTTTGACTCACCAGGGTACAAATTACTTTCAAGGAAGTGTTTTTCAAAAAAAAAAAAAACCCAGAAAGATAACAATTTTAAGATATATTGCTACAGTCTGACCTGTAAAAGGACTTTCGTGTCAACAAGGTGTTCCATATCAGTGTTAAAAACCAAATTCAAATTTTAAAGTAGATTTTAAAGATCTTACTGGCTTTATTTAATGAAGCATGAATTGCATATCATCTAACAAATAGAAAGGAGCTCCAAAGAGCTGTACAAAATGAGACACGGTAGCTAGAAGAAGGTGGGACAAGGAAGATACTAGCAGAGAGTGGCTTGTTTGTGGCAAGGTAACTTCCCTTTAGGGGACAGCAGAGGTCTATCATGCAGTAATGTCTATTACCTCACTAGAGCTAACCACATAATTCCAGATTGACTAAGATTCCACTCCTGAGAGAGGTTGAAACTGTACCTAAAGTATGTAGTAAGTCTTGGTTCCTTATGTGGGTGTAGCACAAGTGATTTTGAGTCTGTTGTCTCTTTAATAACGGCATAAAAACTATCCTTCTGTCTCTTGCTGCCTCTTCCCTATTCTCTGCAACATCAATGGATATCTGCACTATTGTTATTCCATATTCCAGGCAGTTAATAATGAAACAACCTAGTCTAAGCCATCTGGGTCTTAGGGGAGAGTTCTCCTTATGAGGTACCATCTTTCCTGCCTTTGATTTTCCCCCTAAGAGACTTAGGACCAGACTTTAGAATTCTCCTTAGATGCAGTTCCCTGACTGCCCGGAGAAATTCAAAGAATTTTTGTGATTTACAAGTGATTTTTGTTGAGTTCCTTAATCCAACCTACCCTACTAGCCCCCATATTTTATACCCAGGTAGAGTCCCGAAGATCCTTCATCACGAGAAAAGGGTAATTTCTAGCTGTGAGATTCCTCCCCCCACTCTTATCTGGAAGTTTTGGGGTCACGGTTCTCATTCTGACATTCTCCTGTACTTATCCTCATCTGGATTGTAACAAAGAGGTACCAATGGCTAAATGATAGTCACCATGTAACTTGCCTCTAACCTTAGCTTTATATCAAGCTGCATTCTCTTGCCCATTTCTAAGGCACTTTCAATTCCACCTAGTTTAATTCATAAATGTGTTTTAAGCACAGATTACTAGAATTCATGAAGATGCATCAGGTACTACTGTTTTCAAGATGTTGAAAGATAGTATCTCTAGAATAGGACAGCAGAGAAATATTTATAATACAAGGTAAAATATAAACCACAGGAGTGTGCAGGAAGTGAAGAATAGTTCCTTTGAGGGGATGCCATATATCATATTAATTTCACACATGGAATTCGGGGTCAAATAGACCAGGGTTCACATCCTGGTTCTGCTACTTATTAGCTATAGGACTTTGGCACTAATAATAGCAACATTCTCAGGTGCTTGGGTGGCTCTTGATCTCAGCTCAGGTAGTGATCTCACAGTTTGTAGGATCCAGCCCCAGGCAGCAGGGGGAGCTTGCTTGGAATTCTCTCTTCCTTTCTCTCTGTCACCCTCCCACTCCCACCCCCACACAAGCACGAGTTCACTCTCTCAAAAAAATAAAAATAAAACCAACATTGGATTTTAAGGATTATTTTGAGCTATGTATGTAGTATGTAAAAACCAGTTCATGACCTATACTAAGTGGGCAAGGGTGTATAGTAACCACATCAAGCATTTGATTCTTTCTAAAAGTTTGACTGTTAAGAAAAGAAAACTTGGGTGGGAGTGATAGGTGCAACATGAAGTCCCAATAAACTTATTTACAGACTGAGAAGGAGCCCTGAGGAAAGGGAGAGTTTGAGGATTTGTGAAGATGGGAAAACTCCACTAATGGTGGAGGTGATGAGATTTAGAGCACAAATTGGGAGAGGACTTTCGCTTTCTGTGGCAGGAGAAAAATGGTAAAAGAAACATGCACGTGGCAGTGCAGTTGGTTAAATCAAGAAAATAATGCACCCCAGCAAAGATCAAATTAATTTAAAGAACAAACATTCAGAAAAGGAAGTGGATTAGGAGAACACTAATAAAGAATTGCGAGAAACGATGTAGATTAAGGGAAATTTGTTTAAAGCTCTTTTTTTTTTTTTTTTTTTTTTTTTTAACTCCCTAATCCTCTTTAACAGCAAGCCTTGAGCCAGGACAGGTCCCGCTCTCTCTGTTTGGAAGGAGGCCGGACCATATGCGCCAGCGGAACCTGAGCGCAGCGGCTGCGGCACCGACCGGACCCGTTTCCCAGGAGGACGCCGGGTCGCTTTTCTCGGCGCCCGGGAGCTGGGTAAAATCTAGGAAGTCTTGCTTTTTCCGGTTCTCTGTCCAGGTTTCTGTTGCTGCGTATCCGCACCTCGAAGCAGACATGTCGGGTTTCAGCCCGGAGCTCATCGACTACCTGGAAGGGAAGATCTCCTTTGAGGAGTTCGAAAGGCGGAGAGAAGAGAGAAAAACCCGCGAGAAGAAAGTGAGGCGACAGCTAGGCCAGGATGCCCCTGTCTTGTCCCCCTAAATAGCTAGATGTGGGGGACCCAGATGACCCCATTCGCTGTGATGGAGGGGGCCAGGAATTCCTAGCAGCTTCTTCCGCTTCTTACCTAAATCTGGGTTCTCACTTCTCAGTCCTGTGCTAAGCTCCTCTTAAGAAATTTCTCCCACCAAAAAGCTTGTCTCGGTGGTAACCCCACCTTCCCCCTTCTTCATTCCCCTTCCTCCTCTACCCTGTCAGAGTTTCTGATTCTAATACTAGTTTTGCCACTAATTCTTTTGTGTGCGGGTGAGCAGTTCACCTCCCTTCCTTAGGCCTCAGTTTCTTTATTTCTAAACCTAGGGGTTGGAGCTCCCATTTTTGAAGAGTCTCCCAGTGGTGTGATGTGCTCTACTTCAGGAAAGCGAGTTTTCTTTTCTGATAACAAAATCTTCACTCACGTATTTTTCATACTTTAGAATATCTGAACTTCACATATCCTCTTACTTATATGAAGTCCGAGGGAAAACAAATATAATCGCACCCTTTTAAATTGATTGGTGGATTCGTTCCTAATTCATACAACTAATAATGACCCATCTCTTTTCATTTAAAAAGCTAGGATATAATGTGTAGATTCATGAAATAATCCAGATGTATTAAATTATTTTTTACAAGTGACTGATTCAGACAGTCGTAAGGGATGAGACCTAAGTACTCTGAAATGCTTTGACAGTTTTCAAACTTGTGCAGAGCTCAGGTTTTATAGAAATAAAAATGAGGCAAATGCCCTGTTCACTACTGTAGAGAACTAAATGTGTCTTATTTTTTGAAATTATTAATTTTCCATCAGAGTATTCAGGAAAAAGGAAAGTTATCAGTTGAAGAAAATCCACATGACAATGAAGTTCCATCATCATCGGGAATTGACTCCACAAAATCGCCTGACAATGAGGCCAATGAAGGTATGTTGAAGTCATTTGCTACTTGCATTACATGTTAAGAATAGCTAGTAATTTAGTGAAAAATTTTTCATTGCAGTGGTGTTCTGTTGTTGATTACCTGGTTTATCAGTAGTGTAATAATAGTGTATGGCATATAATACGTGTTCAATAAATATTTGTTGAGATTTTGAATATGGTGATGGTTAGTTTGTGGGTTATTTTTGTGGAAAAGTATTTCAAATTGAAATCAGTGTTTGGGAGCCTTTTTAGAGTCATTGTTTTTTAAATTGGCCCTTTTGGTTACTAATCAGTTCCAGACTATACTCCCCCGAATTGTAATGGTTTATACTTCTAAACAAAGTGGCTTCCAAACCACTGCCTTACTTACTGGAGATAAGATAAAAAATGCCAGTGTGGAAGTCCAGTTAGCTGCCCCCGACGGTCCTCACACACAGTAGAGGTCTCTTGGTATATTGCCCCATCTAGGATCCAGTCCTCAGCTCTGCAAATGTAGATGCTAGATTTGGTTAGTCCCAACTGATTAAACCTATCAGAGTCTAATTGATGAACTAGAATGCAAATTCATTAATTTCCAGTGATTGATATACCTTCCTAGTGAACAGAATACTGATAACAGTGGATAGTGTCCATTAACTCATGACAAGTTATGTGGGGTACTGAACTGTCAGTTAGAATATAGCTTTGTATATAGTATCTGAAATGAGAACTAAATTAAACATTTTAGTTCTAAGGGGTAGAAGGAGAGGCTGGTTCTTTTCCCTGTGAACAGCTGTCTTTACAAAGAGTTTACATACTAATTGGATAGACAGAAAATAAGCTTTATTCCTGCCTCCTTGGACCCAGTGGAGAAGAAAGGGCAAAGAGGAGCACAAATTGGGGTTACGGTTTCTTACCTTATCAGGCAAGTCAGGTGGAAAAGGGAGCGAAACTTGTTCTAACAACTTGTGGGTCTTTCCTTATCTGCTTAGGGGAGGGGTAGCTCTTCCATCGTCAGATCTTTGAGGTGCATTGTAGTAGCAGGCATCCAGTGGTGCATGGTTGGCTATAGCTTCCCTGGGAGAGGTGGCCATCAGGTCCTCCCTAAAAAAAAAAATAGGATTAACTGAGCAGTCAGGCATACTGGTACTGGATTGCCTCAGCTCAGATAATCCCATCAGTCCATTTGAGAAATAAAACTCCCAATTTCCCAGGAAGCAATCATCCCAGAACTCTACTGAGACCATTGGTTAGTGAGTTTGAACATATATTCAAAACAAAAGGTGGGTCAGTTTTGAACAAGTTTAGCAAAGTCTGCTAATTGGAATATATGGCCACCAGAGTTAATAGTCTTTTTCTTCCTATACATTGTTGAATACCCCTGGCACATTCTTGCTCTTAAGCACCTTTCCTACATGCCATGCAGCTAGGACCTTCTTTTATTTCATTTTTAGTTCATTAGTGCTGGTAGAAAAACTACAATTAATTTTTGTATATTAACCTTGTATCCAGGAACCTTGCTTAATTATGTATTCTGGCAGTACGTATGCACATTTTTTCAGATCTGCTACGTACATATTCTTATATTTATTTTGGATGTTCACAATTCTTGAAGCTGATCATTGTGATTTCATGAGAACGATTATTATTTGTTGCTCAGAGTATGTGGGTTTTTAAAAATTTTTGCCCTTCCTTACATGTATTTAACTATCTTGTTTATCCAGCGTCTTTGGGGTTTGAAGTATTTCACATAAGTGAATAAGCTTGCAAGTTTTGAATACAATTATGTAAAATTATATAAAATATATATAAAGTTTTAACTGTTTCATTGGAGTTTTTCTAAAATATGTTACATGTCTCTGCTTTAACAGAAAATTGGCTTCAGACTTAACCGTTACTTGGTCATTTAAGGTTATCATTATGAACTTGCAAAAATCACTGTACGCTACTGGCATCCTCAGATACAAATAAATTATGTCTTATTATTTTGTTTCTGGAATGATAATACTATTTTAATTTTAATAATAGCATTTATTAAGGTTTTACTATATCCTGAGCATTATTCTAAGTACATGTATATAAAAACTCACCTCGTTCTTAGGGTAAGCCTATAAGGCAGACATTATTATTATACTGTATTTATTTATCTACCTCTTGAAATGGTACAACCACTGTTTATGTATGTTTGTGTGTGTGTATGTATGTAAGCTCTGTGCTCAGTATGGGACTTGAACTTACAACTTCAGGATCAAGAGTTGCATGCTCTTTCCGACCAAGCTAGCCAGGCGCCCTGTTAGACATTATTATTAAAAAAAATTTTTTTAATCCTTATTATTATATTTTAAATGTTTATTTATTTTAGAGAGACACTGAGTGTGAGTGGGGGAGGGGCAGAGAGAGAGGGAGACACAGAATCTGAAGCAGGCTCTAGGCTCTGAGTTGTCAGCACAGAGCCCGATGTGGGGCTTGAACTCACGAACCCCGAGATTGTGACCTGAGCCTAAGTCAGACGTTCAACCAACTGAGCCAACCAGGCGCCCCTAATCTTTATTTCTGAAAGAGAGAGAGAGAGAGGGAGACAGACAGACAAAGTTCAAGCAGGGGAGGAACAGAGAGAGACACACACACAGAATCTGAAGCAGGTTCCAGGCTCTGAGCTGTCAGTACAGAGCCTGACGCGGGACTTGAACTCATGGACTGTGAGATCATGACCTGAGCTGAAGTTGGACACTTAACTGACTGAGCCCCCCAGGTGCCCCTGTCAGATATTATTAACCTCTTTTACAAATGAGGAAACTGAGGTTCAATTTTTTTCTTTCATTTTCCAGATTAGGCAGAGCTAGATTATTTCAATCTACTTTTTGGTAAAAGACATAATTTATACATCATCATTTAGTAATTTACCCAAGGTTACACAGTTAGTGATAATTGGAGATAAAGTTTGAAATCAAACAGCTTGACTCTGGAGGCCTTATCTCTAACCACTATGCTTGCCACCTGGTTTCTGTACCACCAGAATTGTTTAGTTTTCAGGTCTACGTCTTACACTTATTTAATTTTTTTCTCTCTGCTTTTAAATGTTACTATGTACACTTCCGATTTCCCACTTAGTCTTCCTGTATATCTTAAAGAGGCCTAAACGGTGAGTCAGCACTTCCTACAGAGTAAAATACATGACTTTGACAGCTTTCTTCTTTGGGTTGCGTTTTGGAATGTTTGTTGTCTACTTTTACTTTCAGAAAATACTGGATTATTTTTTTTCCTTTTGACTACTGAGTGTTTGTTCTAATGGGTTTTAATTGTTTGTTGGCAACCTCCATGTGTCTTTTTTCAGGAGAAACGTCAGATGGAGTCAGCAAATCAGTTCACAAGGTCTTTGCTTCCATGCTTGGAGAGAATGAAGATGATGAGGAGGAAGAGGAAGAGGAAGAAGAGGAGGAAGAAGAAACACCTGAGCAACCCACTGCAGGCGATGTGTTTGTATTGGAGATGGTTCTCAATCGTGAAACCAAGAAAATGATGAAAGTAAATATTTATTTAGTCCTAATAAACAGAATATAAAAATGTAACATAGTAATTGAAAAAGAAATCTTTAAATTATTCGTATATTCAGAGAGAATCCAAGCTGTAAGAAAGGAAGTATCATGAGACAACTGTTGTTGTTGTTTTTTTTTTTAAATTTTATTTTTAATTTTATTTTTTTGAGAGAGAGAGAGAGAGAGCCTGTAAATACGAGCAGGGGAGGGGCAGAAAGAGAGGATCCCAAGGAGGCCCATGAGATCATGACCTGAGCTGAAACCAAGAGTCAGACACTTACCTGAATGAGCCACCCACTTTCGTGTAGTTCATCTTAGAGATTTATAAAATGTAAAGCCTTAATTATTGCATATATCAAAATGTACTATAGTTTTGCTATTAAAAGATCCATATTATAACTTTTTAACCAATTTTATTCTGAGTTGATAAATTGAAGGAAGAAGGATCTTCAGTAGGTTATATTATAATAAGTTGACTGGCACATAAATCCATTCTGAGCATCAGGTTCTACATTTGTTATTCTAATTATTAATTAGTAATTCTTGACCACTTTGGTTTTTGTTTTCTTTATATATTTCACTGTGGTTTGAACTTTGTACTGTAGGAGGTTTGTTCTTATTTTTTGTCTTAGATTTCTGATGTGTTCCTTTTTGAAAATGTTATAGAATATTTCTTTTTCTTCTTAAGATTAGTTTTAGCCTTTTTCCTGAAATGCAGACTTTAATAATAATGGATCAGAATTAGTCATTTGGTCCTTAGTTCTCAATTTAGAATATTGAGAAGTTTTAAAGGGAAATTTCAGTTTCATTATGTTCTGCATTTATTAATTTGAAATTGAAATCTAAGACGCTACTGTATTTTAGTCTAAATGTCATTTTTTTTCTATACAGGAGAAAAGGCCCCGAAGTAAACTTCCCAGAGCTCTGAGGGGTCTCATGGGTGAAGCCAACATTCGCTTTGCTCGAGGAGAACGGGAAGAGGCGATACTGATGTGCATGGAAATCATAAGACAAGGTGTCTTCTGTGGGGAGTTATTGACAATAGCAGTTTAATAGTGTGTCTTAAAACATTGGAGGAGCACTTCACTGTACTCTTTGGAAAAAATATTCAGAAGCTTGGAGATGATTGTGATAACAGTGATTTGCCACTTTTCATATTCAGTAGAAATCATTACCAAGAAAGTGAAAATCTTAGAGTATGACTTAATGACATATTAATATTTATTGAACTCTTATAGCCATTTTTGTTTGATTTTTAATGTTTCATTTTGGGGTTTTAGACTTTTGTAGCAGTAGTCTTTTTTAAATATGACACCTTGTGTTAAAACCACTTAAAAAGTATTTTTTTATTTCATTTTCCAGCAGAGCTATATTATTTTAATCTACTTTTTGGTAAAAGACACAATTTATACATATCATCTTTCATTAAACTGCAGATCTTGGGCATATTGAAGGATATCTTCAGAAGTGACTTTTTGACTAATCGCTTATATTTATCATTTTGGTTTCCTGACATGTTGCCAAATGATGACCTGCATAGTGGCTTGGATAGTTGTAATACAGTGAACTGTTAATTTAGCTTTTCACTATTTTGGCATTTGATATTATCTGGGCTAGGGTCCTTTTAGTGGTCTTTTTTTTTTTTCTTTGTTAATTTTATTTCTTTCATCATGGTAAATGTACTCTTTAATCCTTATACCCTCTTACTTCCATCCCCTGACCCACTCCTTTCTGGTAACCATCAATTTGTTCTCTACAGTTAAGAGTCTGTTCTTTAATTTCTCTCTCTCTCTCTTTTGCTTATTTGCTTTGTTTCTTAAATTCCACATGTGAGTGAAATCATACGGTATTTTTCTTTTTCTGACTGACTTATTTCACCTAGCATTATATTCTCTAGCTCTATCCGTGTTGCAAATGAAAAGGTTTCATTCTTTTTTATGGCCAAATAATATTCCATTGTGCGCGCGTGTGCACGCGCACACACACACATACACACACACACACCATCTTTATCCAGTCATCTATCGATGGACATTTGGGCTGTTTCCGTGGTTTGGCTGTTATAGATAATGCTGCTATAAACATTGATATGCATGTATCCCTTCAGATTAGTGTTTTTGTATTTTTTGGGTTAATACCCAATAGTATGATTACAGAATTGTAGGTTAGTTCTGCTTTTATTTTTAAAGTTTATTTATTTATTTTGAGAGAATGGGGACGGGCAGAGAGCAAATCCCAAGCAGGCTCTGCACTGTCAACATAGAGCCTGATGGGGGGTTCAAATTCACGAACTGTGAAATCATGATCTGAACTGAAATCAAGAGTCAGACACTTAACTGACTGAGCCACCCAAGCACCCCATCTATTTATATATTTTTTTTAGTGTTTGTTTATTTTTGAGAGAGAGAGTGCAAACAGGGGAGGGACAGAGAGAGAGAGGGGCACACACACACAGAATATGAAGCAGGCTCCAGGCTTTGAGCTATCAGCACAGATCCTGGTGTGGGCTTGAACTCACAAACTGAGATCGTGACCTGAGTCCAAGTTGGACGCCCAACTGATGGAGCCACCTAGGCGCCCCCTTTTTTATTTTATTAAATTTTTTTTTAATGTTTGTTTATTTTTGAGAGAAAGAGAGCATGAGCATGGAAGGGTCAGAGAGAGAGGGAGATACAGAATCTGAAGCAGGCTCCAGGCTCTGAGCTGTCAGCACAGACCCTGATGTGAGGCTCAAACTCACGAACTGAGATCATGACCTTAGCCAAAGTCAGACGCTTAACTAAGCACCAAGGTGCCCCTGTATCAGTTCTTTATGTTTTAGATACTAACCTTTATCAGATATGTCCTTTGCAAATATCTTCTCCCATTGAGTAGGTTACCTTTTAGTTCTGTTGATTATTCCCTTCTCTGTGCAGAAGCTTTTTATTTTGATGTAGTCCCAGTAGTTTGTTTTTGCTTTTATTTCCCTTGCCTCAGAAGACTTACCTAGAAAAAATGTTGCTCCAGCTGATGTCAGAGAGGTTACTGCCTGAGCTTTAAGGATTTTAATGGTTTCAGGTCTCACATTTAGGTGTTTAATTGATTTTGAGTTTATTTTTGCCTATGGTGAAAGTAAGTCGCCAGTTTCATTCTTTTGCATGTAGCTATCCAGTTTTCCCAGTACCATTTGCTAAAGAGACTGTCTTTCTCACACTGTGTATTCATTTCTCCTTTGCTGAAGATTAGTTGACCTTATTATTGTGTTTATTTCTGGGTTTTCTCTCCTATTCAGTTGATCTTTGTGTCTATTTTTATGCAACTATCATACTGTTTTAATTACTAGTGCTTTGTAATATAACCTGAAACCTGTAATTGTAATAGCTCCAGCCTTGTTTTTCTTTTTCAAGATTACTTTGGCCATTTGAGGTCTTTTGTGGTTCCATATAAATTTCAAGATTGTTTGTTCTAGTTCTATGAAAAATGCTGTTGCTATTATTTTTTTAAGTTTATTTATTTATTTCGAGAGCCTGAGTGAGTCGAGGAGGGGCAGAGAGAGAGGGAGAGATAATTGCAAGCAGGCTCCATGCCTAGCGCAGAGCCCTGTGCGGGGTTTGATCCCACAACTGCAAGATCTTGGCCTGAGTCAATAGAGTTGGTTGCCCAACTGACTGAGCCACCCAGGTGCCCGCCCCCTGCTTTCTTTTTTTAAAGTAAGCTCTATACAGATTGGGGAAATTTTCAGCTGTTATACCTTCAAATAAAATTTCTGCCCCCTTGTCTCTATTCTTCTAAGATCACTGTAATGTGCATGTTGATTATAGTTGATGGAGTCACTGAGTTTCCTAATACTTCCCAATTTGCACAGTTTTCTTTCCTGTCCTTTGCTCAG
The DNA here is from genome assembly GCF_003009895.1 of Hyaena hyaena. NCBI lineage: Eukaryota > Metazoa > Chordata > Mammalia > Carnivora > Hyaenidae > Hyaena > Hyaena hyaena. Next base: position 383,643 of record NW_024080957.1, read on the forward strand.
TTTGAGGTTGCTCCTTTTTCTTTTCTTTCCAAGAAACAAGATTAACCACACTTTTTTCTTGAGAATATTTTATTTGGTTTCTACTTTGCAATATTATCTTTTCCTTTGTATCAGTTTATAGTTGTTTATTTTTGACAGTAATCTTTACTGTAATCCCTTGTGATCTTAGAACTTTATTTCAGAAACATTTCAGAAATGCAGATTAACTGTTCACTTTGATACCCTGGATTTAGGTGCAGTCTACTCAGTCCATTCATTCCATACCCTGTGGTTGTCAGATCATGAAGATTCAACACTGATGTGCTGATGCTCATTGGGATGAACTTGCTGAGCTATTAAGCCATGTTTAGCCTTAGCAAAGGGGGATTTTCATGAGGGGCACATGGTGGAGAGTAGAGTTTTTCATGAAATGACACAAGTAGTTTGTATAGTTCTGCTAGAGTGTTTAAAAGAGTTTAATTATTTAAAAAAGGATCTGTAATTTGAACCATGGGATTATATCATCTCATACCTCTTTCCTCAGTCAGTGGAATTTGGTTTTTTTTAATTCATTTTAGCTCCTCTGGCTTATGAGCCATTCTCTACCCTTGCCATGATATATGAGGACCAAGGTGACATGGAGAAATCTCTGCAGTTTGAGTTGATTGCTGCACATTTAAATCCCAGTGACACTGAAGAGTGGGTTAGATTGGCAGAAATGTCTCTGGAGCAAGATAATATTAAGCAGGCTATTTTTTGCTACACAAAAGGTAATTAAAATGTTCTTCTTATTTTGTTTGATAAAATGTTACATAATAGATTCTTTTGATAATTGTACTTACTAGTTTGGGGTGATGTTAGGGGAAATCTATTTATTCCTGATATTCTGTCATCCCAGGGTTAAGTATTTGGGGCCTGTCTGCTTTCATGTTTATCAGCAACTTTATATCGTGAGCTAATATAGCACAAAAGTTGGTAGAACACTACCTTCAGTTTCCTACTGAGAGGTAGGTTGGTTCTAAGCTGTTCCTTGAGGGTTAACATCACACTAGAGTTACCAAATGAAGATTAATGTAGAAATTCAGGTTCTATCTGGTCTCAGAGTAAACCTAGCTAGAGTGAAGGTAGATTTGTTCCAGAATAACCCACTTAGTTCTATTAGACAATTAGTTTAGAGTGTTTATTTAATTTTGTGAAAAGAGAATCAGTCATATCCAAGTATCATGAACCCCTTTTTGTGATAAATCCATAATTTGTATTCTCTTTTTTCTTCTTAGCTCTTAAATATGAACCTACTAATGTCCGTTATCTGTGGGAGCGATCGAGCCTTTATGAACAGATGGGAGATCATAAAATGGCAATGGATGGTTATAGGCGTATTTTAAACCTTTTATCTCCCTCTGATGGAGAACGTTTTATGCAGTTGACTAGAGATATGGCAAAGTAAGTTTGGAGGGAAGTGTATATAGATGCTTCTAATAATCATCTTATTTTATAAGTCAAAGCACATATTTGAACTAGAATATATTTTTTATTGAGGTTCAAAGAAGTGTTTTATTTTATGTATCTTATATTTTACTTAAATATAGAGGTGGGGTTTTTTTTCAGTACTTTTCTGTTTCCAAGTCAACTGTGTGATTACTTAGAAAAATTTGTATATACATTACCTTCAAGTGTTCTGAAGTTTAAAAATGGGGCATGTTCTAAAAAGATGATTAGGCTCCTAAATTTCCATAACTTAGTTGATGTACATTTGCAGTAATATTAAATTATTTGTTGTAAATACGCTGTTGAAATGTTTGTAATCTGGGGTTTTCTATAATCATTCTACCTTTAGTCAGTACTAGAATACCATCTTAAGACAAAAATTTTTCCTTATAGTTGACATATGGCACTGACTGTGGTATAGATTTTATTTAAAAAAATATCCCATTTGCAACGTCGTGGATGGAACTATAGTGTATTATGATAAGTGAAATAAGTTAGTCAGGGAAAGACAAATACCATATGATTTCACTCCTGTGGAATGTAAAAAACAAAACAGATTAACAAAGGGGAAGGGGAAACGAGAGGGAAGTAAACCATAAGAGCCTTAATGATAGACAACAAACTGAGGGTTGATGGAGGGAGGTTGGTGGGGAATGGGTTAGATGGGTGATGAGTATTAAGGAGGCACTTGTTGTGTTGAGCACTGGGTGTTATATGTGTGATGAATCACTAAATTCTTCTCAAACCAGTATTACACTATACATTAACTCACTAGGATTTAAATAAAAATTTGAAAATAAATATTATATGCTACCGTACTTCTCTGATATGCTGTACATCAAAGCAACGTAGAGCACATTTTGGCTAAATAATGTCTTGTTGTAAGCTCTCTTTTCTGGGTTTATCTGTAAATGGTAATTTCAGCCTAGGGTCAGCCATCTTGATCTGGTTATGGCAGTAATCTATGGAAGGGATAATAGTAGCTTGGACCAGTCAAGTGCAGGAGATGGTGAGAAGTAATCAGATTCTGGATGTATTTTGAAGGCTGAGCTCAGGATTTTCTGATAGGAGATGTGTGTGTGTGTGTGTGTGTGTGTGAGTGAGTGTGTGAGTGTGTGTGAGTGAAAGAGACACACAGACAAGGGAAGAGTTCTGAGGACTAAATCCTGAGGCACTCCAGTGTTTAGAAGTCAGGAAAATAAGGAGGAAGTATCAGGGAGACTGAAAGGAAATGGGCACTGAAGTAGGAAGAAACTAAGAGAACATGATATTCTAGAAATGTATTGAAGAAAGCACTTCAAGGAGGAGGGATGACCATCTATGTGAAATAGTCCAAATAGAGTATTTAAAATGAGGAGAGTATTGACATTGGAGATAGGGTGGGGGGTTCCTGGATTGGCAGCTCTGGAGAAATTTATAAGGGGAGCAGAGGAATGAGAGGATTTTATTAGAATGGGTTGTAGGGGAAAGAGATAATTTTTTGTTTGTCTGTTTTATTTATTTCTAGGAGAGAGAGAGAGAGAGACAGCGTGAGCAGGGGAGGGTCAGAGATAGAGGGAGTCACAGACTGAAACAGGCTCCAGGCTCTGAGCTGGCAGTCAGCACAGAGCCCGACGCGGGGCCTGAACCCACGAACCGCGAGATCATGACCCAAGCGAAAGTCGGATGCTTAACCGACTAAGCCACCCAGGTGCCCCAAAGAGATAATTTTTAAGTTGGGAAAAATTACAATGTATTTGTATTCAGATGGTATAATCCACAGTTGAGAAACACATTGAAGATTCATGAGAGAAGGGACAGTTGCTTAATTGATGTTCTTGAGTAGGTGGAGAGAATGGGATCTAGTTGGGGGTTTGCCGTATAGGTGGAGAATGTGGAATATACGGCAATGGGTATGCATAAGTAGGAAGATGTATTGGGAGTGTGAGGGATGTCATGATCCGGTTCTCTGCAAACTAAGAAGGAAGGTCATCAGCTGAGAGTGGGGATCAGAGAGTTTGGGAGGTTTGAAGGGAGAGATGAGGAACAGTTGTCTAGGTCCTTGGCCTTGCTACAGCATTTGTATCACCTGGGAGCCTGTCATAAATGTAGACTCTCAGCCTTACCTCAGCTCTACTGAATCAGAACATGCCTTTTTACAAGACTTTGTATGCACATTCAAGCTTGAGAAACAACGGACAAGGTAACTGTAGCAAGACTGCTGACAGCACCGTGGGCCCACTTCCGTCTAGTGATCATTAATTTAGAGTGAGTCCAGTAAGCCTGGTCAGCTGGACAGGTGGTTGTGAAGAGTAGGCATATTTGGATTAAAAAGGGTTGGGATTTTATCATATGACTTTATCAGAAGGACAGGAGAAGTGAGGAGATGTGCCAGGGAGTAAATTCAATGTTGGTCTATGGAGAAGGACAAAAGTGAAGTCAAGAGGCTGCAGGACAGTGAAACAAGTAGATCAGTGCTTTGTAGATCCCACTGAGGGAGGAAGAGTTGTTGGAATTGGGTGAGAGGGAGAATGAGCCAGAATGATAGGAGGTAGCTTTTAGAGAGAGATGCTTGACATGATGACACTGTTATACTGACGTTGCCCATTTTTCTCTGGATCGGCTGTGATTATGATTTTAAAGAAAAGTTTTTTTCTCCTCTCTGATTTTAAGAAAATGAAAATCAGTTAATAGATGGTCTAAGCAAGGATATGTGAGTTTTATAATGAACTAAATAAGTATTCGTCCATTTTGTCATTTATTTTTTTCAGGAGTTACTATGAAGCCAATGATGTTACTTCAGCTATTAACATAATTGAAGAAGCTTTCTCAAAACATCAGAGTCTTGTTTCCATGGAAGATGTTAATGTAGCAGCTGAACTATATATTTCTAACAAACAGTATGACAGAGCTTTGGAGGTAGGAATGTAATGTGTTTCTCTCTTAGATTTTGGACACATGTCTGCATTTTAGAAATTCTTACAAATTGACAATTCCTCACTTTAGTTATTTTTGTTAAATTACTTATATACTAAATTATATTTTTAAAGTTTGTATGGAAACAGATTTCTAGATTCTGTAGCAATTCCATATAAAATGTAAAGTATAATTTGATAAATGCTGTCACCATTATCACAGGTGCCAGATATGTCTGTACTTGAGGGTAGCAGGACTGAGCAGCGGACGAATTGCTCTGATTCCGTTCCTAAGTTGTTGGAAACAGTAGTTTGGTTTGATATAGAGGAATTATGTATCTTGCATTAAACGTTTAGTTAATATGATACAAAAATGTTAATATATCACAGTGGTTCCTTATTTTAAAGAGATTTGTTGTTGCTTTTTATAGTTCATTTGTATGTTGTAAGGATTATTTGAATTAACTGTACAAATCTTTGCATTGTGAAAGGGTTTTTCATACATACCTATTATATCATTTCCCTTTTTTCTCCATTCTTTTAGGTAATAACAGATTTTTCTGGAATTGTGTTGGAAAAAAAAACTACAGAAGAAGGCACTTCAGAAGAGAATAAAGGTTGTAGTTTCTTCTGCATAGGTTGGATTGTATACATAATCCTCTCTTTTTTTATAATGTAGCATTTAGAAATTGATAGTTAATGTTCCCCTAACAAGTTGTCCCAGAAGTATTTTTTTCTTTACAGAGATTTCATATTTTTTTCTTATGGATATTTGCTTACAAGAACTCTTTTATTTGTTTATTTATTTATTTATTTATTTTTAATGTTTTATTTATTTCTGAGAGAGAGAGAGAGGGAGAGAGAGCGATCAAGCAGGGGAGGGTCAGAGAGAGAGGGAGACACAGAATCTGAAGCAGGCTCCAGGCTCTGAGCTGGCTGTCAGCACAGAGCCCGACGCGGGGCTCAAACCCACAAACAGTGAGATCATGACCTGAGCCGAAGCCAGACGCTTAACCGACTGAGCCACCCAGGCGCCCCAAGAGCTCTTTTCAAAAAATTGTTTCCGGTCCCTTTTTATTTCTCAATGTATCCATTTGAACATGGCATTTCTCATTATCCAGGTCTTTTTAGTGATATGTGAACAAAGAATGGATTACTGAACAGCTATCAAAAACATTTAGATATAAAGCAATTTAATTTTTAGAAAGGACTTAAAATACTCTCATTGAAAAAAAATCTACTTCAAACTTAAGCATTCACATAAAATGTAGAAACTAATATGATTACTGTGTTTGAAAACTTAAAATATGTAGTTAGGGATCTGGTTAGAAAGTCGTACCTGAAGTGTAGCTTGCAGTATCGCTTTTAGCTTTTTTCATCATCCCCACTTTTTTCTTTGTATCATACCCGTTAACCTGTTCTGTGAAAATACTGGCATGCAAGTCCCTATATGAGGTTGTAACAAAATTGAAGTCTCTGGGCAAAATAGATGTCCCTCTTCTTGTGAGGAAATTCCTACATCATAACTTCCACATCTACCCCATGAAGCTTTGGTGGTGGTGGGGTAGTGGGGAGACATGTGTTATTTGAGTACTGCCTGCTTCAAAATACTTCCCTCCCTGGCAAACCATGAGAGACTCTTGAATGCTGACAAAAACTGAGGACTGATGGATGTGGGGGGGAGGGGGGGATGGGCATGGAGGAGGGCACTTTGGGGATGAGCACTGAGTGTTATGTAGAAACTAATTTGACAATAAACTATTTGTAAAAAAAAAAAAAAAATACTTCCCTCCCTGGCTTCTCAGGATGCTGAAAAATTCCATCATTATATAATCCTTTGGGTTAAGGCGTAATTATTCAAAAACAAAACATTATTTTTTTAAAGATCTATCCTAATGGAAAGTAGTAATTCATTTTTACAGTCAATTCATAGAGAACAAGGCACAAGATAAGACATGGGAAAGATAAGTAGTGAAGTGGAGAGTTGTTGGGGAATGAAAAGCCCAGTCCAATAAGAGTTTCTTTTAAGGTCCTATGCTGGATGTGTGGGGAATATACAGCGGATGAGTATGACATTTCCTGCCCTTAAGGACATTGGGGAGTGGGGTTCAACTGAAGTGTATACAGTTTGATTTTAATAGGAACAGTGTGATCATCTCTGTAGTAAACCTGACATTATGGAAAAACAGAGAAGAGCAATATACTAAGATCAGAGGAGGATTCTAGAAGCATAATTTAAGCAAACACCCAAGAGGAGGTGCATATCAGACTGAGGTCACAGGGTGTAGGAGCATTGCTTGGTATGGGCAGGATTACATAAGATGCTGTGGCTGACAGTCTTGGGTAATAAATGAGTAGTGGATGAATCATAAAGAGTAGGAATTGTAGTGCCTTGGGGGCATGAATAAGGTATCTGAAGGACTCTGTCAATTTTGATAGTTTTCTTGGACCTGGCCTAAACTAGAGTTCAGTCTCAAGTTGTCTTGTAGCCATAATTTCTTTTTCTTAAGTTTATTTATTTATTTTGAGAGAAAGCACGAGTAGGGGAGGGGTAGAGAGAGAGGGGGAGAAAGAGAGTCCCAGGGCTCCATGCTGTCAGTGCAGAGCCCAACACGGAACCAAGCATGAACTGTGAGATCATGACCTGAGCCAAAATCAAGAGTCACATGCTCAACTGACTGAGCCACCCAGGCACCCCTGTAATTTCTATTTAAGGTCTTTCTTCTAAAAAATTACATTCATGTTGAAAAAAGCTGCTGTCCGTTATTTTAAAAATATTAAGGAAAAATAGAGTTATGTTCAATTTTTAATTGTAGATATGTTGTTTAGTATAGTTTGCTGTGTTTCCTTGATCATCCCTTCTTCCTTCCTTCCTTCCTTTCTTAATAACTTAGCGTATCTGAATTCAGTAAATATCTTAACATAAATCAACAGCATGTCACAGTTTAGGTAGTGGTGTTTTTCTTAGTATATAAAATAGTAGTGCATCTGGAAGCTGGCATCTTGGAGTTGATAAAATAAAAAAGATATGTCCACATGACTAGAACATTAAAACACTTTTAATGGAGCAAAGATAGTTACTTTTTTACACATTTTTGAAAATGAGAACATTTATTGGTGGATTAATAGGCATTTCTGTTGAGGTTCACAATAAAATGAGGTTTAAAAGATACTGCTGTTAGTACGGAGCCTGCTTGAGATTTTCTCTCTCCCCCTCTCTCTCTGCTCCTCCCCTGTTCATGCTCACTCACTCTTGCTCTCTTTCTCTCTCAAAATACATAAATAAACTAAAAAAAAAAAAAAAAAAAAGGATACTACTCTTATATGTTAGTTAATAAACTGTTATCCAAACTGGAAGGGCTATAAATAATATCTACTGCCTTTGTTAGCATGGTCAAATTGCCACTAAAATGTCTAAGTAATTATTCTCAGTCTCCTATACTTACCTGATTGAACTGGTAACCGCTTGTGGACCAGTACAGGTTCCAGACTTCCCTTCAAGTGGCACTGTCTTATAGCATTATAAAGGATCCCTTTTATGGCTACTAAAATATAGTTGACCCAAATTCTACCTTGCCTGATGAGATTGTGACCCCTACTTTCTTTTTGTTTTCATTTGCCTACTGTGTCTTTGGTTTGCCTTTTTTTTCAACCTTCCTGAGTTATATGATTTTAGGTGTATAGTCTTATTTTCAACATAAAATTGAGTTTTACTTTGTGATTATACGAGAAATCGAATTTTTTATTTATATACCTGTACACACTGTATCTTTAATAGGTATGCCATAGCCACTGTGTACAGAAGAGACAGGCTGCAGATATAGTCTACGTCAGATAGACTAGTCCTTATCCTCATGGAGCTTATGGTCTAGTGTAGGTCAATTTAAATGTTAGGACTGTGGGTTTTTTTTGTTGTTTTTTTTTTAATTTCTAGGAGAGAGAGAGAGAGACAGCGTGAGCAGGGGAGGGTCAGAGAGAGAGGGAGTCACAGACTGAAACAGGCTTCAGGCTCTGAGCTGGCAGTCAGCACAGAGTCCGACGCGGGGCCCGAACCCACGAACCGCGAGATCATGACCCAAGTGAAAGTCGGACGCCTAACCGACTAAGCCACCCAGGCGCCCCAGGACTGTGTTTGAGGAGAATAAATTTAAGTTGGCTTTCTGTATCAGTTCTTGTATTGGAGCTTGGAGATAAAGTTGTCCAAATCCTTCCATGAATTTGCAGTTTTAGGGAGTTCTATATGACAAATTCTATAAAACACGAAGTTATTTCATTTTCATATAATTTTAGGTTTTATTCCACCACTAAGATAAATCTCTGATGTTCTCTATGCTTTTTTTTTTTTTCTGAGATGGAAACTAGTTTGGAATTTACTAGACTTTACAAAATACAAAACATTTTAAATGTGGATAAAAATTCCTTTGACTAATTTCTCAGGGCTTTAAAAATTGTTTTACCTTGGGGCACCTGGGTGGCTCAGTCGGTTGAGTGTCCGACTTCAGCTCAGGTCATGATCTCACAGTTTGTGGGTTCAAGCCCCACATCAGGCTTGCTCTGTGTTGACAACTCAGAGCCTGGAGCCTGCTTCAGATTCTCTGTCTCCTTCTCTTTCTGCCCTTTCCCGGGTCAAAAATGAATAAACATTAAAAAAAAATTTTTTTGTTTTACCTTAGTGAGGTTTTAGAAAACCACACAGTAATTTATCCCTTTCTTAGCCTCTTTGTCATAAAGACTGAAAAAAGGCTTTTGAATTCAAAACAAAGGAGTTTATATATACTTGGTCATTTTTGTCTCTCTCTCCCTCTCTCTCTCTCTTTTTTCCTCTGTAGATTTGATAGAAGGTGTGGGAGTTTTTATAGGTTTCAGATAAGTGGATAAAGCATTAGGAAAAGAATAGGAAAGATAATTACTACCAAAGGACAGACTGAAGAGAATATAAAAACCTAGTAATAAAAGTTGCCCCAACTTAGAGTTGGCTACAGAATCATTTGCTCTGAATGAAGTAAATGAGATCTTATGTAGAAAATAGAACTTGCTTCATTTGCCATACATTCTCAGCTTGCATATAGGAACTGCTTTTTGCCTGTCTGTCTTCTCCACAGCTGGTGAAAATGTTACCTGCACTATACCTGATGGTGTGCCAATAGATATCACCGTGAAGTTGATGGTCTGCCTTGTACATCTCAACATCCTCGAACCACTTAATGTAAGTAACATTAAGATCTGCATTTGAGATACATTAGATCAAATCCACATATTTTTTTAGATGACAAGAAATTGTAAGTTTAACCTAGATGTCACATTTTTCAGTAACCGAGGAAGTCTCCATAAGCATCAAATTATTTGTGTGTGAATATCTTATAAAAGGTAAACTGGGCTTGTAATAATGTTTTTCTTTAAGTTTATTTATTTTGGGAGAGGAGAGAGAGAGAGCACATGTGAGCTCAGGGGCAGAAAGAGAGAAGGGAGAGAGAGAATCCTAAGCAGGCTCTGCACTGACATTGCAGAGCTCATTTGCGGGGCTCGAACCTACAAAATGTGAGATCATGACCCGAGCCACAACAAAGAGTTGGATGCTTAACCGACTTAGCCACACAGGTGCCCCTTGTTTTTCTTTTTAAATAAGAACAATCCAGAGATCAGAATTTGAGATTAGGGTTTTTAAACAGTTGGTAAATTCTAAAAGTTCTTCCCTTTGCCAGCTTTGGACTAAGTATTTCGTTGAATAAAAGAATTTATTGGGCCTCTACTTTGCAGACCTTAGGATAAGGTATTGAATATAATATACAAATCCCTGCCCTCATGGATCTTTTATTCTAATGGGAGTAAATAGATAACAAAATAAATATGTAAACTATAGGATGTTAGTTGGCGATAAATACTCTGGAAAAAATCAAACAGAGAATAGAGAATATTGGAGGTAGAAGGAATTTCAGTATTAAATAGGGTGGTCAGGAAAGCCCTCTTTGAAAAGGTGACCTTTGAATAATGACAGAAATATCAGCAAACACAGAAGCCCTGAAGCTTGGGTATATTTGTCTTGGCAGAGGAAGAGCACAAGTCACGTTATTTTAGCTCTTGCCGTGTCTGCTTATAACAGGCCTTCTAAAGTAAGTGCGGAGGGGCACCTCGTGGCTCATTCAGTTGAGCATCTGACTTCAGCTCAGATCATGATCTCACAGTTTGTGAGCTCAGGCCTCACATTGGGATCTCTGCTGTCAGTGCACAGCCTGCTTCGGGTCCTCCATCCCCCCCCCCCCCCCCCCCCCCCCCCCCCCCCCCCCCCCCCCGCCTCTCTGTCCCTCTCCCACTCATGCTTGATCTCGCCAAAATAAATAAATGTTATAAAAAAATTTAAAGTAGTATGTTGAATGAGTGGTGGTAGTATGAATTGTTTCTAATAGAGTTATAGAAATGAATAGGAAAATGGTTATTTAAAGCTGTTTTCATTTAACCTTGTTCCTTTTAGGCTTGCTTCAAATAACTGATAGACCTGTGAAAAGAGAAATACACATAGATGTCCATATTTGTAATGATTGTTTGACTTCAGCCTTTTATTTTGGGGTCTAGCCTCTCTTGACAACACTAGTGGAACAGAATCCTGAAGATATGGGAGACCTCTATCTAGATGTTGCTGAAGCTTTTCTGGATGTTGGTGAATATAATTCTGCACTTCCCCTCCTCAGTGCACTAGTCTGCTCTGAAAGGTACAACCTCGCAGTAGTTTGGCTTCGGCATGCAGGTAATACTTTTTAGTGGGATGGAGAAACTTTAATCATAAGCAGGCGAGAACTTACTTTACCAAGATGGTAATAATTATTTAAAATATTAATGTTTTGGTAAAAGTGAAAGTGTTTCTAGTTTCAGGGCAGTTTTTGAATATCAAGTTTTTTTGTTTGCTTGTTTTTTGAGTATAGTTGACAAAGTGTTACATTAGTTTTAGGTGTACAACATGGTGATTCAGCAACCCTATGAATGTTAGTATTTCAAATTGTAATGGCATGCCACTGTGTGATTTCCCCTACATTAATGCTTTGGAAGAATGATTTACTTAATGGTACCAGAATGAAGTAGGACTAACATGTCCCCGATAAAAATATACAAGTCTTTTACCTCTCTTAACCATAGGCTCTGATTTCTAGTAATAGATTGTCAGACTTGGTGTGCTATCTAGTTTTGAAAGAGTTTTTATGCATTTATATTTAATGTTATTTTGAGGAAAACAGTTAATGTATTTTCACTGTTCTTTGAGATGCAAATATATGCTCAAGATTAGGTTTTATGTATCATTTCATTTTATTGTATCTAAATTTATAATAATCTGAAATAAATTATTTAAAAAATTATTTTTTAATTTTTAAAATGTTTTATTTATTTCTGAGAGACAGAAAGAGCCTGGGCAGGGGAGGGTCAGAGAGAGGCAGACACAGAATCTGAAACAGGCTCCAGGCTCTGAGCTGGCTGTCAGCACAGAGCCCGATGCTGGGCTCAAACCCACGAACCGTGAGATCATGACCTGAGCCAAAGTCAGATGCTTAAACAACTGAGCCACCCAGGTGCCACTAAAAAGTAATTTAAAGTAAATTAAATTAAAAGTAAAAAAATAGCTTAAGAAAAACAACTAAATTTCTTAAATGTTTGAAATCCAAAACTATTCTAATAGGATTTTGTATTGAATCAATATAAAAGATTCATTAAAAGTTGAATAGTTTTTGTCTAAAATATTGCATGATGGCAAAAAGTTCTAATAGTTCTTAGAATATTATATGATGGTAGAAAGGTTTCTATAACTGGAGAAGCATTGATTGACAATTTGGGTTAGTTATTTTGAGACCTATCACAATATGAAATTGCTAAGAATACTTAAAGATAACTCTTTACTGTTTGGATCAGCAAACATGAGTACAAATGTAACATCATCATAAAAACATATTCTTTTTGATATTTGAATTTTAAAGACATGAGCAGGGAGTTGGAGTTTTTACTGCTTATTATCAAAGCTTAACCTAAAGATGATACTCAGGAGAAAGTTGAGAAATATGAGATTTGAGAATGCATTTGGAAGCAAAAGAACCATTTTAGGAGGTAATTGTAGTGAAAAGGGAATGAGATGAAAAAGGCCTAGATTAGTTTTGTCACTGGAGAGTTCAACTGGCAGGATTTAATGACTGACTGGCATAAAGTTTGAGGAATAGAGCCCAGTAACTTCCCTTCTGAGAACTTATCCTGAGGAAATAATTGAGTGAGATGAGGGGGGGTGGTTTATATTGGGGATCGCAATACTCAGGAGCCTGGCAAATAAATGAGTGAAGTGGGCAAGTGAAGGGGCCCAGGGGTTGGGGTGAGAACTGGAAAGCCCTCCCCAGAGGATGCTTCTGTTTCTCAGCATAGGTGATGTGCCCTGTGGGAACAGGGGAGTGTTGCCAATTCCGATTTTTCAAAAGAATCCGGTAACTTGGAGTTCATAAAAATCTGAAGTTTAAAAAATGTAGACCATGTATTGTTTTAAAAGCACTGTGGCCTAACAAAACATCTGTGGGTTAAATTGGTTTGCCAGTTTCTAAACATGGCTTATCTACATGAAAATGTTTACTGCATTGTTATTTATTAGAGTATAAATTCAGAAATAACCTAAAAATCAGATAATATGGTTAAACAAAAATGTTGAATGTTATAACCATTCAAAATGCTAAAGAATATGTGGGAAATGCTGAAAGCATAATGCTCAGTAAATAGAGGAGAACCTCATAGTGTATGTATGTGCTGATTACATCCTTGTAGCAATTTGGATTTAGTTGAATCGATAGATCAATCAATCAATAGATGGAGATTAGAAGGGATGATTGTTTTAAAGCATTAGAAATATGCATACATTTCAATTTTGTTATAATTCTTTTTATATTGCTATAATATTTCTTTAAAGTGGAAAAGTAATTTTGGCAAGCTTACTAATCTGTAGATCATATTTATGCTTTATTTTAACATCATTTTAGAATGCTTAAAGGCCTTAGGCTATATGGAACGTGCTGCGGAAAGCTATGGCAAAGTGGTTGATCTGGCTCCTCTTCATTTGGATGCAAGAATTTCACTTTCCACCCTTCAGCAGCAGCTGGGCCGTCCTGAGAAAGCCCTGGAAGCTCTGGAACCAATGTATGATCCAGATACTTTAGCACAGGATGCAAATGCTGCACAGCAGGTAGGCCATGTCACGTGAAAGGAAGTTTTCTTTGGTAGATTATGTTTTTGAACTTTTTCCTCTATGAAGGATGTGTATACAGTTTGTACCCAAAAGATTTATTTTAGTGTATTAAATTCACTGTTTTTGAAAAGTAATTTTGAAATTTAAGTTTCCACCTCTTGTTAGACACTATAAGTTATGTTTCTAAAATATTGGCTCTTAAGTTGTGAAAGATCATAAAGCAAATGTCGTTAAGGTTTGGTTTCTAAAACAAAACTCTTCTCTGCGAACAAGACAAGTTGCAGCAAAAGAATCTTGTCATATTCATTATCATGTGTTTATTTATTTAGGAACTGAAGTTACTGCTTCATCGCTCTACTCTGTTGTTTTCCCAAGGCAAAACATATGGTTATGTGGATACGTTACTTACCATGTTAGCCATGCTTTTAAAGGTGGGTAATTGCCTTTCCTTATGTTAGTGTTGTTGACTGTTTAAATGTTTAGAATTTGATTTAAACATAGATTATAGCTATTTTATAACTGTTCTACTCTCAAACTTTTAAAAATGAAAGTCAGATGCAGACAAAAGACTTAGAGGTGACTGGTATGTACAGTTGACCTTTGAACAACATGGGAATTCGGGCATCAACTCTAACACAGTTGAAATTCATGTATAACTTTTAACTTCCCCAAAACTTAACTGCTAATAGCTGACTGTTGACTGGAAACCTTACTGATAATGTGAACAGGTGATTAACACATATTTTGTGTGTTAAGTGTATTGTATACTGTATTCTTCCAATAAAGGAAGCTAGAGAAAAGAAAATGTTAAGAAAATTATAAGGAAGAGAAAATATATTTATAGTACTGTACTGTATAAAAATCCATGTATAAGTGAACCTGTGTGTTGTTCAAGGGTTGACTGTAATTGAAAGTTCTATATTAAAAAAGTATAAACTTGACTATAGGTAGAGTAAGTGAAATAAAATCTTTGCTAGTACAAATTTAGAAAAGTGAGAACCATAGTATTATCAATTATTGGCTTTGTAGACACTGTTATATGCCAAAATTGTTCATTTTGCAAAAATGTTTTCCTCGTGACATCATTTCCTTTCCAAGTCTAGCTTTTTCTCAAGGAAGTGGTTATGTGTGCATGTACATATGTTATAAGTTAATGTGAATTGCCTTCTTTTTCCCTGCTAAGGTAAGCATTATGATCTAAATTCCCCTGGGAAGAAAAAAAAATAAGTCTATTCTCTTTTAGGTGTTTAAATACACAATAATGTGGGCTCTTTTTCCCCTACCAAAGAAGATTTCAGGTACACCTATGGTACTTGTGACCCATAGATTTTCTTTTTAAAAAATGGCTCATTTGGAGGGGCTTGAGACTCTTTATCTTGAGGTTGTGAGTTTCAGTACCATGTTGGGTAAGGAGATTACTTAAAAATAAAATATTATATGACTAAAAATTCTCAAATTATTTTTAATTCAGGTAGCAATGAATAGAGCTCAAGTTTGTTTGATATCTAGTTCCAAATCTGGAGAGAGGCATCTCTACCTTATTAAAGTATCAAGAGACAAAATATCAGACAATAGTGACCAAGAGACAGCAAATTGTGATGCAAAAGGTAATTACTTTCATTTCCATAAAATGTGGCAGAGTTCAAAAAATACTCAAAGTAATACAGTAATACTTGATAGTAACTTAATTGAAAATATACCCTTTTCTGGGGCGCCTGGGTGGCTCAGTCAGTTGGGTCTCTGACTCTTGATTTTGGCTCACATCATGATTTAGGTTGTGGGATGGAGCGCCATGTCCTGCTCCCTGCTGAACATAGATCCTGCCTAAGATTCTTTTTCTCTTTTGCTTTCTCTCTCCCTCTACTTCTGCCTTTCTCCCCTGCTCTTTCTTTCTTATAGAAAAAAAAAAAATATATATATATATATATATACCTCTTTCAAATAAAATGAAATTTCTAATCCAGATCTTTAAGTTGAATAAACTCATTTGATGTTAAAAGAAGAAAAGGAAGGCTACATGTATATACTTTACTTTTTAAAAATTAAAATGAAGACATCTGCTTGGATCTTCCTGTGAGAAAACTGAACAGAACTTTTGACTTTTTAAGAAGAAAATATACCTTAGTTTAAGGTGTATTTAATGTGAAGATTAGATGGCAGTGTAAATTACTGTATTTGTCCAGTCATTTCAATTACATGTATTTCATTCTCTGTTAAATTCATCTTTGATAAATGTAGCACTAGTCATAGAAACTCTGAAATAAATTCCTTTGACCTAGTCTTAAGTAATATGACTCTAAAAGGCATCTATATTTAGCTAGTAATGCCTCAGGCATGTTTGAGTGAGGTTGAAAAGAGATTAAACTGGAGGTATCAGTCTATCAAAAAATTATTTCATTGTTAATTAATTGAACAGACATTTACTAAATAGGCCTTGCAGGCATAGCAGTGTGCAATGGGACAGGGTTTTAGAATCCAGAAGAGCTGAATCTCTGTAAGTACATTATAAGGACCTAACATAGTAGGTTTTGCAGGGGAAGAGAGTCAGGAAAGGAATGAGGGTTGGCTGCTCATAATCTAAATACAGACGCCTCAGAGCCCCATCTCTCTAGCTCATGGATTCTGGGCCTATCCGAAAGGTAGACTCTGCTTCATGTCTTTAAGACTGTATTTCTTTAACTTATATTTTTTTCCATTTGTGATTCTGTCCATTTTTCTCTTTCAGTATTTTCTCACTTCAGGTCCATTATTGGTTTTTCCTAGGTTCATAAAAGTTTTTTGTTAATTTCATCATGGTAGGGATCCTGTTACATTTGTGCACCAGGATAGGAAGAACAAGGTCTCTTCATGTTACATGCATCATTGTGCTGTGTTTTTTGGTTTTTTTTTTTTTTAAGTTTATTTATTTATTTGGAGAGAGAGTGAGAGAGAGAGAGGGAGCACGAGTGAGGGAGAGGCAGAGAGAGCAGGAGAGAGAGAATTCCAAGCAGTCTCTGCCCTGTCAGCACAAAGCCCAGTATGGGGCTTCTACAGACAAACTATGAGCTGAAATCAAAGAGCCAGATGCTTAACTGATGGAGCCACACAGGCACCCCTGAACTCTGATTGTTTCACTCAGCATTTTCTCACATATGTTTTCTCATGTTGCTTTCTTCATAGCTGTTATCATTAAGGAATGTGTAATACTCCATTGGATAGCAGTCCCATAATTTATTTAATTATTCTCTTTTTGATACATGGTCATGAATAATACTGTAGTGAACATCTTTATGCCTATACCTTTATCCATATTTTTGACTACTTGTATAGGATAGATTATCAGGAGAATTACTGGATCAAAGACTTAAAAAATTTTTATGGCTTTTGATATTTCTCGAGTTATAAATTTATAAAAGGGACACTCTTGCAGACAAATAAGAAAGATTTTGAAGGAAAAGAAATTTTGAGGCAGAGAAAATTAAGATTATAAAAAGATCAAGAACAGTCTGAATCTTGAAGTCCTCTGCTAAGCAAACATTTGAATTCCTTGTATGCACAGAATCCTGTATCTGACCCCAGTCATGGAACACACCCTTACACTTGTTCTGCCCTGAGGGAGGACCACATATCCTAGCAGCACTGACAGATACAGATGACATAGCTGGACTTTGTTGAGGGCAGATCAGAAGTAAGAATTACCTAGGATTGCAAATTGTTAGGCGGAGCAGAAGGGCTGGTGTTGAAGTAGTGTAAACAAGCAACTAACTGTCCACTTCTCGTCATTGTCTAAAGAGTGTTGGCAAGAATTCAGGCCTATAGGAGTGTGGTTATTAAATTCAGCATTAAAATGGATCATAGGGATTTTCCTAATACTGTTATTTCTGAAAATGCAGTGTCCTAACTGATTTTCCCTGGTATCATTTTAGCAATATTTGCTGTACTCACGAGTGTCTTGACAAAAGATGACTGGTGGAACCTTCTGTTGAAGGCTATATACTCCTTATGTGACCTATCCCGATTTCAAGAGGCTGAGTTACTTGTGGATTCTTCACTGGAATATTATTCATTTTATGATGACAGGCAAAAACGCAAAGAATTAGAATATTTTGGTCTCTCTGCTGCAATTCTGGACAAAAATTTCAGAAAGGCATACAACTATATCAGGTGATTTTCCAGTAACTTATTTTAGATTCTTTGAAAGAGGATGTATTTACTTTGATTTAGTCTCTCATGCTCAAGAATTAATAAGTTGTTTTAATTCTCTTGTAGCTTGCTGGTAAATTCAACTCATTGATGATTCTCAGAGGCATGCCCTCTCATATATTTAACCTCTTGTACCTCAGTCTCCCCATTTTTAAGATGAATATTATAATACTACCTTCTTGTAGGATTATTGTGGGAGTTGAATGAATTATTATAGATAAGGCCTTTTAACAGTGTCTGGCACACACCATTATTAGCTGTTACTCACAGTTTGTTGTCCTGCGGCTAAAGTGGGCTGGGGGAGAATAGGTGGAACTTAAATTACTTGATTCTTTTTTTTGGTTTAAAGCTTTTGTTGAAAAGAACAAACAAGATGTAGTAATACTAACTTAAGCAGCATCTTCTGAGAAAAATCTCTCACTGTGTGAGTGTTTGTGCTTAAATATGTTGAAACAGTCTACTTCTCATTGTTGGAGGATGTTGCTACACTGAAGTATTTCATTCTTAGAAATCAGAAGTTTTTCCTTTTACATTATTTTTTACTCTCCCTCTCTTTCTGCAATTTTAGGGTAATGGTAATGGAAAATGTCAATAAACCTCAGCTCTGGAACATTTTCAATCAGGTTACCATGCACTCGCAAGAGGTACGACATCATCGCTTCTGTCTTCGCCTAATGCTGAAAAACCCAGATAATCATGCCCTGTGCGTCTTAAATGGACACAATGCATTTGTATCTGGTAGTTTTAAGCATGCGCTTGGTAAGTGTCCTGTACGTGACTTTGTCAAGTGTGGATGGTGTGGTGGTTAACACCTAGGCCTCAAGCAAAACCACCTGTGTTTAAATAACAGCTCCCTCATGGCAAGTTATTCTACCTCCCAGTGCCTCGGTTTCTTTATCTCTGAAATGGAGGTAAAAATTGGACCTACCTTATAAATTATTGTGAAAATGAAATGAGTTAATATAAAACATTTAAAAAAAATGCCTGGCACATACAGTAAATAGCTATAAGTGTTAGCAATAATGATAACAATGAATATGAATATTTATTTTTCTTATGAAGCTTGGTTCAAAAGGCTAAAGTAAGTTTTATAATTCATTCTAAAGGTCAGTAATTCTCCTGCTTAGGCTTGTTCATTTTTTAAATAATTTTCATTAATTATGAATACTTTGCAGGGTGCCTGGGTGGCTCAGTTGGTTGAGCATCTGATTCTTGGTTTCTGCTGAGATCGTTATCCCAAGGTCATGGGACTGAGCCCTGTGTCAGGCTCTGTGCTGAGCGTGAAGCCTGCTTGAGACTTTCTCTCTCCTCTCTCTGCCCCTCTCCCTGGCTTGCACGGTCATTCTCTCTAAAAAAAAAAAAAAAAAATTATATATATATATATGGATAGATGCTTTGGTACCTGATTTTAATTTGCTATAGTACAAAAATGGATTTAAGATTTGCTGATAGTTTGTTCCTTTAGGAGACAGGCCTTTATATCAAGATTTATTTATATCATGCTTGCTAATTCTAATTAAACTTGGGGAAAATTAATCACTTGAAATATTCTTTAATAAGAAATCAGAAGTATACTAGAAAAATACGTGGTGAAATGCTTAAATTTAAAATGAGGCATGTATCTCTTGCTGCCTAAAAGCTAGTGTTTCCCAGTTCACTTCTAAATAAAATGGGATGTTGACTATTTACACCTTCATGTATTTTCATATTTGGCTGGTATTTTTTTTTTTAATATTTTTATTTATTTCTAGAGAGAGAGAGAGACAGCGTGAGCAGGGGAGGGTCAGAGAGAGAGGGAGATACAGACTCTGAAATAGGCTCCAGGCTCTGAGTTGGCAGTCAGCACAGAGCCCGATGCGGGGCTCGAACCCACGAACCGCGAGATCATGACCTAAGCGTAAGTCAGACGCTTAACCGACTAAGCCACCCAGGCGCCCCTGGCTGGTATTTTTATAATTGTTCAACCAGTAACCTTGAACATCAGATGTTGAAACTTACCTCTACTGTGTGTGTTTTGGAATTGTTTCTTTAATGGCAAGAAAATATAAAATAGAAATTTATGTTGTTTCTTATATTTAGGACCTTTTGCAGAAGGTAAAAATAGAAAGTCCAAATGGCAGTCTACCATCTGTGCTGCTAGAGATTCTCTGGTGCCATTTCTTCTGGCATAGAAGCTGGAAAGAATAGGAGTTTTTATCTATGTATGATAAATTATAGGTTGTCCCTTTATAAGAAAAGTTTGCTTAAAAATTTGCTTAAATTCCCCTGTCTTGTGTGGATAAGCTTTTGACATGAAGCAGTTACATATGTAAATACATGGGAACAAAGAAAACATGTTTTTCTCAGGAAAAAGAAAGTAGTGTTACGTTTGGGAAACAATGCCTGTACTCCCAAAAAACAAAACAGAGCTGTCTTTCTTTTTCTCACCTTCATGATATATCACATTTGAATTTATAACAAAAGAATTCACCAAAGACACATTCCCTTATTTTTTTAAAATAGATTTAAGATCTTAAAGTAGATTTATGATCAGAATTGATAAATTGTTTATTTGGGAAGTATTACTCTACATGGAAATGTATAGCTGTACCTAAAGAAAGTTTTAGTTGTAGAGGCGCCTGGGTGGCTCAGTCGGTTGAGTGTCTGACTTTAGCTCAGGTCATGATCTCATGGTTTGTGAGTTGGAACCTTATGTTGGACTCTGTGCTGACCGCTCAGAGCCTGGAGCCTGCTTTAGATGTGTGTCTCCCTCGGGGCGCCTGGGTGGCTTAGTCAGTTAAGCGTCTGACTTTCGCTTAGGTCATGATCTCGCGGTTCGTGGGTTCGAGCCCCGCGTCGGGCTCTGTGCTGACTGCCAGCTCAGAGCCTGGAGCCTGTTTCAGTCTGTGACTCCCTCTCTCTCTGACCCTCCCCTGCTCACGCTGTCTCTCTCTCTCTCCTAGAAATAAATAAAAACATTTAAAAAAAAAAAAGATGTGTGTCTCCCTCTTTCTGCCCCTCCCCCACTCATGCTCTATCTCTGTCTCAAAAATAAATGTTGAAAAAAATTTTTTAAACTTTAGTTGCTCATATTTAATCTTGGTGGTCAGGACATAACTTATAGGTAAATCCTCCTACCTTTGTTATATTTTGTACATTGTTTTAAAATTCAAATTAATGTGCATCTGATTGATATTTTAAAATGTATACCTTGCATATGTTAAAAATCAGTACTATTCAGCAATAAAATATCTTTGAATAAGTGAAGAAATAGAGAACTATGCTCTTGTCACACCATCTAACACCACTGTTCCTTTTTCAGGCCAGTATGTGCAGGCCTTTCGCACCCATCCCCATGAGCCTCTCTATAGCCTCTGTATAGGCCTGACGTTTATTCACATGGCCTCTCAGAAGTATGTGCTAAGGAGACATGCTCTTACTGTGCAGGTAATTCGTTGGGATTTCTCATTACTTGGTTTTATGTTCTGTAAAAATGAATATACTTAATGCTTTTGTTGTCCTGCTTTAGAAGTAATACCTACTTAGTATACGTGTTGGGAGTTCCAACACCTGTCCATCTGTTCTGCACTCAGCATGGACTCAGCATCTAGTGGCGGTGCTCCTGGCCAAGACCTATGTAGCTGTATGGAAAGGGCACAGCCAGGCCGTAAAGAAGACGGCAGAGTCTGAAGGCTTCCTTATACTCTGGAGCCCCTAAGACCTCCGGCCTTCTAGGTCCTGAAGACTGATTTATTATAAATCAGTTTTCAAAATACATAATATATATTATTTAATTATTAATTACATATTAATAATATGTATTGTTTAAAAATACATAATATATATAAAGTAATGTATGAATATGTGACTGTATTTGCTGTTTCCTTACATCATCTCCAACAAATTCCTCTTTTAAAGTTTTCTTGGTTCTAGCCCATTTATTTTCTTGTTTACTTTTTTATATAGTTTGTCTTCTCTAATAAATATATAAACCCCAAGAGATCAGGGATTCTGTCTGTCTTATTTACCACTGTATCTTTAATACTTTTATGTTGTTTTTATGTTTATATGTTTGACTCTTGTAAAGACATGGTTTTTAAGTAGTGATGGGATGAAAACAATGTTGACTTGAATGGAGTAGCAGGATTTAGTAAAATAATTTTTTGGGCGGGTTTGGTTTTTAAAGTAAAATGGCCTAAATTCAAATGATGATAATTGTTAAACTAGGTATTGGGGTTCATTATAATATTCTCTTTATTTTTGTATATTTGAAAACTTTCATAATAAAAAGTAAAACCACAACCAAAAAACCTATTTGGATATTTGTCCACCTCTTGCTCTTTTTTTTTCCTCTCTTAATGGATACTTTTGCTGTTTTAAGTAATATAGGATTGTTTATAAATTAAACATATTATTTAATGAGCACCCACTGTGCTAGGAACTGGGAATATAGTAGGGAATGAGTATACAGGCAGAATTCCTTGTCCTCATGAAGCTTATATTCTGGTATGGATTGACTCGTTACTAAATAGTTAAAATAGGGTTGCCTGGGTGGCTCAGTCAGTTGAGCATCTGACTCTTATTTCAGCTCAGGTCATGATCCCAGGGTTGTGAGATCGAGCCCCACATTGGGCTCCGTGCTGAGTATGGAGCCTGTTTAAGATTCTCTCTCTCTCTCTCTCTCTCTCTCTCTGTGTCTCACTCTCTCTCTCTCTCTCTCTGTGCCCCTCTCTCTCTCTCTCTCTCTACAAAAATAAATTTAAAAAATAGTTAAAATATGTTGGTTTTTGTTGGTAGGGAAAAAATATATGTACTGCAAAGTAATTTAGAAGCTAACTTCAAATCACTTTTATATTTAAAGAGCAGTGTTTAATTGGTTGGAGATTGAGATAAAACAAGAAATGATGGTTATATGGGATTTTGTTCTCCTGATCTCTCTACTTTTGTGTATGTTAAAGATTTTCCATTAAAGTTTCTAAAAACAAGTTTTATTGTAAATACCATGATTCTTAAATTGTTTTAATTTCTTGTGAATCTGTTTCTTAATGCTGCATGATCATAAGTAGTTTTCCTTTAGAGTAGTTAAAAACAAACTAATTTCATATTTTTTACTATCTTTCCTACCTTTTTATTATATTATGAAAGTAAAATCTTTTATTTCTTATTTCTGCCTGTATTTAATATTTTATGTACAGTGTATACTTGGACCCTTTAGGGAATAATGTGACAAAAATGTTTGAAAGTAACATAGTTAATGTAAAAAGGACTCTCTTATTTCTATCCCATTAAATTTTTTTGTTTGTCAAAACTCTTAGCACCTAAGAGATCAAGTGGCTATCTCTATTACCTGGATTTTAAATCACTAATTATTTGAATAGTGTTTCAGTGGTCTCCTAAATTTGTTAAAAATTTCTTAAAATGCAGCAGGTAATTCAAATCCTGTTACTATATCAGAAGACCTGTAAGTTTATTTGGGTTGCAGTAATTCATCTGGGATTACTATTCTTTCTCAAATTTTTATCTTTAAATTTGTCATTTTAAAATAGGAAGATTTGATATTTCTCTGAGACTGTCTGCTTTACCTAACAGAAGCATGATTTTCAGTGGATACAAATGGGTTCCTTTATTGTGCAGGAAGTATGAGTTGTTTAGTGAATGTAGTTATTTTTATTCCTAAAATGCACTTATTCTAAAGAATTCATTAATTTTTATTATTTTTTTGTGACCATTTATTAGAAAGCAGATCACCCAGGGAAGAGTTGCATTTTTATATTCTATACTCATAGTTGGAGATTGTATTTATTTAATTACTTAACATAGGATACTTGCACTTTTGCAGTTTATAACTTTCTGTGGCTGGTAACTTGAAGCTGCATTAAAAGGGAAAATGAATACAGGAGGAGGTGAAGCAAGTGTTTTTTGGGCACTGTGACACACATGGAACCTACATTATTATATCTGTGTCCTGATATTTTTTTCCATAAAGTCTTTGAGTCAGAAGCTTTCGGGGGCGGGAAAATCCAGTTTTTGGTCCTGAGAGGTAACGTACAAAAAAGGTATCATTGAACCAGAAAGGATAAGTATACCTAAATGACTTTGTCCCTGAGAAGAAACCTTTCTAAAAATTATTATTTTAAGAGCTTAGATTTTATATTTTGATCAAGCTTTTAGACATTTTTTTTATGTTTTATTTATTTCTAGGAGAGAGAGACAGCGTGAGCAGGGGAGGGTCAGAGAGAGAGGGAGTCACAGACTGAAACAGGCTCCAGGCTCTGAGCTGGCAGTCAGCACAGAGCCCGACGTGGGCCCCGAACCCATGAACCGCGAGATCATGACCTAAGTGAAAGTCGGACGCTTAACCGACTAAGCCACCCAGGCGCCCCAGCTTTTAGACATTTTGAATCAAGAAGTTTATTGGCTTCAGCGCACATGGGTGGCTCAGTTGGTTGGGCAGCTGACTTTGGCTCAGGTCATGATCTTGCAGTGATGGTGCAAAGGCTGCTTGGGATTCTCTCTCTTTCCTTCTTTCTGCCCCTTCCCTGCTTGTGTGTGCTTGCTCTTTCGCCTCCTCCCCACAAAAAAAGTTTATTGGCTTCTAATGTCACAAAAGCCAACTTGGAACCTTAAAAAAAGTCCTATGTTCTTATAGATTGTGGGACTTTGACAATTTTAACATTCAGCTTTGTTTTCAATGAATATTTTTGTCCTTAGCTTAAAAAACAACAAATCGTTCCTTTATTAAATCTTCAGAAGAGCTCTTGACTAGAGCAAAAGTAAACTATTAGGACCTCATCAAGATTAAAAGCTTCTGCACGGCAAAGGAAGCAATCCACAAAACTAATAGGCAACCAACAGAATGGGAAAAGATAGTTGCAAATGACATATCAGATAAAGGGTTAATATCCAAAATCTATAAGGAACTCACCAAACTCCACACCCGAAAAACAACCCAGTAAAGAAATGCGCAGAAGATATGAACAGACACTTTTCCAAAGAGGACATCCAGATGGCCAACAGACCCATGAAACGATGCTCAGCATCCCTCCTCATCGGGGAAATACAAATCAAAACCACACTGAGATACCACCTCACGCCAGTCAGAGTGGCTAAAATGAGCAAATCCGAGAACTCTAGATGCTGGCAAGGATGTGGAGAAACGGGCACCCTCATACACTGTTGGTGGTAATGTAAACTGGTGCAGCCCCTCTGGAAAACAGTGTGGAGGTTCCTGAGGAAACTAACAATAGAA
The DNA here is from genome assembly GCF_003009895.1 of Hyaena hyaena. Lineage (NCBI taxonomy): Eukaryota > Metazoa > Chordata > Mammalia > Carnivora > Hyaenidae > Hyaena > Hyaena hyaena. The sequence continues at coordinate 408,613 of NW_024080957.1, forward strand.
CTCCCCTAGGACCCAGCAATAGCACTGCTAGGAATTTACCCAAGGGATATAGGAATGCTGATGCATAGGAGCACATGTACCTCAATGTTCATAGCAGCACTTTCAACAATAGCCAAAACATGGAAAGAGCCTCAGTGTCCGTCAACGGGCAAATGGATCAAGAAGATGTGGTTCATCTATACCATGGAATACTACATGGCAATGAGAAAGAATGAAATCTGGCCATGTGTAGCAACATGGATGGACCTTGAGGGTGTTATGCTGAGCGAAATAAGTCAGAGAAGGACAAATACCATATGTTTACACGTATAGGAGGATTAGGAGGAACTTAACGGAGGACCATGGGGGAGAAGAAGAGGGTAAATGGAGAGGGAGAAAGGCAAACCATGAGAGACTCTTGAATGATGAGAACAAACAGGACTGATGGGTGTGGTAGGGGGAGGCAGGGGGGAGATGGGCATGGAGGAGGGCACTTGTGGGGATGAGCACTGGGTGTTATATGGAAACCAACTTGACAATAAACTATTGGTAAAAAATAAGAGCTCTTGACTACCTTGTGATATGACACTATGCTACAGACATATGTTCTTTCAGGATGAAATTGTGTCTCTTTTTGAGAGAGCACAAGCGGGGAGGGGCAGTGGGAGAGGGAGAGAGAGAATCTCAAGCAGGTTCCACTCCCAGCACAGTAGCCCTACATAGGACTCAATCTCATGACCATGGGATCATGACCTGACCTAAAATCAAGAGTTGGACACTTAACTGACTGAGCCATCCAGGTGCCCTTTTTAAAATATTTGTATTCTGGGGGTGCCTGGGTGGCTCAGTTGGTTGAGCGTCTGACCTCAGCTCAGGTCATGATCTCACAGTCTGTGAGTTCGAGCCCCACATCGGGCTCTGTTCTGTCAGCTCAGAGCCTGGAGCCTGCTTCAGGTTCTGCATCTCCCACTCTCTCTGTCCCTTCCCCACTCGTGCTGTCTCTCTGTCTCTAAAATGAATAAAGGTTAAAAAAAAAAAAAGACTTAAAAATATATTTAAAAAAATAAAATAAAATATTTGTATTCTGTACAGAATATACCTGGCACATATAGTGGTTCAAATACATACCAGTCAAATGAGTATAACACTGAATTATCTTTTTCTTTTTGGTAGGGCTTTTCCTTTCTCAACCGATACCTCAGTATACGTGGGCCTTGCCAGGAATCATTCTACAATTTGGGCCGTGGCCTTCACCAGCTGGGGTTGAATCATCTTGCAATCCACTATTATCAGAAGGCCTTGGATCTCCCTCCACTTGTGGTAGAGGTATTGTATGATTTACTTTAAAAACTGAGGAGTCATTTCATTTCATTTCATCTATAGATAAGTGCAATTAGATCATGTTGTGGTCCACACAGTGAAATAAATTACATATTAGAATGTATTTTTTCCAGGGACGCCTGGGTGGCTCAGTCAGCTGTGTCCTGTCTGACTCTTGACTTTGGCTCAGGTCATGATCTCCTGGTCGTGAGATCAAGCCCTGTGTCAGGTTTTGCACTGACAGTGTGGAGCCTGCTTGAGATTCTTCCTGTCCCTCTCTATCTGCCCCTCCCCTGCTTCTGCATGTGCTTGCTGTCTCTCACACATTAAGAGGAAAAATAAAAAGAATGCATTTCGTCCATATTGAGTGTGTTTATGGAGTTGTGTTCAGCAACAAGTAGGTCTTTGGCATTCTTACCTTGTGACCTGATTGGCAGCCATGTAGACTTATATGACTGATGGTGACCATTTCAGTTACCCTAAGGTCATCTCTGTGGTTATAGGTATGAGCCGGGACACACAAAGCCTTAATATTAGGTAATATAGCCATTGTTCGTTTCCAAGTTCAAGTGTAACTAACATATTTCTTTATAAAGATGAAAGGCCAATATAAATGTAATTTTAAGATAATGTAGTATAGGGCAAAGTGTTGCCAATACTATGATAATCTGTGTTTAAAGTCTAATTTTTATTTAAATTTCTGAAGAAAAGTTTTGTTTTCATTGTTAATATATTTTTTAATGTTTTTATTTATTTTTGAGACACAGAGTGAGAGTGGGGGAGAGGCAGAGAGAGAGGGAGACACAGAATTTGAAGTAGGCTCCAGTCTCCGAGCCCAGCTTGGGGCCCAAGCTCCTGAACTGTGAGATCGTGACACAACTGTTTTCTATTACCCTTGTTCATCATTAGTCATTAAACAAATGAATACATACTTTTATAGTTATGCTGATGGAATATATACACTTTTGTATTCTTTATTTCATAAATGCCTTTAGGTATTGCTCCTTTAGGTATCATTTTTCATTATTGCAGATATTTTTACAGTTGACTCCAAAACTTTGTACTGGGGAAGATTAGAATAGATCTGACTTACTCCACTGAGTTCATTGCTTTGCTATTTAAGTAGTAAAAAAGGTAATAACACCCCTAGGGTGATTATTATTAACTTGGTGTATGCCTTCCTAGACCTATTCTTTATATGGCTTTCTGTTACATAGTACAGGTATTTCCCATCCTGTCATTTGTGTTATAATTTCTTTGTTAGATGCATAAGATTTACATTTTTAATGAAATCACATCTTTTCCTTTAGAGTTTCTACTTTTGCCATTATACTTAGAAGGGCCTTTCTGGGGTGCCTGGTTGGCCCAGTTGGTTTAGGCGTCCGACGTCAGCTGAGGTCATGATCTTGTGGTTCGTGGGTTCAAACCCCACATGGGCCTATGTGCTGACGGCTCAGAGCTTGGAGCCTGCTTCAGATTCTGTGTTTCCCTCTCTCTCTGTCCCTCCTCTGCTCGCACTCTGTCTCTCAGAAATAAATAAACATTAAAGATTAAAAAAAAAAAAGGCTTTTCCTACCCAAGATTATATTATTATTCAACTATATATTTTATATTATTATTCAACTATATATTTTTCTCTTTTATGGTTTTATTTTTTTATCCTTAAATTCTTAATTTATTTGGAATTTTATTCTGTGGCTTGTGGATGAGACATTTTAACTTATTGGTTAGACATTTAAAATAATTTAATTCTATAATTGTTATAGTGATTAACTGAATCAACATTACCTAATAAAAATTTAGATCCAAGGTATATATGCCTAGTTTTATACCTTTTTTTTTTAAGTGTCATGAATTTTAAGTTTTTTGAATACTTACACTTATTAAGTTATTTGCCATAAAGTTGTCCTGTCAGTTTGCAGTATAACTCATTCATGTATTTTTCCTCCTAGGGTATAGAAGTTGACCAGTTAGACCTACGAAGAGATATTGCTTACAACTTGTCTCTCATTTATCAAAGCAGTGGGAATATTGGAATGGCTCAAAAGCTTTTGTATACCTATTGTTGTATATGAAGTACGTTAGCTGGGAAGGAAGCATTGGTGCTGTGTGGGGGCCAGTATTTTCTGTCTAAGGGCTTAGTATTAACTAAGTATTAACCCCAAAATGGAAATGACAGTTTCAGAATTATCTCTGTATTTAATTTTTAACATGTGATAATGATCTTTTGATAGATATGCAAAAGTATCATTCCAAGAGGTTGTACATTGTTCTACCATTGTCTTTTTGCTTTTTTTTTTTTTTAGTAAAATTGTCCCCAAGGGTGAAATGGAGAATGTTAGCCTTTAAGCCAGCTTGGATTTAAATGTGCTCATTTTTTACTCATACCATTTATTCATTTGCGCATTCACTACTATATATTAAACACCTTCTGTACCAGGCACTGTGACAGTGCTTGGAATATAGTAAGACAGATGTGACTGCTCAGTACAGTTCTCTAAATACAGAACTTGAGCAGTATATCCATTTGAAAAAAATGTGTGCTACATTGCTACCTACATTATCATTGACCCATCCATTGCTTAGTGCTGTTACTATTGCATGGGAGGGTTTTCAGGTACATAGAAAAGGTTATTAAAGGAAAGATGAATTGGGACTCTTTCTCATATCAACACAAGTATGTAGTTGACTTAGCTCCTAAGAAAATTATTTGAAACAGTTATGTAGTTGGAAGACATAATTGAGTTAATCTTTTACTTTTCACCTACATGTATCTTAGTTGTATGGCTTGCTGGGCATAACTCAAAACACCCTGTTCCAAGGCAGATTAAAAATGCATACAAATGTTTGTGGCTTTCTGACCAAATAAAGTAGAAAAGTGACCTAGTTTGCATTTCAAGATCACTAGGCATGTAGGAAGATTAGAGAATTGTATGTATGGAGTGAAGTATTGCTGTGATAAAGTTAAAAAAAATAGATTGAAATTTTTTTACTTAGGTATGTTATGTTCTCGAATCTAAGAAAATAGTACTTTTAAGATATACTATTGGTTTACTAACAGCTTTTGAGAGTTTCTTTTAGGGGAAAAATGTTGTAATAAGTAAGTGTGTTTGGATTATAAGACCTGTTCTCATTATGAGAGGGAAACATGTATGAGACTTAGGATCAAAGAAATAGTATGAGGGCTTTTTAGGAATTCCTACCACTATAAAGTAGTTGAAAAGCAAAATTTGTATATAATAAGCAATGCATCATGCATTCTGTATGTGTGTATTTAAATGTGTATATAATTTAAATAAATTTTATTTTTATAATTGTTTCACATGCTTATATATTTTATTTCATGCCATTTGCAGGTAATGATAAAGTTAACTGATGGAGTTTAAGTTATATTTGCATCTTGGAATCTTGTGGAATTGAGTATTCTGTGTTCTGAGTTTTTCTCTCAAATTAAACGCACTGGGCTGTGACTCCAGTTGATCTGCTAAACAGCCTTGGAGGAAATAATACATCTCTCTAGCAGTCTTCTAAGAAAAAAAGTTAATATTGCATGAATTTTTTTAGCATTTAAAATCACAGTTACCATGTGCTGCGTGTTTGCTACTGTGCCACATGTAGTGCTGGGCACCCTAGATGCATTATCTCTGGTCCTCGCAGAGAATCGCCTGCACGGCGGGTGGTTGGTGTTGGTCTTGCTGGTCTCATACTCCTGCCTTATGTATGAGGAATTGAGTAGCATGTCGAAGACCACTAGCAAGCTGCTTGCTCAGAGATGTTCCTTCATGAGAACACAATTCCAGTTCAGAGTAACAACATAAAAATTGAGCATAAATTTAGTTTAGAAAGGAAAAGGAGAATGGTAGTTATTTTTTCTATCCTCCAGGACTTCAGCCTATTTAAAGCCCCAGTGGTAAACACCTTTGGGGGTCTTTTTAAAAGATGATACTCACTTTCTTATCTACCATCCGCACTCCAGCCATGGGGTTCTGACAGCTGGGAGTCTGCTCCTCCATCAAGCTGGGCCAATCAAGAGTTTCCTCACACCTTCCCCGGGAATTTTAGAATTGAGATGGAGTCTTGCCGTAGGCTTGGAACATGAAAGCTATGAGGACATTATCTGCTTTCCCTGTGAGCCAACTAGCTGTTAACCCCTTCTGTTGAGAAAGAAAAATAGAGTCTATGCATTAAGAGAAGCAGAGATGAGAGATGGAGAGAACATCAGGTTCCTAGAGATTTTCCAGTTTCCCATTCCCATGCTTTCTCAAGTTGTGTTCTACCCTGGGGCTCTTTCTGTTAGATACATCCAGTTCTACAATTCCACTTTATACTGGCTGGAGTTCTGTTATTTGCACCAAAAATAGTCCTGATAAATGATCATTCTGTCTTTGTTTTCACTGAGCATTCATGCCTTCTAGCTATTTTCACAAGAAGTAAGGGCATATAGCAACCAGAGACAATGTCCCAGAGTTGTATAAGCAGTGTCATGAAGTCTAGTCCACAATAAAGAGGCTTTTTTTTTTTTTTAATGTTTTATTTATTTCTAGGAGAGAGAGAGAGAGAGACAGCGTGAGCAGGGGAGGGTCAGAGAGGGAGGGAGTCACAGACTGAAACAGGCTCCAGGCTCTGAGCTGGCAGTCAGCACAGAGCCCGACGCGGGGCCCGAACCCACGAACCGCGAGATCATGACCCAAGCGAAAGTCGGACGCTTAACCGACTAAGCCACCCAGGCGCCCCAATAAAGAGGCTTTTAAAAACTTCAAGAACGGTAGGAATGTGTCTACATTCTGGTGGGGTAAAGTCAACAGTAAGACCATAGAATTGTTCAATCTCTGTGCTTAGAATAGTTAACACTACAAAAGCACAATGCTCAAACAAGATGAGGTAGAAAAGCATGCAAAAGAAGGGGTTAAATTCTGAGGTGATGATAAGGGAGAACTATAAATGTTTCATCTCCAGGTCCATAGCCCCAAATCCAGTTGCTGTTATGTTATGAAATTGAAAATTATAATTTTTGAGGCCTTCTAAAGAAAATTATAAACAATATTTGAAGTGGGAAAAGGGTGGGTCTTGGGAACCACTTGGAGTATGTTCCTGACATGATTCTAGCTGACTCGTGTGCACATAGAACTGATATTCCTTAGGAGACCTACTCCTTTTCCTTGGAAGGGGACTTGGTAACCCAGAGGACTACTACAGTTTGAATGTGTCTGGATTTCAGCAGAGTATTTGAGGAAGTCTGTTGTGCTATGCTTGTGGGTTGAGTGGAGAAACATGGCTTTTTGATCTGCAGTGGACCAAAGGCTGCCTACTGCAGGAGTCCCATCATGGCAGTAATGGCCAGGCCCTTGTATTCCAGACTTGCTCAGAAGCTGAGGCATAGCTTACAGTTGCTAATGGCTGAAGGCGGTCAACTAACCACATCCCTGTTTACAGAGATACCACAGAAGTTTCAAGACCAAAAAACTGTCCAAAAACCAAAAACAGGAAGATGACAAAATTTTAGAAGTTGGGGCACCTTGACTGGCTCCATCAGGAGAACGTGAGTCTTGATCTTGGGTTTGTGAGTTTGAGCCCCACGTTGGGCGTAGAGATGACTTAAATATTTTAAAAAAATTTTTTAGAAGCTAAAAAGCAAATGGGCAATTAGCAACTAAATCAGAAGAATGAAAGGTAAGCGCCCACAGGTGGCGGTGGTAGGCAGCCAGAAGCTAGCTGATTCAAGCTCAGAGAGGTTCATGCATAAGAGACATTAGGTGTCTCCAAAGGCAGCTGAGGTGGAGCTAAAATCAGGTGAAGCGGTTGAAAGTCTGTTAAGCAGTCAGGAGGAGCCTGGGTAGCTCAGTCCGTGAAGAGTCTGACTTGATTTTGGCTCCGGTCATGATCTCAGAGTTGGTGAGTTTGAGCCCCAGGTTGAGTTCTGTGTTGAAAATGTGGAGCCTGCTTGGGATTCTCTCTCCCTGCCTGCCCCTCCTCTGCTCTTTCTCTCAAAATAAATAAACATTAAAAAAAGAAAAACGAAAAAGCATGCCAGCGTTAAAAAAAAAAAAAAAAGGCAGATCCTTGAAGTCATCCTCTGCACTTAGAGCATGTTACCCCTTCGCCCCTGCCCTACAGAACACCGGTGGGTGTTGGGGTTGTATCAGGATCTCTGGATTCAGGAATACCAGGCATAGCTGAAGGCAGAGTGTTCGGGTTAGGAGTAAGTGAAAGTCTGCACACTGAACAGTGACCTTGGCCTCCTCCAATTTAACTCCCAGAAAAGTGGCAGCCAAGCAGGGGTTTTAAAGAGGGTTCTTCTCTGAGGAAAACCCGGCCCAGGAAAAAAGACTTATTAGAGACTTCTAGTGGCAGGTCCCCAGTGAAACAGCCTGGTCCTGGCAAGGAGGCTGCCAGTGGGTGAACCCTCCCCCTCCCACCGAGCCCCAGGCAGCTTGGTGGAACCCTGCTATCTGAGGAACAGACAGCTCATGAGCGTTAGCCTCTGAAATGCAGAGATCCATATGAGCAAATGGGCAGGGGAGAGGGGGACTCAAAGAAAACAATGCAGGAAGTAGAGAAGTAAAGAAAATGTAATTAATATCCCCAGATGATGGAGTGTCTGGGTGGCTCAGTTGGCTAAGCGACCAACTCTTGATTCAGCTCCTGTTATGATCTCACACTATGGGACATTGAGCCTTGTGATGGGCTCTGTATTGACAATGCAGAGGCAGCTTGGGATCTTTCTTTCCCTCTCTCTCTGCCCCTCCCCAGCGCATGTGCACATAGCACACACATGTACTCGCTCTCATTCAAAAAAAAGAAAATATATACATGAAAGACATATTCAAAGGTTAAGAAAGCTTTACGAATGACATCAAAAATGTAGCTGCTGAGATTAATTCAGTGAAAAGATTGGGAAAATTGAATTCTAAGAAGAAAAAAAGGGAAAATTTAAGAGATGAGAGATTTTCAGATAAGAAAATTAAAGCCTACAAAACAGTCTAAATGAGAAGTTCTTTGTGGCAGTTACCGTATCTTATAAATTCATTTATATTTCAAGGTGTTTGCTTGGTTATAAGTAATTTCTATAGGAGGAAGAAAGTCCTGCAATGATTTTTTTAGTCTTATTTAGTTTTTAGTAGGCTCTATGCCCAATGTGGGGCTCCAACTCACAACTCTAAGATCAAGAGTCGAGTGCTCTTCTGAGTCAGCCAGGTGTCCCTGCAATGATTTTTTTTTTTATACACAGCACATTGCAGTATATTTCTATAAATTTAGAAGTGTACCTCATCATTTCATTGTCTTAATACAGGTATGCCAGCTTTTAACATTTTCCTCCAAAAAGCTTAAATTTCTTATTTGGATAGGGAAAATTCAGTATTCTTTTCAAAGTTTTGGCCATCACATCCAAAACTGTCCCTTTGCACTACTCTCCGTCAGCATGGAAAGGACAGTTGGAACCCTATTGTGTATTTCTCGTCCATTTTTTGGCCTTGACCCCCCCCCCAATGTCTAGCAGATATCAGGGTAACCTCTTCATGCACTAAAAGTTTCTAATAATAACGCTGAAGATGATACCCAGCATTTACCCTGTTTGTGGACTCAAGGTAAAGCAAGCACAGAATGCGAATTAGCAGGACCGCGTGGCAGGTCAGTAAAGAGAGTCAGGTGTTTGTATTCAGCAAAAAGAGTTCAGACAAGTGAAGAGAGGAAAGAGAAGGCCAATCAACAGATCCCTCTGACTCAGCACCCCGCAGCTGCGTAGGACAGGTGGAAGTCAGTTCTAAAGCAGCCACTTCTGGGGCTGTCGATTCCCTCTCTCAAGCTAGTGTTGTAACAAAACAAGTTTTCTTATTGAAGCATATCTTCATGCCTGTAGACAGCGGAAAGAAGTATTTTTGTAAGAACTTGCTTTACAGAATTAGTTCTGTCTTGCCTGGACAGAGCCTCGCTAAGTTTAAGATGTGAGTGAGGCTGATCCTGCATTTTCTCCATCTCAGGTGCTTCCCTGATTGGACGAAAAGGGGGGAAGGTAGCGGCTCTGACCGCTAGAGGGAGTATGCTAGTCACAGAACTCGCCACCGCACGCAGGAAGTCTCGAGGCGGGGAGCAGTCAGGATCACCTCCATCGGGCGATGCTCCAAGGATGTGTAAGTCTTGTAGGATCTGATTTAACCCTCCCAGATGAAAAAGAAAAGATCTGTGTATAGTCAGAATTACTGGATTGTAGGCACCAGCACATTTTTTAAAAAATATTTTTTAATGTTTTATTTATTTCTAGGAGAGAGAGAGACAGTGTGAGCAGGGGAGGGTCAGAGAGAGAGGGAGTCACAGACTGAAACAGGCTCCAGGCTCTGAGCTGGCAGTCAGCACAGAGCCCGACGCGGGGCTCGAACCCACGAACCACGAGATCATGACCTAAGCGAGAGTCGGACGCTTAACCGACTAAGCCACCCAGGCGCCCCATAATATGGGTACCAAGTTGCTCTCCCAGACGGCTCTACCTGTTGTGTGAGGATACCTGTCTCCCCATATCCAGTTCAAACATATTCCGCGTCCCCCCCCGCCCTGACTGACTGGTGGAAAATAGATGTTGCAGTCACACACTGGTAGAGTTGAAACCTATCTTCTCAGACGCTTCTAGACCTTTCGGAATTCTTTTCTTCTTTGAATTGCTTTTGTTGTATCCTTTGCCCATAAAATTTTTTTTTAATGTTTGTTTATTTTTGAGAGAGAGAGGGCATGAGCAGGGGACGGGCAGGGAGAGACGGAGACACAAAATCCCAAGCAGGCTGGAACACACGAAGCTCGAACTCACAAAGCGGTGAGATCATGACCTGAGCTGAAGTCAGACATTCAACGGACTGAGCCACACAAGCGCCCCTCCTATGCTCATTTAAAAAAAAAAAAAATACTGGTTCCTATTTTTCTTATTGAATTGTAGGCACTCGTTATTTAATCTGGAATGAAGTCTTTGTCACTTGTTTTTCACTTTATTTATGGTGTCTTTTTGTAAGTCTCAAAATTTTTTCTCTTATGGCCAATATGAAACTTCAAAAGAAAGTGGTTAGCAAAGTAAGGAAGATCTTTTTTTTTTTTTCTCCCCCCTCCCCCCCCCCAAGTAAGGAAGATCTTGAAAAAGCAGAGTTTTCAGGAAGATCATAGTAGAAGGTGGACCAGCCCCAGCCCCATCTCCATCTGAACTGACAGAAAGAAGGAGACAAAGACTAGGACCATTGAAGTAGCCTGCGGGGAAAGCTAACAGGTTCTGGGAGCGGAAAGTGGATGCTGGGGGACAGAGAAACAGCTATAGAAAGAAATATGTCTAGACTTCTCAGAGACGAAGAGGCAGAGGTAGATTCTGAAGGATTTGCAAGGTTCTCCTTTGAGATGTTGTAAAGATTAAAAATACAGACAGGGTATCTGGTCCATGTGCTCGACTGCTCAAGAGCTTCATGTAGTGAACTTTGGCTTTGCTTTACAACACAAATGACTCTAATTTCATGATGAAGCCAGAAATTTCTCTAGGACGAATCAAGAAGTTACTTATATGTTGTTAAAGGCACTAGATGAACACCTGGGTGGCTCAGTCGGTTGAGCGTCCTACTTTGGCTCAGGTCATGATCTCATGGTTTGTGAGTTCAAGCCCCACATTGGGCTTGCTGCTGTCAGCAGAGCCTGCTTCGGATCCTCTGTCCAGCTTTCTCTGCTGCTCCCCCACTTGCGCTCTCCCAAAAATAAATAGTTTTAAAAATTAAAAAAATAAAGGCAGTGGAGATAGGCATCAATTAAATCCTGACAGCTGTGGGTCAACTTCAGGTATCTCAAGAGGCAAAAGAAACTCCTGAGAATTTTCATTTTTTAAAAAATATATTATTTTAGGGCTATCTGGCTGGCTCAGTCAGTGGAGCATGCGACTCTTGATCTCAGGGTTGTGAGTTTGAGTCCCTTGTCTGGTGTAGAGATTACTTAAAAATAACAACATGCAAATTTTAAGATTGTATGTTTATTTCTATAAAAATGCCATTGGGATTTTGATAGGGATTGCACTGGGTCTGTAGATTGCTTTGGGCAGTCTGGACGGATATTTTAACAGTATTCTTCTAATCCATGGACATGGAATATCTTTCCATTTATTTGTGCTGTCTTCAGTTTCTTTAATTAGCATCTTATAGGTTTCAGTATACAGATCTTTCACCTCCTTGGTCAAATTTATTCCTAGGTATTTTATTCTTTCTGATGCACTTGTAAATGGGATCATTTTCTTAATTTCTCTTTCTGATATTTTTAAATCAATATTTTTATCCTGCAACTTTACTGAATTTATTAGTTCTATTAGATTTCTAGTGGAGTGTTTAGGATTTTTATATATATCATGTCATCAGCACACAGTGACAGTTTTACCCCTTCCTTCCCAATTCGGATGACTTTTATTTCTTTTTTTTTTTTAATTTTTTTTTTTTTTTTTGAGAAAGAGAGTGTGTGACTGGTGGAGAGGCAGAGAGAGAGAGAGAGGGAGACACAGAATCCGAAGCAGGATCCAGGCTCTGAGCTGTCAGCACAGAGCCAGACATGGAACTCGAACTCCTGAATTGTGAGGTCATGACCTGAGCCATAACAAAGAGACACTTAACCAGCTGAGCCACCCAGGTCACCCTGGATGCGTTTTATTTCTTACCTAATTGCTCTGTCTAGGACTTCTAATGCTATGTCAATTAAAAGTGGCAAGAATAAGTATCCTTGTTTTGTTTGTAATCTTAAAGGAAAAGCTTATAGCTTTTCACTGTTGAGTATGATGTTAGACTTAGGTTTGTCACATGTGGCTTTTATTATGTTGAGATGCATTCCCTCTGTACCCTCTTTTTTGAAAATTTTATTGTAAATGAATTTTATCAAAAGTTTTCTCTTCATCTATTGAGATGATTGTAAGATTTTTATCCTTCATTTCTTAATGTGGTATATCACATTGACTTATTTGCAGATAATAAACCATCTTTGCATTCCTGGAATAAATCCCACTTGATTATGATTAATGTATTGTTGAATTCACTTTGCTATAATTGGCATCCATGTTGCATCTATGTTCATCAGGGATACTGGCCTAGAATTTTCTTGTGGCAACTTTGTCAGGTTTTGGGGTCAGGGTAATATTGGCCTTATAAAGTGAGTACAGAAGAGTTCTTCTTGTGGGTTTTTTTTTTTTTTTTTAAGATTTTAAGAAAGATTGGTATTCTTTGAATGTTTAGTAGAATTCATCAGTGAAGCCATCTGATCCTGGACTTTTGTTTATTAAAATGTATTCAGTTCCTGATTTAATTTTCATACCAGTATGGGTCTACTCAGTTTTTTTTATTTCTTCATGATATTTGTTGTATCAGTTGAAACAGCTCCTCTCTCACTTCTGAAAATTTTTTTCTATTCTTTCTTTCTTTCATTTTTTTTTTTTTTTTAGTCTTTATCTTTTCAAAAAACCAGCTCTTAGGTTCATTGATCTTTTTCACTGGTCTTTTTAAAACTGTTTCATTTATTTCTGCTCTGATCTTTGTTTATATTCTTCTGTGAACTTTGGGTTTGGTTTGTTCTCTTTTTTCTAGTTTTTGAGGTGTAGTGTTAGGTTGAGATTTTTATAATTTCTTGTTTCTTGAGTTCATTTATTATGAGCTTCCTTTTTAGAAATCATACTGCATCCCATCACTTTTGGTGTGCTATTTCCACTTTCATTTGTCTCAAGGTATTTTATTTCTATTGATTTCTTTGTTGAGTCCTTGGTGGTTCTGTAGCATGTTTGCTAACTACCACGTATTTGTGAATTTTCAAGTTTCCTTCTTGTAATGACTTCTAGTGTCCTACCATTTGGTGGAAAAGATGCCTAATATGGTGTCAGTCCTCTTAAATAAATTAAGACCTGTTTTGTGGACTAACCGTTGACCTATCCTGGAGAATATTCCATGTGTACTTCAGAAAAATGTATATTCTGTTGCTTTTGGATGGCATGTTCTCTAAATATCAAGTCCATTTGGTCTAATGTGTTATTTACCAATATTTCCTTACTGATTTTCTGATCTCCATTGATGTAAGTAAGTGGGATATTAAAATCCCCTACTTACTACTGTACTGCCAATTTCTTCCATTTGGTCTCTTGATATTTGTTATAGATATTTAATACTCCTATATTAGGTGTATAAATATTTCCACATTATATCTTTTTAAGTGAGCTTGACCCCTTATTTTACAATGCTTTGTCTCTTAATACAGTCTTTGTTTTAAAGTCTATTTTGCCTAATATACATAAAGCTACCCCAGCTTTCTTCTGGTTTCTATTTACATGGAGTGTCTTTGTTCATCCCCTCACTTTTTGTGTTCTTACAGCTGAAGTGATTATCTTGTAGGGAGCATATGGATGGGTCTTGATTGTCTTTTAAATCCAACTATGCTTTTCTTTTTTTTTAATTGGAGAATTTAGTCCATTTACATTTAAAGTAAGTATTGATAGGTACTGTTGGTCTTATTTTCATTTTAATTTTCTGGCTGCTTCTTAGTATCTCTTTGTTCCTTTTTCTTCTCTTGGTCTCTTCCTTGTGGTTTGATGACTTGCTTTAGTGGTATGCTTTGATTCCTGATGCTATCTACCTGATGTTGTTTTGTGGTTACCATGAGGCTTATATATATAACAGTCTATTTTAAGTTGAAAAGTTAGAATACATTCTAAATCTCTATATTTTTATCCCCCCCCCCCACTGCATTCTATGGTTTTGATGTCACATTTTACATATTTTTATCCTTGTATCCCTCAACTAATTATTGTAATTTTAGTTTTTTACTATCTTTTTTTTTCTTTTAATCTTCCTTTTAGCTTTATAAGTGATTAATCCACCACCTTTACTACATAACTTTACCAGTGTGAGTTACATTTTCATATTTTCTTGTTACTAATTAGTACCACCTTTTTTTTCAACTTTAAGTAGTCTGACATTTCTTGTAAGACTAATTTAGTGGTGAACTCCTTTAGCTTTTGTCTGTGAAATTCTTTATCTTTCCTTCTACTCTGATCAACTTTGCCAGGTAGACATTCTTGGTTGGGAATTTGTTCTTCTTTTAGCACTTTGAATATATTGTGGCGCTCCCTTCTGGTCTACTAAATTTATTCTAAAAAATCTGATAGTTTTGGGGTGCCTGGGTGGTTCAGTCTGTTAAGCTTCTGACTTCAGCTCAGGACATGATCTCACAGTTCATGGGGACAAGCCCCACATCTGACTCTGTGCTGACAGCTCAGAGCCTACAACCTGCTTTGGATTCTGTGTCTCTTTCTCTCTCTGCCCCTCCCCTGCTCAGGCACTGTCTCTCTCTCAAAAATAAATAACATTAAAAACATAAAAAATCTGATAGTTTTATGGGGCTTCCTTTGTATGTAACAAATTGTTTTTCTCTGGATTTTAAAATTCTCTCCTTTAACTTTTGACATTTTGATTATGTGTCTCAGGTCTCATTGAGTTCATCTTATTTGGAACTCTCTGGTCTTCTGGATCTAAATGTCTGTTTTCTTTCACAGGTTAGAGAAGTTTTCAGTTTTATTTCTCCAAATGAGCTTCCTGCCACTTTGTCTCTTTCTTCTCCTTCTGGGATCTGTATAATGTTAATATTAGTGTGCTTAATGTTGTCCCTAAGTTCCTTAAAGCTATTTTTACTTTTTAAAATTGTTTTCTCTTTGTTACTCTAGTGGGGTGAGTTGTGTTGCCCTGACTTAGAGTTAACTAATCCTTTCTTCTGCCCAAGTAGTCTGCAATTCAACCCCTTTACTGTATTTATCAGTACAGTTTTTGTATTTTTTTGCTCTGTGACTTCTATTTGATATTTTTTTTACAATTTTTCTCGTTTGAAGTTCCCACTGTACAGTCTTTCAGTTTGGATGAACATGTGTTTTTTTTTTTTTAATAATTTATTTTTGAGAAAGAGAGAGACAGAATGTGAGCAGGGGAAGGGCAAAGAGAGGGAGACACAGAATTTGAAGTAGGCTCCAGGCTTTGAAATGTCAGCTCAGAGCCCAACGTGGGGTTCCACTCACAAGGTATGAAATCATGACCTGAGCCAAAGTCAGATGCTTAACCAACTGAGATACCTTGGTGCTCATTGATGAGCATCTTTATGATCATTACTTTGAACTCTGTATCACTTAGGTTACTTATCTTCTTTATTTTTTTTCTGAGGTTTTGTCTTGTTCATTTGGAACATATTCGTCAGTTTCCTTATTTTGCTTCCCTCTCTGTGTTGGTTTCTATGCAATAGGTGTAACAGCCACCTCTTTTCAATTCTGAAGGAGTGGTCTCATGTAGGTGATGAACCTTCTTGTTCATCCTTGCTGTAACTCTTGTCTCTCAGACTTTTATGCTTACTCAGGCAGCCTATTGTATGCTTAACACCTCTGAGTTGTTGAGAGTGTGTCCCTACTGTGAGTGCCATGTAGTATTCCATTGTATAGATAAACCACATCTTCTTGATCCATTCGTCCGTTGATGGACACTTAGGCTCTTTCCATGTTTTAGCTATTGTGGAGAGTGCTGCTATGAACATTGGAGTACATGTGCTCCTATGCATCAGCACTGCTGTGTCCCTTGGGTAAATTCCTAGCAGTGCTATTGCTGGGTCATAGGGGAGTTCTAGTGTTAGTTTACTTAGGAACCTCCACACTGTTTTCCAGAGGGGCTGCACCAGTTTACATTCCCACCAACAATGGACGAGGGTGCCTGTTTCTCCACATCCTTGCCAGCATCTAGAGTCCTCTGATTTGCTCATTTTAGCCACTCTGACCGGTGTGAGGTGCTATCTTAGTGTGGTTTTGATTTGTATTTCCCTGATGAGTAGGGATGCTGAGCATCGTTTCATGTGTCTGTTGGCCATCTGGATGTCCTCTTTGGAGAAGTGTCTGTTCATGTCTTCTGCCCATTTCTTCACTGGGTTGTTTGTTTTTCGGGTGTGGAGTTTGGTGAGTTCCTTATAGATTTTGGATACTAGCCCTTTATCTGATATGTCATTTGCAACTATCTTTTCCCATTCCCTCGGTTGCCTATTAGTTTTCTGGATTGTTTCCTTTGCCATGCAGAAGCTTTTTATCTTGATGAGGTCCCAATAGTTCATTTTTGCTCTTGATTCCCTTGCCTTTGGGGATGTGTCAAGTAAGAAGTTGCTGCGGTGGAGGTCAAGGAGGTTGTTTCTTGCTTTCTCCTCTAGGGTTTTGATGGTTTCCTATCTCACATTCAGGTCCTTTATCCATTTTTAGTTTATTTTTGTGTATGGTGTGAGAAAATGATCTAGTTTCATTCTTCTGCATGTTTCTGTCCAGTTCTCCCAACACCATCGGTTAAAGAGGCTGTCGTTTTTCCATTGGATACTCTTTCCTGCTTTGTCAGATTAGTTGGCCATACATTTGTGGGTCCAGTTCTAGGTTCTCTATTCCATTGGTCTATGTGTCTGTTTTTGTGCCAATACCATACTGTCTTGATGATGACAGCTTTGTAGTAGAGGCTAAAGTCTGGGATGGTGATGCCTCCCGTTTTGGTTTTCTTCTTCAGTATTACTTTGGCTATTCGAGGTCTTTTGTGGTTCCATACAAATTTTAGGACAGTTTGTTCTAGCTTTGAGAAGAATGCTGGTGCAATTTTGATTTTGATTGCATTGAATGTGTAGATTGCTTTGGGTAGTAATGACATTTTAACTATGTTTATTCTTCCTATCCATGAGCATGGAATGTTTTTCCATTTCTTTGTGTCTTCTTCAGTTTCCTTCATAAGCTTTCTATAGTTTTCATCATACAGATCTCTTGTATCCTTGGTTAGGTTTATTCCTAGGTATTTTATGGTTTTTTGTGCAATTGTGAATGGGATCAGTTTCTTGATTTCTCTTTCTGTTGCTTCATTGTTGGTGTATAAAAATGCAACCGATTTCTGTATGTTGATTTTCTATCCTGCTACTTGGCTGAATTCATAGATCAGTTCTAGTAGGCTTCTGATGGTGTCTGTCAGGTTATCTATGTAAAGTATCATGTCATCTGCGAAAAGTGAGAGTTTGAGTTCTTTGCCAATTCTGATGCCTTTGATTTCCTTTTGTTGTCTGATGGCTGATGCTAGGACTTCCAGCACTATGTTAAACAACAGTGGTGAGAGTGGACATCCCTGTCATGTTCCTGATCTCAGGGGGGGAAGCTCTCAATTTTTCCCCGTTGAGGATGATGTTAGCTGAGGGCTTCTCATAGATGGCTTTTATGAAGTTTAAGTAAGTTCCTTCTATCCCGATTTTCTCGAGGGTCTTTATTAAGAAGGGATGCTGTATTTTGTCAAATGCTTTTTCTGCATCTATCGACAGGATCATATGGTTTTTTATCTTTTCTTTTGTTGATGTGATGTATTACACTGTTTGATTTGCGAATATTGAACCAGCCCTGTAGCCCAGGAATGAATCCCACTTGATATTGGTGGATAATTCTTTTTATGTGCTGTTGGATTCGATTTGAAAGCATCTTCTTGAGGATTTTTGCATCCGCATTCATCAAGGTTATTGGCCTGTAGTTCTCTTTTTTTGCTGGGTCTCTGGCTTGGGAATCAAAGTGATGCTGGCTTCATAAAATGAGTCTGGAAGTTTTCCTTCGATTTCTCTTTTTGGAATAACTTGAGAAGAATGGGTATTAATTCTGTTATAAACGTCTGGTAGAATTCCCCAGGGAAGCCATCTGGCCCAGGGCTCTTATTCGTTGGGGGATTTTTGATAACTGATTCAATTTCTTCACTAGTTATGTGTCTGTTCAGATTTTCTATCTCTTCCTGTGTGAATTTTGGTAGTGCATGTCTGTTTAGGAATTTGTCCATTTCTTCTAAGTTGTCCAGTTTGTTAGCATATAATTTTTCATAGTATTCCCTGACAATTGCTTGTACTTCTGAGGGTTTGGTTGTAATAAGTCCATTTTCATTCATGATTTTGTCTATTTGAGTGCTCTCTCTTTTCTTTTTGAGAAGCCATTTTGTTTCTTTTTTCAAAAAAACCATCTCTTGATTTCACTGATCTGTTCGACTGTTTCTTTGGTTTCTATATTGTTTATTTCTGCTCTGATTTTTATTATTTCTCTTTCCTACTAGGTTTGGGGTGCTATTGTTGCTCTCCCTCTAGTTCCTTTAGATGAGCTGTTAGATTTTGTACTTGCGCTTTTTCTGATTTCCTGAGATAGGCCTGGAGTGCAATGTACTTTCCTCTTAGGACTGCCTTTGCCATATCCCATAGAGTTTGGATTGTTGTATTTTCATTTTCATTTGTTTCCATATATTTTTTAATTTCGTCTCTAATTGCCTGATTAGCCCATTCTTTAGTAGGGTGTTCTTTAACCTCCATGTTTTTGGAGGTTTTCCAGACTGCTTCCTGTGATTGATTGGAAATTTCATAGCATTGTGATCTGAAAGTGTGCATGGTATGATCTTAATTCTTTTATATTTATTGAAGGCTGCTTTATGTCCCAGGATGTGATCTATCTTGGAGAATGTACCATGCATACTTAAGAAGAAAGTGAATTCCATGGCCTCAGGATGTAGAGTTCTAAATATATATGTCAGATCCATCTGGTCGAATGTGTCGTTCAAGTCCATTGTTTCTTTAGCGATTTTTCTGTCTAGTTGATCTATCCATTGCTGAAGTGGTGTATTAAAGCCCCTGCTATTAGCACATTCTTATCTATAAGATTGTTTCTGTTTGTGATTGTTTTACATATTTAGGTACTTCAATATTAAGTGAATAGAAATTTATAATTGTTAGATCTTCCAAAAGGATAGACCCTGTAATTAATATATAATGCCCTTCTTCATCCCTTGTTACTGCCTTTACTTTAAAGTCCAGTTTGTCTGATATAAGTGTAGCTATTCCAGCTTTCTTTTGACTTCCAGTAACATGACATGTATTTCTCCGTCCCCTAACTTTTAATCTGAAGGTATCCTCCAGTCTAAAATGTGTTTCCTGTATACAGCAGATAGATGGATTTTGTTTTTTTCATCCATTCTGCTACACTATGTGTTTTGGGGCATTCAGCCCATTTACTTTCAGTGTTATTATTGAAATATATGGGTTTAGAGTCATTGTGTCATTTGTGGGATTCATTCTTGTGGTAGTGTCTCTAGCGATTAATTTTTTTATTGCTCTAAATTCTTGTTCAGTTTTGTTGCTTACATCTGTTTTGAGCAGTTCTTTAGCTGTGATTTCTTCCTGGAATTTCTTTGACTATTCAGGGACTGTCCATTCAGGAAGTGTTCTTTGAACGGTGTCTCTTGGTTTCTCTTGTTGAGAGTTTGGTTATTTTCTTTCCTTACCGGTAGCGTTATTTTGGACTCTCCACCATGTATACTTTGGCTTGTTTCTTGAGGTAGCCCAGGAAAAAGAAAACAGACACAGGGAACAAAGGTACACACATGCACAAACAAAAGCAATAAACACGCAAACTGAAACGGAAAAAGAAAAAGCAAAGAAAGGAGGGGACAAAATATAAAACAATACAAAAAAGAAAAAAAGAGAAAGAAGGGGATATAAATAATAAAAATTCAAATTTAATAAAAAATTGAAAAAAGAAGAAAAGAAAAAAGAAAAAACTCAAAAGACAAAGAACAGTCTAAAGGCATAAAACTAGAATTCCCAGGTACAAATAAAGAGCCAGGTGTATGCAGTGTTGATGGAAGAGCATGTACAAAGAGAGAAATAACAGGGCGGGGAGGCAGTGAAATTGGAAATGAAATGAGCAGGCAGAGAGACTAAGAAGCACTGAGAGAAACTATATAGTCTGATTACTCCAGAGGAGAGAAAAAGGTAGCGGTGGAGGTGTAGTGTGTACATCTAGAGAGTGGATTAAATGTGAATGTTTAAGCAAACCAATGACCAGAGTACCCCGACCAGCAGAGAGGAGGGTTACGAATGAGAAAAGGGAGATTGTGTCTGAATCAAAAGGACTCTCTAGGATTAATCATGGCAGTGCATCCATATTGGTCTTGCCCCAGGTTCAGGTAAAAACAACAACAACAACACAGCTCTCTGGAGGGGATGACCTGGTTTGGCGTAGGCAGGTCTCGCCTCCACTGTGTCCCACTGGCAGCTCCCTGAGGCCCCGCCTTGGTGGTTGTGGGGAGAAGAATGGTGTTGCCCCAGTCCCTTTTCAACCAAGCATTGCAAATCACTCCTTTGGGTCCAGTCTCCCTGTGCTGAGGATGTAGCCATGGTGGGCTGAGTTCTGTGCCCCATGCCCTACCTCGTTTCCAGTTCCCAGTCCGAGGGCTTTGTTTATACCTCCAGAAACAGTTCTGCAGGTCGCTGCTTCCCCGCTGCCAGGGGTTGAGTGGGGAATGGGAAAGTGTCACAGCCTCAGATCCACCGAGGTCAAGCAGCGATACAACCTGGGATCCGAGGCCTCTGCGCCCCGCGTGTGTGCAGGGAACATAGCAGTTTCAGGCCCGCAGTGTCTGCGCCACCGCCACACCTCAGGCAGTACATTTTAAAGTACACAAATAAATATAGTTCTGTGGGGCCACAAGCATAAGCCCTGCTGGCCAGTAGAGCCAGTTCCCCCAGGCGGTAGACACAAAGATCCGGGTATAATACAAGGGTATAAACTGCTTTTTAGGAGCTACCAGCAAGCCAAAGTGAAGCAGAGGGAGTGCAAGACAGCATCCACTAGCCCATTACCTGAAAGCACTTCCACAGGCCCCTAGAAACGGTCCAGACCAGAAGCTTGACCTTCAACAGGCAAACTAAAGAGCTAAAGACAAGGAAACAAAAATACTAAAGGAGTTCATCACCATTAAGCTAGCCTTAGAAGAACTATTTAAGCTGAAAAGAAAGCTCATGGACAAGTAAATAGGCATCTTAGGAAGGGGTGGGGGGTGTCCGTGCTACCCAAGCAGCGCTCTGGCAGGTGGTATTTGGCACTCAGAGAGAATGCGATAGTCCCATGGGTGTTCTGGAGTGTGGCAGAGGAAGAAAGTGAAGATAGCACATGCAGAGTTGGGGGGCCAAGGGGAAAGGGCTAGTGTGAAGGAAACTCTGCCTGCCAGCCTTAGCAAGGTGGGGAGAAGACGTGAAAATGGTGCTGGCCAGCATCTGTCCCCAAGAGTGTCTCAGGACCCCTGCCTCTCCTGCCCACCCTTGAAGATTAGCAGTTGAATCTCTCTCACATAAAATCTGGGCTTCTGTGCTGGGTGAGTTTATGTGTGCCCCTTAAGAGCCTTTTCTCCTTTTGCTGTAGCCTTTTGGGTCTAGTGGATGTGAACCCCATTGGATTTCAAAGCCAGGTTTGGAGGGCTCATCTCTTGGGTACAGGTCTTAAAACTTGGGGTGCCTGGCTTGGGATATTAAGCCTTTGCTTCTCAGGGAGAAGTTCCAAGTTTGTAAGTTCTCTCCTGATGATGGGCCACTGTGTCAAGGGTGAGGCTTATGATAAGATTGGGTCTCAGACTCCTACCCCTTTCTTCGTGTTTTTTTCCTCATTTGCTTGATAGGAAGGAGTTGCTCAGCTAGTTTTTCAGAGGAAACTGTTCCATATGTAGCTGCAGATTCAGTGTGTCCTTGGGAAGAAATGAGCTCAGGATCTTTTTTTTCTTTTTCTTTTTTTTTTTTTTTTTTACAAATAGTTTATTGTCAAATTAGTTTCCACATAACACTCAGTGCTCATCCCCACAAGTGCCCTCCTCCATGTCCATCTCCCCACCCCCCTCCACATCCATCAGTCCTCAGTTTTTGTCAGCATTCAAGAGTCTCTCATGGTTTGCCTCTCTCCGTTTCCCCCACCATTTCCGCCCTTCTTCTCCCTCTTGTTCCTCCGTCAAGTTCCTCCTAATCCTCCTATACGTGCAAATATATGATATTTGTCCTTCTCTGCCTGACTTATTTCGCTCAGCATAACACCCTCAAGGTCCATCCATGTAGCTACACATGGCCAGATTTCATTGTTTCTCATTGCCATGTAGTATTCCATGGTATAGATAAACCACATCTTCTTGATCCATTCATCTGTTGATGGACACTTAGGCTCTTTCCATGTTTTAGCTATTGTGGAGAGTGCTGCTATGAACATTGGGGTCCATGTGCTCCTATGCCTCAGCATTTCTGTATCCCTTGGGTAAATTCCTAGCAGTGCTATTGCTGGGTCATAAGGGAGTTCTATTGTTAGTTTCCTGAGGAACCTCCACACTGTTTTCCAGAGGGGCTGCACCAGTTTACATTCCCACCAAGAGTGAAGGAGGGTGCCCGTTTCTCCACATCCTCGCCAGCATCTAGAGTTCTCTGATTTGCTCATTTTAGCCACTCTGACTGGCGTGAGGTGGTGTCTCAGTGTGGTTTTGATTTGTATTTCCCTGATGAGGAGGGATGCCGAGCTCAGGATCTTTGTACATTACCATCTTGTACCACCTCCCTCACTTGTATTTTTTAAAAAACCACTTAGTCCTGTTCACTTATTTAACCATTGATCATTTGGTTTATCAAGATTCTGTTATCCTTTAATGCCTTCCTTTGGCCCATACAGCAACAGTATTCTACTTCTGTATTTCCCTCTCTTTCTGTCATTTAACAATTTTTTAATTTTTTTATGGTTTATTTATTTTGAGAGAGATTCCCAAGCAGACTGCACTGTCAGCACAGACCCCAGTGTGGAGCTTGAACTCAGAAACTGTGAGATCATGACCTGAGGGGAAACCAAGAGTGGACGCTTAACCCACCGAGCCACCCAGGTGCCCCCCCACCCCACTTTCTGTCATTTTTGTATCTACTTTACCATAATATGTGACATCTGTACATCAGTTTTCCACTCTTATCTTTACCTTTGCTTTATACATTGCTGTACATAATTATATATTTTTAAAATCGTCACCCCATCAATCCTTTGCCTGAAAATTTCCATTATTGCTTAGTTGAATGGAGCTTCTTCTCTAACACAAGGATTGTGAAAATAAGGCCTGCAGGCCAAATCTAGCTCCTAAGCTGGTTTTGTGTGGTTTGTGAGCAAAGTACCCCCCTCCCCCAAAGATTGTTAAACAACAACACGGGGCACCTGGGTGGCTTAGTCTGTTAAGCTTTAGACTTCAACTTTGGCTTGCGTCATGATCTTGAAAGTTTTGTGAGTTCAAGTCCCACATTGGGCTGTCTGCCGTCAATGCAGATCCCGCTTTAGATCCTCTGTGCCCATCTCTCTCTGCCCTCCCCCCCCCCCGCTTGCTCTCTCTCTCAAAAGTAAATAAACATTGGGGCGCCTGGGTGGCTCAGTCGGTTAAACATCCGACTTTGGCTCAGGTCATGATCTCGTGATTCGTGGGTTTGAGACCAGCGTCAGGCTCTGTGCTGAGAGCTCAGAGCCTGGAGCGTGCTTCAGATTCTGTGTCTCCCTTTTCCTCTGCCCCTTCTCTGCTCTGTCTCTGTCTCTTAAAAATGAATAAACATTAAAAAAAAAAAAACCATTAAAAAAAAACAACAACAAATAATATGGGACATTAATTCTGGCCCTCAAAGCTTTTAATCTTTACTGTCTGGTCCTTAAAAAAAGTTTGCTGATCTCTGTTCTTGTAAATTCCTGAAGAAGGGGTGCCTGGGTGGCTCAGTAGGTTAAGCATCCGACTTTGGCTCAGGTCATGATCTTGTGATTTGTGGATTTGAGCCCCGCATAGGGTTCTGTGCAGGCAGCTCAGAGCCTGGAGTCTGTTTCAGATTCTGTCTCCCTCTATCTTTGCCCCTCCCCCACTCATGCTCTGTCTCTCTCTGTCTCAAAAATAAATTTTAAAAAAACATTAAAAATTTTTTAAAAAATTCCTCAAGAAGGCCTGACGGATGCAGAATTCTCTAAATTCTTATGTTTATAACCAATTTTCTGTAGATTGATTGATTGATTCATTTTGGATGAAACCCCTTCCCGCTAACTCCCAGGCAGGAGCCCTTGGAGAGGGGGGCTGAGAATGGTTACACAACGAGGTGGGGAGGGGCCCTGGGAAAGGGAGGGGCGGCCCACCCTCTGGCAATGGGAGCCTGGCTTCAAACCCAATTTTTTATAGTTTTGATAGTTGAAAACGGAATATAAAATCCTTGGTTCATACACATTCTTTGAGTTTTTAGAAACTGCTACTTGTACTTTTTTGTTGCTGCTAGCACACCCTTAGGGGGTTAAAATAATACAAACTTTAAAATAATATAAACTTGAGGTTCCTGGCTGACTCAGTTGGTGGAGCATGCAACTCTTGATCTTGGGGTTGTGAGTTCAAGCCCCATATTGGTATAGAGCTTACTTAAAAAAATGAAAAATTAGAAAATTAAAAAAAAATACAAACTCCTCTGACAGTTTCTGTGGGTTAGGAATCCCGGGTGGGGCTATAATCTCAGGGCTTCACAGGCTGACACCAAGCTGTTGGCTGCACTGTGCTCCTTCCTCTTTCCTTGTCTTTTTCTTCCACTGTTCTAAGTGCAAACAGTACTCTTCATTTCTCTGATTTTTGTCCATTTCTGTCCTTAGTTTTTAAATTTGTTTCACAGTGGTTCTCCTATCCTGAAGAGTTTGTCTTGAAACTTGAAATACATTGAAGTTTCTTTTCCTTCATGAGGGTTTATTGGGGGAAATTTTCCTCAGTTGAGATGTAATTTCATTCCCAACTTTCTGCCATACTCTGTATGGACTTAACTTTCCTCTTATTCACATTTATGGTGTCGGGTTGTTTCACAATATTTCTAGTTTATTGAGCCCTCATTTGTCAGTATAGTAAAGTCCAGGTGCTTTTCTAGGGTGTTGTGTTTTGGTGGGGAGGTTTTTGTGTTGCACGGTGGGCTATGAGTCCTTCAATTTTGTGCTTCTCTTTTTTTCTTATTGGACCTAAAGCTTCAATTTCTCTGCTTTTTAACAATCCAGTTTCCAATGAGGGCTTTTCCCCTTTGCCTTTTTTTTGCTCCTTTAGCAGATCTTCATTTTGAAGAGTGCCCCTTTAAATTATGCCTGCCTCTTTAAATCATGTGTACTTAGAAGTTCCTTTCCTGTAGTTCATACGTCGATCTGCCTGGACACTTTTTTTTTTTTTTTTTTTTTTTTTTTTTTTTTTTANTTTTTTTTTTTTTTTTTTTTTTTTTTTTTTTTTTTTTTTTAGTATTTCCAGGTTCAGGATACATGCAGTCCTTGTGGTAACAGTGTCTGGTGAACCTGAGACCCCTTCACTGGCTTCGTTTTTTTGTCTCTTGGTTTGCCTTTGTCTGCTACAAACCTTGTGGTGAGGTGGGCAGGAGTGTAAGAGAGCACACACTGGGATTTGGTGATATTTCTCATTTTTCTTATTTTTAAAGTTTTGACATTGTCTTCAAGTTATGCTGAGTGTGATTTTACGTAGAATTCACCTTTCTTGTTTCATATTGCTTGTGAAGGAAATATTAAGAGGTAGGTGGCTAAGCAGCTGCTTCAAAGTCTCTATATCGGTTATTAAAGAATCCTGAATTTTAAAAGCCCAGGAAAAACCTGACAGCTTGTGTCTCCTATAAATACTTTGAAGGAAAAGGAGTGTCAATACGAGAGGAACCTAGCAGCTACTCAGAGCTCTGTGTTAATGAAGTTCAGTAGTGACCATGTTGGTGTGTTTTCTCTGCTTACAATCTTAAGACTGTTGTGATAGACATTTATGGTTTTGATTTGACTTACTTCCATTTCCATTTTCTTCTAGGAACATCACCGAGATTTCCTTTGGGGAACTATTCTCAGTTTCAGAGATGGGCATATCTAGGCCTCACCAATTAGTATATAATATTTCTTAACTGATAGTGATTGAGGGTGGGCATGTGATCAGCCTATCCAAGGAGACCCAATTCTGTATTTATTAGAGTTCTAAAAAGTCTCTGCTGGGTTAGTAAGCAGAAAAATATATTTCAGTCTGTTCTAGTCTTCTATATACTGTACACTGTTTCTGACCATTTATAAAAAGGCTTGCATTCTGTTGCCCAAAGAAGTCCCAAGGTGGAGAACATATGATGATGTGAACATAAAGCCATCTTGCCCAATGAAATGAGATTGGTCACCAGACATAAGAGCCCAGAATAAATGCTCTTGAGAAGAGAGATGCCAAATACCATCAAATAGTCCAATTTCTTAAATATTTTGCTCTTCTTTCAAGTAGTATCCTGAGGCAGACCCAACAGCTGAAATAAGAGCCTTGTCTTCTTTTTGTTAATGGGCTCAAATTTAAATTCGGGAATTTAATAAGAAAAACAACTGATATATGAAGCTATTTTAGAAAACCAGTAGTCTGTAACTAGATGACTTCAAAGAGCTTTAGAGAGTAAACAAGCTCTGGCTGTCTAAGTCTGTCTAAAACAACTGACCCTGGGATAAAAACAAGCCCCAAAGATCTTAATAACTGGAAGTCTGTGAGTAAAGAAACTAGGAGAAACTGCAAGCAAAAAAGGTCACTGAGCTAATAATTGTCCAGTATTGGCTAAGAAACTTACGGACAACCATCTGAAACCTAATGATGCCACTCTGGTGGAGTGACTACTCTACAAGTCCTTCTCTTTCCTCTAAACTCCCAAGTGGAGCAGAACAGTACTTGATATTACTGTTACCTACAATTAATCCTACTACTCTGAACATCAGATCCTTTAGACCCAAATTTTAAAGTTGTCTAAGAAGCAAACAGAAGAGCAAAATGGCTTCTAGTGTGAAAGCATGAGTTTTGTCTTGAAAATGACTTTATGATAGAAGATAGTGATAAAAGATGAAACTGAAAATGTATAGGAATTAGAGAAGTATGAGAGACCATGAACTTTGGTTGAACTAAAACCACTCTGAAAAATGAGAACTTGCAACAATTGTGAGTCCTTTCCTAGGTCTCTGATTCTTTGGGATCACTGTCAGAGAAACAGTCCTTTCTTCTTCAGGACACTTAGAGATTTAATAGGTAGGATCCACTTCCAGATAAAATATGTTGCTGCCCTTCTATCTGATCAGATTGTAGCTGATGTGACTTTAGATTATTTATGATTGTCTCCAGAAATAACTCAAAGAATTAGAGCACCTGGCTGGCTCAATTGGTAGAGCATGTGACTCTTGGGGTTGTAGATTCAAACCCCATGTTGGGTGTAGAGATTAAAAATAAAATTTTAGAAAATATTTTCAAAAAAATACCAGACACTTCGATGTAGAATCTTAAAAAAAAAAATGAAACTCTTAGAAACAGGGAGCAGAAAATGTGTTGTTAAAGGATACTTTGAATTACAAGATGAGTAAGGTTTGAGGATCAAATGTATAATATGATTACAGTTAACACTGTATTATATTGTTGATATTTGCTAAAAATAAGAATGTCCTCATCAAAAGTATGTGAGGTGATAGATGATGGAATATTTTCACAAGGTATATTGAATCATTATGATGCTAACCTTCAATAACTTACAGTTTTGTCAATTATACCTTAATAAAGCTGACCAAAACAAACAAACAGCTATAGTGTCAGAATCCCCAAAGGCAAATGACTCCATAGACGGTTTACCTGGAGCAAAGTCACAGTCCAGATGGATTCTTGCTAGATTTTCACAAATCACTCTTTTTTTAAAAATATAATTTATTGTCAAATTGGTTTCTATACAACACCCAGTGCTCATACCAACAAGTGCCCTCCTCAATGCCCATCACTCACTTTCCCCTCTTCCCCACCCCACATCAACCCTCAGTTTGTTCTCAGCATTCAAGAGTCTCTTATGGTTTGCCTCCCTCCCTCTCTGTAACTTTTTTTTTACCCCTTCCTTTCTCCCATGGTCTTCTGCTAAGTTTCTCAAGATCTACATATGAGTGAAAACATATGGCATCTATCTTTCTTTCTTTGACTTATTTCACTTAGCATAATACCCTCCAGTTCCATCCACATTGTTGAAAATGGCCAGATTTCATTCTTTCTCATTGCCAAATAGTATTCTTGGTATATATAAACCACATCTTCTTGATCTATTCATCAGTTGATGGATACTTAGGCTCTTTCCATGATTTGGCTATTGTTGAAAGTGCTGCTATAAACATTGGGGTACATGTGCCTCTATGCATCAACACTCCTGTATCCTTTGGGTAAATTCCTAACAGTGTTATTAATTTTTTGAAGAACCTCCACACTGTTTTCCAGAGGGGCTGCACCAGTTTACATTCCCACCAACAATGTAGGAGGGTGCCTATTTCTCCACTTCCTCGCCAGCATCTAGAGTCTCCTGATTTGTTCATTTTAGCCACTCTGACTGGCGTGAGGTATTTTGATTTGTATTTCCCTGATGAGGGATGCTGAGCATCATTTCATGGGTCTGTTGGCCATCTGGATGTCCTCTTTGGAGAAGTGTCTGTTCATGTCTTCACCCATTTCTTCACTGGGTTATTTGTGTTTCAGGTGTAGAGCTTGATGAGTTCTTTATAGATTTTGGATACTAGCCCTTTATCTGATATGTCACTTGCAACTATATTTTCCCATTCTATCAGTAGCCTTTTAGTTTTATTGACTGTTTCCTTTGCCATGCAAAAGACTGTATCTTGATGAGGTCCCAACAGTTCATTTTTGCTTTTAATTCCCTTGCCTTTGGAGAAGAGTTGAGTAAGAAATTGCTGAGGCTGGTCAAAGAGGTTGTTGCCTGTTTTATCCTCTAGGGTTTTGATGGTTTCCTGTCCCACAATCAGATCCTTCATCCATCTTGAGTTTATTTTTGTGTATGGTGTAAGAAAGTGATCTAGTTTCATTCTTCTGCACATTGCTGTCCAGTTCTCCCAATACCATTTGTTAAAAAGACTGTCTTTTTTCCATTGGGTATTCTTTCCTCCTTTGTCAAAGATTAGTTGGCCATACATTTGTGGGTCCAATTCTGGGTTCTCTATTCCATTGGTCTGTGTGTCTTTTTTTGTGCCAATAACATGCTAGCTTGATGATTACAGCTTTGTTAGTAGAGGCTAAAGTCTGAGATTGTGATGCTTCCAACTTTGGTTTTCTTCTTCAATAAATAAATTGGCTATTCGGGGTCTTTTGTGGTTCCATACAAATTTTAGAATTGTTTGTTCTAGCTTTGAGAAGAATGATGGTGCAATTTTTATTGGGGTTCTATTGAATGTGTAGATTGCTTTGGGTAGTAATGACATTTTAACTATATTTATTCTTCCAATCCATAAGCATGGGATGTTTTTCCATTTCCTTGTGTCTTCTTTAATTTCCTTCATGAGCTTTCTATAGTTTTCATCATACAGATCTCCTATATCTTTGGTTAGGTTTATTCCTAGGTATTTTATGGTTCTTGGTGCAGTGGTGAATGGGATCAGTTTCTTGATTTCCCTTTCTGTTGCTTCATTATTGGTGTATAAAAATGCAACTGATTTCTGTACATTAGTTTGTACCCTGCGACTTTGCTGAATTCATGTATCAGTTCTAGGAGTCTTTTGGGTTTTCCATGTAAAGTATGCTGTCTGTGAAAAGTGAAAGTTTGACTACTTCTTTGCCAATTTTGATGCTTTTTATATCATTTTGTTGTCTGATTGCTGACGCTAGGACTTCCAAACGCTATGTTAAAAACAGTGGTGAGAGTGGACATCCCTGTCATGTTCCTGATTTCAGGGGGAAAGCTGTGTTTCCCCATTGAAGATGCTATTAGCTGTGGACTTTTCATAAATGGCTTTTATGATATTTAAGTATGTTCCTTCCATCCTGACTTTCTTGAGGGTTTTTATTTTTAAAATTTATTTTATTTTATTATTACTATTTTTTAACGTTATACTTATTTCTGGAAGAGAGAGAGACAGCATGAGCAGGGGAGGGTCAGAGAGAGAGGGAGACACAGAATCCAAAGGCAGGCTCCAGGCTCTGAGCTAGCTGTTATCACAGAGCCCGATGTGGGGCTCGAACCCATGCACTGTGAGATCATGACCTGAGCTGAAGTCGGATGCTTAACCGACTGAGCCACCCAGGTGCCCCATTGTGGTTTTTTTATTAAGAAAGGATGCTGTATTTTGTAAAATGCTTTGAGTGTCTGGTAGAAGTCCCCAGGGAAGCCATCTGGCCCAGGACTCTTATTTGTTGGGAGATTTTTGATAATTGATTCAATTTCTTCACTAATTATGGGTCTGTTCAAATTTTCTGTTTCTTCCCATTTGAATTTTGGTAGTGTGTGGGTGTGTAGGAATTTGTACATTTCTTCTAAGTTGTCCAGTTTGTTGGCATATAATTTTTCATAGTATTCCCTGATAATTGCTTATATTTCTGAGGGATTAGTTGTAATCCATTTTCATTTATGATTTTATCAATTTGCCCCCCCCCCCTTTCTCTTTGAGAAGCCTGGCTAGAGGTTTATCGATTTTGTTAATTTTTTCAGAAACCAACTCTTGGTTTCATTGATCTGTTCTATTTTTTTTGTTTGTTCTTTTTTTTTTTTTTTTTTACTGTTTTTTTACCATTTTTTCCTCTGATCTTTATTAGTTCTCTTCTTCTGCTGAATTTGTGGTGTCTTTACTGTTCTGCTTCTAGTTCCATTAGGTGTGCATTAGATTTTGTATTTGGGATTTTTCTTGTTTCTTGAGATAGGCCTGGGTTGCAATGTACTTTCCTCTGACTGCCTTTGTTGCAACCCAAAGGGTTTGGATTGTTGTATTTTCATTTTCATTTGTTTCCATATATTTTTAAATTTCTTCTCTAATTGCCTGGTTGACCCATTCATTCTTTAGTAGGGTGTTCTTTAACCTCCATGCTTTTGGAAGTTTTTCAGACCTTTTCCTGTGGATGATTTAAAGTTTCATAACATTGTGATCTGAAAGTGTTCACGGTATGACTTCATTTCTTTTATATTTATTGATGGCTGCTTTATGACCCAGTATGTGATCTGTCTTGGAAAATGTACCATGTGCACTCGAGAAGAAAGTAATTCCACTGCTTTGGGATGTAGAGTTCTAAATGTATATGTCAAGTCCATCTAGTCCAAAGTATCATACAGGACCATTGTTTCCTTATTGATCCTGTGTCTAGATGATCTTTCTATTGCTGTAAGTGGAGTATTAATGTGCCATGCAATTACCACATTCTTATCGATAAGATTGCTTATGTTTGTGATTGTTTTATATATTTGAGTATTACCGAATTTGGTGCATTTACAATTGTTAGCCCTTCCTGATGGATGGACCCTGTAATTATTATATAATGCCCTTCTTCATCTCTTGTTCCAATCTTTAAAGTCTAGTGTGTCTGATATGAGTATGGCTACTCTAGCTTTCTTTTGACTTCCAGTAGCATGATAGATCTCCATCCCCTCGCTTTCAATCTGAAGATATCCTCAGGTCTAAAATGAGTCTCTTGTAGACAGTCTTGTTTTTTTATCCATTCTGATACCCTATGTCTTTCGATTGGAACATTTAGTCCATTTACATTCAGTGTTATTGAAAGATACGCGTTTAGAGTCATTGTGTTACTTGTAGGTTTCAGGCTTGTTGTGATGTCTCTGGTACTTTGTGGTCCTTGAAACATTTCACTCAGAGTCCCCCTTAGGATCTCTTCTTGTAGGGCTGGTTTAGTGGTGATGAATTCCTTCTGTTTTTGTTTGGGAAAACCTTTATCTCTCCTTCTATTCTGAATGACAGGCTTCGTGAATAAAGAATTCTTGGCTGCATATTTTTCCTATTCATCACATTGAAGATTTCCTGCCATTCCTTTGTGGCCTGCCACGTTTCAGTAGATAGGTCTGCTACTACTCTTGAGTGTCTACCTGTGTATGTTAAGGCCTGTTTATCCCTAACTGCTTTCAGAAATCTCTCTTAATCCTTGTATTTTGCAAGTTTCACTATGATAGGTCATGCAGAAGACTGATTCAAGTTACACCTGAAAGGAGTTCTCTGTGCCTCTTGGATTTCAATATCTGTTTCCTTCCACAGACTGGGAAAGTTCTCAGCTATGATTTGTTCAAGTACACCTTCAGTCCCTTTCTCTCTCTTCTTCTTTTTATGGAATTCCTATGATATGGGTATTGTTCCATTTGATTGCATCACTTAGTTCTCTAATTCTCCCTTCATACTCCTGGGTTTTTTAAATCTTTTTCTCAGCTTCCTCTTTTTCCATAACTTTATCTTCTAATTCACCTATTCTCCCCTCTCCCTCTTCAATCCATGCTGTGGCTGCCTCCATTTTTATTTTGCACTTCGTTTATAGCATTTTTTTTAATTCATTCTATTTTTAACATCCTTGAGCTCTGCAGCAATAGAGTCTCTGCTGTCTTCTATGCTTTTTTCAAGCCCAGTGATTAATTTTATGACTACTATTCTAAGTTTTTGTTTAGTTACATTGCTTATATCTGTTTTGATCAACTCGTTAGCTGTACTTCTTCCTGGAATTTTTGAGAATTTCTCCATTTCATTATTTTGGGTAGTTTTTTTCTCCCTTATGACTTTTAAAAGCTTGTTATGTGCTCTGCACCTGTGAGCACTGTTATATTAAAGGGGAGTCATACACTAACCCGGGCCTGGCCATTCAGGAGGTATTTTCTGGAGAATGTTACTCGCTTTCTTTTGTTATAACTTTGGTTATTTTATTCCCCCACTTGTTGTTAGTTTTGGACCCTCCACCAGGTGTGCTTTGATATGTTCCTTGATGTAGCCCTGGAAATAAAACAAACAGGAAACAAAAACATGCAAACACACAAACAAATAAAACAATGAAAATCTACAAACAACAAAAACAAAAAAACTATCCAAAAGCAGAAAACCAGCTACAAGGAGACAGAATGGAGGTGTTCTGATGGAAGAGCAGACAGAGAGAGAAATGATAGGGGCGGGGAGAAAGAGAAAATGAACACTGACCAGGCAGAGAGACTAAAAGTCTTAATCTAGAGAGAAAAAGGAAAATAAGGTAGGCGGTGAGGAAAAAGAAACAGAGATAAAGTTACCCAGAGAGAGAAACTATATAGCTTGATTATTCCTGAGAGAGTGAAAGGAAAGGAAAGAAGGAGGTGTAGAACATGTATCAAGAAAATGTATTAGATATGTCTGTTGAAGCAAACCAATAACCAGAGTAAGCAGCTTAGAGGAGGGAAAAGATGAGAAAGAGAGAATATATCTAAATAAAAGGAATAGTCCTAGAATTAACCCATGCAATGCAGCAGCGCTGGTCTGGAGGAGGGGGCTGTCTGGTCCTTCAGCGTCTGTCCTGCTCCAGTAAATAAGCAATTTCCTGGCACAGAGGGGCATGGCTTGATGTAGGCTGTCCTGCCTCCACTGTGGGTCCCCGGAACCTAACCCTGAGGCCCCACCGTGGTGGTCGAGGGGAGAAAAATGGCGACCCCCCAGTCTCTTCTTCACTGACCGGTGGACTCCATTTGGCCGTCTTCACTGTGCCACTGTGCAGAATGGGTGGTCTTTCCGTGGACTCTTGTGCCCCAGTGCTTGGCTGGGATTTACTCTCTCTCTCTGCACCCTGGCACTGGGGAAGTGCTTCTCTATGTCCCCCAATATGTGGTCCCAGCTGGTTTTGTCCTGTGCTGCACTTCAGGGGAGGGGACCAGTTTCTCCTGCTGCGGACTGCACTCCTGGCCAACCACCAAACACGGAGGTAGCTCCCCTCTTTGCTCGGTGCACGGACTCGGCAGCTGGCCGCAGTCCGAAGAAAGCCCTGCAATAGAGATGGGATCTCTCTCTGACCTGGTGTGATGTTTTTCTCTTGTCCAGATATAGTCCTACGCTTCCCCAGCCACTTTTTCTCTTCCCTGTGTCTCTGTGCAGAAGGGGATCCCTCCCCTCTGTGCCCAAGCAGTCTGTTTTATCTCCCCTAGTTTGCAATCACGCAGCTATGGGCCACGCAACTAGGTTGTCCCAGTTTCTCTCTGGTAGGCTCGGTCTCTTTTCCTCCCAGACTTGTAGGGTTCAAAGTCCTTTGGCTTGAGCCCTTCTTTGAGAGACGTGGGAAGTATGGATTCCCCTACTTCTCCACCATGTTGGCCCCTCCTCTCCACAAATCACTTTTTGTACTCACAAGAAATGGTTAGGTCATGCTCTATGAGTGTTAACAGCACAACACAATTAATAGAACCATTGCTTATCCTTTAATTCAGGAGCCACAGCTCAGTATCCTTGCTTCAGAACAACTGCAGTCATCAAATTAATCAAATCATCTTTAGATCTTGTATTGAAATCCCCTTTAAATCCAGTCTTCCCACATGTGGTCAGTCTCTGCTGCTAAAGGAAACCACCCATCAGTTTTACTAGTTAATAATTATGAATTCTTTTCAGTTTTTCTCCTATTACCATCTACTGTTTTAGTACTCTTTGAACATAGTTCAAAAGTTACCATATAGTTATGATAACTATTTTCATGTCCTTGTCACTTCTTTTTTAAATGTTTATGCTTGAGAGAGAGAGAGCAAGTGCAAGTGGGGGAAGGGCAGAGAGGGAGACACAGAATCCAAAGCAGGTTCCTGGCTCTGAGCTGTCAGTACAGACCCCTATGCAGGGTTCAAACTCATGAACCGTGAGATCATGCCCTGAGTTGAAGTTGGACACTTAACCAACTGAGCCACCCAGCCACCCTCCTGTTACTTCTAACATCTGTTAATTCTAGGTTAAATTTTCCTGCTGCTTTGCATGCCAGAAAATTTTGGATTGGGTACTACAAATTGTGATTTTTTTTTACCTTGATGGGTGCCATATATTTTTGTATTCCTCTATTCTTTTTAAAAAATGTATTATTTATTTATTTTTGAGAGAGACAGCATGAGCAGGGGAGGGTCAGAGAGTGAGCGAGACACAGAATCCGAAGACAGGCTCC
This sequence comes from Hyaena hyaena, assembly GCF_003009895.1. Lineage (NCBI taxonomy): Eukaryota > Metazoa > Chordata > Mammalia > Carnivora > Hyaenidae > Hyaena > Hyaena hyaena. The sequence continues at coordinate 443,670 of NW_024080957.1, forward strand.
AGGCTCTGAGCTGTCAGCACAGAGTCCGATACGGGGCTCGAACCCACGAACTCTGAGGTCATAACCTTACCCAAAGCCAGACGCTCAATGAACTGAGCCACCCAAGCGCCCGAATATTCCTCTATTCTTAAGCTCTGTTTTGGAATGCAGTTACTTGGCATAGATGATTAGGGGTCATGCTTTGCAGATTTGCCAGGAAGGACTAGAGCAGTGTTGCTGTAGGACTAACTACTCCCTGCTTCGGAGACCAGAATTGTTTAGTGTACTCCACGCAATGCCCTGCAAATCATGACGTTTCTCATTCTGGCTGGTGGGAGCTGGCACCTTGTGTGTCTGTTGAGTACTGTTAACTTAAACCCTTTTGGATGGCTCTTTCTCTGGCTTTAGGTGATTTCCTCATACGCATGCACTCAGCTGAATACTCAAGAGGACTTTTGGGACATCTCTGAAATTCTCTGTCTGTGCAGCTCTCTCCTGTGCGGTCCTGGACTCTAGCAGTCCTGGTTTCCCTGGACCCTCTGGCTGCTTAACTAAGGACCAGGTAGCACGAACTCTGAAAGCTGTAAGGCAGGTGATAGTAGGGTTCACCTCATTTGTTCCTTCTCTTAGGGATCACTGTTCTTTATTGCATAATGTTTGGGGTCTTAAAAATCATTGTCTGATATTTTGTCTGTTTTTTGGTATTTTCAGAGGAAAGTACAGGCCCACAATAGAACCTAGTATACAGCAGACCATTATAAAGGTACCACAGAAACACTTCAGCAAATTCATCACTCTAAACAGGCTGTTCTAAATATAGTTTTACTAGAAGCGATCACCCATCTAATGCTATAATTCACTTCTCACAAGCTAAGATTTAGTATAGCCAACCTAAAAAAAATGATATAAAGGCATGTTACACTGATTTTATCAATAATGATACTCTTTGAGGTCAAAACACAAGTGGAGAAAAATGTCCTTGTTCTCTATGAGGAAGATAAACCTATTCTTGGCCAGTAATGGTCAATGTAATACAACACTCAAGAACAGTATACTTACAACCCATTAAGGTTGATCATCTCTACTGTACAGTAATTGGGATCTTTTTTCCTACTAGGAATTCAGGACCAAGGTTAACTGTTCTGTGGGGCTCTTGGTTAGACTATTTCAAGACTGACTCCCTTGTACCCTCAAATAACTTTATCTCCTTATGAAGAGTCCAAAGGGCTTAATTCTATAGGAGTTACACAACTTGAGGAGGCTTTTCCCAGCCTGCCAATCAGTGAGCCCTCACCTCTGAAAGTCAGACACACAGGAATGCACTCCAATATTCTTGCCCCCTGAATGCCAAATAACAGCCTTACCCACATAACTACACTTCTACAGATGGTATCAACCCTCATAATCCTCTCAAAGTCTTGTAATTCTTGAACTCTGTGCTTCCCCAAAACATCAGCAGTCTCCTGTGATCAGGGAGGGCTCTGCCTGACCAACAGAGCTCTCCCTTTATCATTACTGCTTAATTTAAGCTATAAATTCAGCTTTGTCTTTTTAGATCAGATAAAAAATGGTAGGCTCTTCAACCTCTGAGAGTCTTATTAATGATATTCTCTCCAGTTTCACAATGCTCACTCAATTTAGGTCCTGATAGTATCACCAGTAGCTGTCATTACTTAAGCATCAATAAAGTCAGGTGTTATGGTAGCTGTTTATGTACATGAAGTCTGGATTACCTACTCTACCAACCACTCCCTCTCTTAAAAAGAATAATAAAGTTGAATTTGTTGCTTACTTATAGTAAGGAAGAGCTACATTGGCCAGGTGTAGTCCTGGAGCAGAGCAGTTTGCTGTACACAATAATTTGATTTGTGAGCATCTGAAGAAGCTATAAACATAGTCTCTAAGATATCTTATATAAGAATAGTGCTGTAGGGGTGCCTGGCTGGCTCAGAGGTAGAGCATGTGACTCTTGATCTCAGGGTCCTGAGTTCAAACCTCCCAATGAGTGTAGAACTTACTTAAAAAAAAAAAAAAAAAATAGAGCTCTAATCCTACTAAAGATGTGCTGGTAACTACCCAGCATAAAAGGGTATACGTTTACAAGACTGTGGAAGAGTTTTTACCATTTTCCAAGTGATCCCATATTCAAGGATTCTCTACTGGGTGTTAGACTAGGACATTTTATTGAAACAAAACATCCTCCCCTTTAGTTGCTATATCACCTAGTACCTCACTAAATGCATTTTGATAAAATGTACTTAGAAAAGTAGTCAAGTATCACGCTACAGTATCTCCTATCATACAACAAATTCATATAAATTTATTGGGTGGAAAATGGGGAAAGGGACAAAAAAATGGGGTGGTTCTGTATTGATATCAGAAAGTTCCTAAAAGGATAAACTCAAGTCCAAAATCTTCAGCCCATATCAAAGACTTCATGTTCTGATGACTGTGGAAAAGGCCAGCCCTGGTAGCTGGGCTCTGGAAATCATGGCATAGCTATCGGTGAAGAAGCACCTCTGTCAAGGGCATCACTGTCTCTCTAGTTCGGAATGACATTTCTTGGGCATAAGTCTAAGATGCTGTTTATTCTCCCATCGCTGTAGAGCAGACTGGCTGGATGCGATGTTGAGCTTCTTACCTTGGTCCTGTTGGAAAGAAAACAGACCTGACACTGCAAAATTAACTGCACAGCTGAGGGCCTCTTTTGTCTTTATGAATATAATTTATTCATCAAGGTGAGTGGTTCTAATCTAGACAGGTTGGGCAATGTAGAACTTTTCAGAAAGAAATTTAGTTCATTTGTTTTCCTTGCAGTTTAAAGAAATCTACAGATTAGTGGGGAGAGTAGCTGGATGAAGAGAACTTGTGTAATTAGAAATTTGAGGTGGGGGGGCGTCTGGGGGGCTCAGTTGGTTAAATGTCCAACCTGATTTGGGCTCAGGTCATGATCTCATGATATGTGAGTTCAAGCCCTGAAGTGGGTTCCATGCTGAAGAAAAAGAAACCTGAGAAGGATCAAATCCAAAACTGCTTACGACAGCCATGTCTAAATACCCTACCTCTTCCAGCCACCTGTCTTCTCGGGGAAGCCTCTGCAACCGGTTTTTTGTCAGCTCAAGCTGCAGGCCATCGAACCTGCACTTAAACCAGCGATGGGCTTCTTCCAGGTTAGCTGTTATCTGGGCATATAAGTGTCACCGTTAAACATGACAACAAAGAAACAGTTATGTTTTTTGTGTATTGGTTCAGGAGACTTTTTACCTAGATGTTAAAAGACCCAAATTCTGAACGCAAGGTCCTTGAAACCTATTTGCATAATATCCATCCTACAGATGAGAGAGATTCCTGAATGCAGAATTGAGGGATGCCTACAAGCCTGTTGCTTTTTCATGCATTTGTTCCTATTTCTGGGGCGTGACCTGAGGTAAGAGGACCCAGGGAAAAATGAGAATGATAGGACGAGACGGCGCTGCCAGTGAACGTGGTAGTGCAAACCGTGGTGGGAACTTCGGAGTTCTGTTCTCCAGGACTATTTCTTCTCCAAAGTCCCTACACTAGATTTTTCTGTGGTGCTTTATGAAAGTAACTGACTTAGTAAAAGACTAAACCAGTTTAGTGTAAGTTGCATTCTCTTTATTTCTCCTTTATCATCAAAATATTTTAGACTTTAGCTCCTAAGCACAAACTTCCAAATTACCTTTGTTAGACAGACTTAAACGGCCCCTCTAGTAGTCTGCCTTTGAAGATGATCTGGACTCCGTATTCATTTAAATGACAGATCTCTACTGAGTGCCTGGCACTTTTGTGTATTTGGGATAATATGGTATTTTAAGGTAGAGCCAATAGGCTTTTATGTTGTATAGTGGTTGCTTCAAAACAGCTCCAGAACATATCCTCTAGAATAAAAAGCAGAATGACTGTTTTCTTCCCTTTGGTTATTTGTTTCATGGACAGCATTTTTGTTTTTTGACTGAAGCCCTGAGAGAAGTATTTCTCTCTTGCCTGGGAGAAGGCAAGATCCATGAGAGCAGGGGCTTCCTTGGGGTTGTTTCACCCCGTGTCTCCATCACCTGGGACAGCGCCCAACATATGCTAGGTCCACAGTAAATACATGCGACCGTGTATTTGTTCTAGACTAGCCAGCTCACAGCGTGGGCACAAAACAGTGAGGTAGGAAAATAGAGCTCCCCTGTCGTCTAACTTTTAGAAGGCTACAAAGTTCAAATATTTTCCTGGTCTGTTTGTTTGTATATCATAATGCTGGTGATACTCACACCCTGCCCTCCAACCAAAGGGAGCACTCAGCACTCTTTACCAGGAGTGGAGGGAAAGATGCTTGAAATGGCCCTGTCCATCCATCCTCTTTCCTCTTGTTTGGTGAATGAGAAGGAAGGCACCGTTTACTGAAACTTACTCTGAGCCATCTAACAGAACAACGGAATCATAATTCTCAGTACCCCGACTTTTCTAGATGTGGTAAGTGATGAGTTAAAGAAAGTAAATGTAACTTCCTTAAGGGCACTGTGTCACAGCTGGCATTCAAATTCATGTGTGTCTGAGTCCTTATTCCTTTTAATATACAGTCATGTTGTCCTGTAATTTAATGGCTATAAAAGGCACAAATCATGACCAATTAACAACATCATCACTGTGATACCTTAGAATCTGTTTTCTTATCTGGAAAATGAGGAGTGGCTGTGGCAGACAATGATTTCAAAGACCCTTTCAGCTCTAAAAAAATGTATGAGTTTAAATAACTTCAAACAGGTCTATTTGAAGATAAAGCAAAATCACAAATTAAGAGGGCCTACTTGCGGGAGTTGCTGGCTCAGTCTGAAGAGCATGGGATTCTCAGTCTTGGGGGCATGAGTTTGAGCCCTACATTGCATGTAGAAATTACCTAAATTTAAAAAAACTTAACAAATGTTAAGTAGGCCCTATTTTTATTGACTGAACAAAGAGTTTTCACTTTTAATAGTGATGTCGAGCAATAATGCATTAAAATCTACACACATGCTGGTCTTCTCCTCTTATATTAAGTGGTAAAGACTTGGATTTAATCAGTATTTTGGCATTCTGTTCTCTTTTATCAGGACACAAAATCTCAATCCAAAAATCATTCTTCATATTGGAGATTATACATAATAAGTTACTGTTGCCTATTATACTCCCAACAACTATGTTAATGAGGGATTTCACTCTGACTTGAGTGTTTCAAAGTTGTGTGTGAGGAAACCTGTTAAGTCTTTATGTCCCTAGGTCTGGTTTACCTGTTCTGATTCCACACTGGCTTCTTTTAGTTTATGCTCTGTTGCCTCTTTGCATTTCTTTAGGTGTCTGATCGTTTCTTCTAATTCCTGGAAACGTGATACAAAGATTTTTACAAATTTCCAATGTCCCATATGGAACAAAGAGCTTCCATATTTTTATAAATGGGAAACCAAATTATGAAAGTATGATGGGGTACACTTTCTACATTCAGGTGCTACCAAAATAAAAACTGTTATTCTTAGTATCCATAGATGTATCGGATCACAGCTTCTGACTTCTGGATTCTTCTGAGGAAAAAGGGGTTAACAGCTCTTTCCAGAACTGAAGGAATACTTTTTCACAGGAGACAATCTCTGCTAGGAAAGAAGAGCTTCATGATCTCCTGAAGTCCGTTTTCAGTGATAGAATATTATGCTTTTCCAGAGGCTGGGAAGAGCTAAAACTCCCGTCATAGTAACAGGTGTATCCGAGCTTCAGGGAAGAAACAAGGGGTGTACAGTGCCTGAAAGACTATGAAATTCAGTTCAGAAATCTTATTTAAAAAACAGTATTTTGCATGTGAGCTTTAGCTGTTCTTTAAGAATGAATATTTTATTAAGTTGAAAACTGAGAACATGTGCCGTATTCAAAGCTATGGGCTTCTTCCTACTTGGAAACTTGGTCTCTTCTACAGAATCGAGAAAACCTACGTGCTCTGACACTAGGTTTCAGGACGAGCCAGCTGCTGACTATCTCTGAGATGGACCCGAGGGAACTTCTCACCTGGCACCGGTTCTCCAGTTCCTGCCTTATCTTCCGCTCTGTCTCCAGCCGCAGCTCCTGCTGTTTATTCCGTGCTGAGGTCTCATACTGGCTCTTGGCCAACAGCTGCATCTCTTTCTGCAGGTTAGTCATTTCAGATACAAATTTCTGGATACTCAGTGACTGGGAGGGCACAAAGAGGGAAGCAGTTGGTGAACCTGTCCAAGTCTGAGATTTTCTGTGAATAGCAAACAAAGTTTGTAGTTTCATCTACCTGTTCATAATTTTTTTTCTGATACTGATCCTTAATTAGCTCCATTTGCCTCAATTCTGTTTCTATTTGCTGAAAGGAAATGTGGAAATAACATAGAAAGACGATCAGTGGAGAAACGAGCTTGTTCTTTTTGCCCACAGGATGACAGAAAGAATCCCATAGGAGACCCACAGTTATCAGCTCCTGCTAGGCTCCTTTCCATCTGGCCCCCTGACCCTGAAAGAGCAAAATCCTGTACGATCACCTTGGAAGAGGCAGATGAGGGGCCAGAAATTGACATGGCAGTTAAGGAGAAATCAAACATTCACACAGCAGTGTCTCTGCTGGAAAAAGATAGTCCGCCCACTCCCCAGGTGTAGCTGTTAGTACTCTGGGCCATCTTCACCAGACCCCACCACCTGCATAGATCCTCCTCAGATATGAGGGAAGTAAGGGGAGACTGAATGTTTCTCATACAACCTTCATCCTCTCTACATTCTGAGTATTATTCGCCTTAGTCGACAAGTGGAGCTTAATTTGGGCCTTTTGATTCTTTATTTTCTCCTTGCTAGTGTTCAGGATCTTCTCCAGCTCTGTGAGCTTCTGCCGCAGCTCTCGGTTGGTACGGGTTACTTCCACTGATCTGAAGTTGGCTTCATCAAGGGCTTTCCTCAGCTGTGGAACACAAAGGGAATAGTCAATCATTTTTACTTTTCACACAGTAAGAGAAGTTTATGATTAGGTCTGTCCCCATATTTAGTTCTTTATCTTTGGACCTTTCTTTTTAAAAGAAGGGTAAGTGAGGCAATAATAATGACGTCTGATTAAGAAGACTTGTTGAGCAACACTCTAAGTGGTTTTCATCTTCTGTCTAGTTTCAGAATTTTTAACTCTAAAGAACACAATGTACATAATGTTCATCATTCTCTTTTTAAGAGCATGACTTTGGAGTCCAACCCAAGTCCAAATCTCAGTTTTTGCACTTACTAGCCAAGTAATTTTGGATACCTGACTTCCTTAAGTCTCAGGTTTATCACTGGCATATATGCAAATAACAACGCATTTCATAGGCTTCCTAGTTAAATAAGATAATGAAGAGAAAGAAGGTAAAGCCTGGCATATAGTAATTTCTCAGTGATCATTAAACTTTTCCTTTCTGTCACTTGTGACCTCGTGTCTGGAGAACTGAAAATTATGTGGTAATTTATATAAATACTTGCCAGTTAGTACCACTGCATATATTTTTAGAATACTGCTTTTAGTTTTAAAAGATTCTAATAAGCTTGCCTAGTGGAAAAACAGCATAGTGATCACTGTTAAAATCCAGACAACAGTTCCAAACGGAGTCCCCCATAGACTCAGTCCCAAACTGAGACTGAATTAAAGTTCTGGCTTTCCCAGAAATGAACTTTTTTTTTAAATTTTTTACAAATAGTTTATTGTCAAGTTGGTTTCCATGTAACACCCAGTGCTCATCCCCACAAGTGCCCTCCTCCATGCCCATCTCCCCCCCCCCCATCCATCAGTCCTCAGTTTGTTTCTCAGTATTCAAGAGTCTCATGGTTTGCCTCTCTCCCTTTCCCCCACCATTTCCCCCCTTCTTCTCCCCGATGGTTCTAAGTTCCTCCTAATCCTCCTATACGTGCAAACATATGATATTTGTCCTTCCCTGCCTGACTTATTTCGCTCAGCATAACACCCTCAAGGTCCATTCATGTTGCTACACATGGCCAGATTTCATTCTTTCTCATTGCCATGTAGTATTCCATGGTATAGATAAACCACATCTTCTTGATCCATTCGTCCATGGATGGACACTTAGGCTCTTTCCATGTTTTAGCTATTGTGGAGAGTGCTGCTATGAACATTGGGGTACATGTGCTCCTATGCATCAGTATTTCTGTATCCCTTGGGTAAATTCCTAGCAGTACTATATCTGGGTCATAGGGGAGTTCTATTGTTAATTTCCTGAGGAACCTCCACACTGTTTTCCAGAGGGGAGCAGTTTACAGAATGCACCAGTTTACATTCCCACCAAGAGTGTAGGAGGGTGCCCGTTTCTCCACATCCTCGCCAGCATCTAGAGTTCTCTGATTTGCTCATTTTAGCCACTCTGACTGGCGTGAGGTGGTATCTCAGTGTGGTTTTGATTTGTAGTTCCCTGATGAGGAGGGATGCTGAGCATCGTTTCCTGTGTCTGTTGGCCATCTGGATGTCCTCTTTGGAGAAGTGTCTGTTCATGTCTTCTGCCCATTTCTTCACTGGGTTGTTTGTTTTT